>NC_138373.1:152565021-152620744 GCF_054177405.1 Leptonychotes weddellii
TACATTACATCATTAGTTCTAGATGAAGTGTTCCATGATTCATTGTTTGTGCATAACACCCAGTGCTCCATGCAGAATGTGCCCTCCTCAATACCCACCACCAGGCCAACCCATCCTCCCACCCCCCTCCCCTCTAGAACCCCCAGCCTGTTTTTCAGAGTCCATCGTCTCTCATGGTTCGTCCACCCCTCCGATTTCCCCCGCTTCATTCTTCCCCTCCCGCTACCTTCTTCTTCTTCTTTTCTTTTTCCTATATTTTATCTGATTATAAAACAAAACTCTTAAAGTTTCCATTTAGGAAGAAAACAAAATAAAACAACCCCTTATTTGAACATCTAGGTGGAGGGAGATGCCAATTCCTACAACAGAGAATTCAGCAGGAACTGCAGGTGGATGAAGAGTTAGACTCCGAACATATGGAGTCTGCCGCACATCCTACGGAGGTGCTGGACAGCTGAGCACAGGAGTCTGCAGCTCGGGGGAGAGACCTGACCTGGAGATGTAATACAGGCATCAATCAACAGCATATGATGGTGGTTAGAGCCAAAGTTCTGGGGGAAATCATTCAAAATAAAAATACAGAGTAAGAAGTAAAGGAGCCCTACAGCTCAACAATGGGGAATAACAAAATTTAAGAGGTGGGTAGAGAAAGTTGGCAAAAGGTCTGAGCAGAAAAGAGAGTGGCTATAAAAGCAGACTTGAAAAAGCCAAGAAGAGTAACGTCACTGATGTCAGTGGAGGAAAAGTTGCAGGTCGGAGGGAGTGGCCAATCATGTCAAATGCTACAAAGAGGTCAAACAGGATGAAGAGTACCTATTTGATCTACAAGAACATTAATGACTTCAGTGATGGCAGTTTCTGAAGGAAGATAGGAAAAGAAGCCAGAACACAGTGAAGTCTCTGGAATGTGGGAAAAGTAGAATGATATAACCTGCTCTTTCAGGATCTTAGGAAGGTTAGAAAGTTGTTCAAAATGGGGGAAAAGCTCAACTGATTTATATGCTAAAGAGCTGACAGAGAAAGGCTGAAGATGCACCAACACTCCTGCAACAGCTGCTCTTGACTCCCCTGAGACCATCACAGCTGTCAGCATCAATTTCCTCCACTTCCTGCCCAAGATTTTAGTGGTCTGCTGTTTGCCGTCTGTCATCACCTTCACTGCCATTCCTCCTACCCCAGAGGAATCATAGCCCTTACCTCTGCTCAAGGCAGAGCCAATACCTTTAAATCCCATCCCCTCACATCTCCTCAGTTACCCTTTCCCCTTTTCTGTCTTCAGCTTTTCCCTCCGGACTAACTCTTTCCCCTTACCGTATAAGTAAGTCTTATATGAAGTCTCTGCCATCTTGGAGAAGAAAAGTAAAAATGAGAAATGAGAAAAGAACACCAAAAAAATGCTTGAGTGTCCATTATTTCCCAAAATAAAAACTGTTTGAGTTTCCATTGCATTTCCCACTATGGATGTAAAAACAGAGTTCTTGCCTCTAATGGAACAAATAAGTAAACCATTCATCTATTCATTTGACAAATATTTATTGGTTGCCCACTGGCCTCGTGAAACAAACTACCAAAGGCAGGGGAATATAGACAATAAACATATACACACACATATACAAACACACACATACACCATAATAATAAGTCCTTGAAAAAAACAAAGGAGGATAGAGAGTAATGGGAGGTGCTATTTAAGGTAAGTCAGGTAGGGAAGGCTTCCCTGAGGAAATGACATTTGTGCAGGAACTTCAGTAAAGGCACAGCAAGTACCAAGGCCCTGGGACAGGAGCATGCTTGATGTGTTCAAGAAACAGCAAGAAAGTCAGTGTGGCTAAATCAGAGTAGAGTAAGCGAAGGGACAGAGATAAGATAAAATCATGTCAGAGAGGATACCAGGCCCACATCATTAAAACTATCATACTGGGGCGCCTGGGTGGCTCAGTTGGTTGAGCATCTGGCTCTTGATTTCAGCTCGGATCATGATCTCAAGGTTGTGAGATCAAGCCCTGTGTCAGGCTCTGCACTCAGCGGGGTAGTCTGTTTAAGGATTCTATCTGCCCCTCCCCCAGCTCGAGTGCACATTCTCTCACTTTCTCTCTAAAATAAATAAATAAATCTTTAAAAAAAACAAAAACAAAAACAACTATGATTTCATCATAACCCTCACAGGAAGACACTGAGGGTTGTGAGAGAAGCATAACAGGGTCTGAGTTCAGTTTCCAAAGGCTCACTCATGCTGCTGACAGGAGAATTCCAATTACAATATAGTGATGAAGTATACTGATAAAAGGTAATTGGTCAAATCAAAAGGACAACTAACACTGAGTTAGGATAGGCTTCTCAAAGGGAATGAAGCCTGAACAGAATACTGAAGGACAAGTAAGAGTTGGCAAGAAGAGTAGGGACAGAGTGGTATCTCAAATAGAAGGCATAGGGCGCCTGGGTGGCTCAGATGGTTAAGTGATTGCCTTCAGCTCAGGTTATGATTCTGGAGTCCCGAGATCGAGTCCCACATCGGGCTCCCTGCTCAGCGGGGGGTCTGCTTCTCCCTCTGACCCTCTTCCCTCTCGTGCTCTCTGTCTCTCATTCTCTCTCTCAAATAAATAAATAAAATCTTCAAATAGAGGGCATAAATGTAGAAAAGTCATGGGAGTTTTTAAAAGTTTGGTATTTCGGGGCACCTGGGTGGCTCAGTCGTTGAGCGTCTGCCTTTGGCTCAGGTCATGGTCCCAGGGTCCTGGGATCGAGTCCCATGTCGGGCTCCCTGCTCAGTGGGAGGCCTGCTTCTCCCTCTCTCATTCCCCCTGATTGTGTTCCCTCTCTTGCTGTGTCTCTCTCTGTCAAATAAATAAAATCTTAAAAAAAAAAAAAAAAACTTTAAAAAGTTTGGTATTTCTATTCCCAGCATCAAACAGTCAGAAAATATTTTATAAAAATATACCGCTGATAATGTCTACCCCCAAAAAAAGACACATGCAAAAAAATAAAATATTTGCATGACCTTTATGGAGAAAATTGTAAAGCTCTGTGGAAAGACATCAAAGAAGACCTATTTAACTGGAGAGAGAAAACTAACTAATGGACAGGGGCGCTTGGGTGGCTCAGGCTTAGTTAAGCGTCTGCCTTCGGCTCAGGTCACGATCCCAAGGTCCTGGGATCGAGCCCCGCATCGGGCTCCCTGCTCCGCGGGGGGGCCTGCTTCTCTCTCTCCCACTCCCCCTGCTTGTGTTCCCTCTTTCACTGTGTCTCTGTCAAATAAATAAATAAAATCTTTAAAAAAAAAAAAAAACCTAACTAATGGACAGATAAAACTAACTAGTACCCAATATGTAAAATGTGTATTCTCCCCATTAACCTATAAATTATATATTTCAAATCAAAATCCCAACAAGTACACCAAAAGACATACACAAGAATTTTATGTTTCTTGATTCATAATTCATAATAGCCCCAAACTAAAACAACCCAAACACCCACCAAAAGTAAAACAAATTCCACTATATTCATAAAATGGATTAATTATATAGCAATGAAAATAAGCTAGAGCCACACACAATTCAATACAAATGAATTTTAAAACAAGACAGCAACAGAACACATACAGCATGATTCCATTTACATAAAGTTTAGAAACCAATAAAACTAATTCATGGTGTTAGAAGTCAGGATGATAGTTTCCTTTGGGCAAAAAGAAGGAATACTGATTGGGACGAAGCACATGAGGTGGTTATGGGTACTAGGAATATCTCCTAACAAAGTAGCAATTAAACACAGGTATATAAGCTCTGTGACAATTCAACAATCAGGACACTTACAATTTGTGTGTTATTCTATATTAACGTTATATATGTCAGTAAAATGAAAGTGTGCTAGTGTCTGCAATTTCCTTGGAAATGTAAAAAATACGATGGATGGATAGAAGGATAGATAGACATGTTACAAAGTAAGTATAACAAAATGTTAATGGTAGAATTTAAGAGGTGGACATAAAGGTATTCGTTGTAAAACTCTATATTTGAAATTTTTCATAATAAAATGGAGAAAAAAATGAGGTTTTTGGTTTGTTTGTTTTTGTATAACTCTACAAGCTGATTCTAAAGTAATGGAAAATTAAAAAGGGCAAGAACAGCCAAGACAACTCTGGAGACAGAAAAAGGCAAGGAAAGACTATCGTAACAAATAACAAGACTAATCATTAAGCAATAGTAACTAAGATGATGTAGTACAACACAGAGATGAACAGAGACCAGTGAAACAGAACAAAGGGCATAAAAACTAACTCATGCACACTGAGAAAGATAAGGCTGACACTAAAGATCAGTACAGAAAAGTAGGACTATTGATAAATAGTGATTCACAGATTAGATGAGATGAACTTATAGAATACCTTTAATAACTCACAGGAAAATAAATATTGAACAATAAACACAAGTTGCAGAAGAATACATATAATTCTCTCTCTCCAATAAATATATATGTGATATAAAAAATGAGAAATAATATTTTATAATTATTAGGTATATATTCATATGTTAAAAAAAATACAGAACTACTTGGCCATAAAATATCAAATTCAGGGCAGCAGTTACCCTGGGGATAGACAGAGATCCATGGAGAACAGTACATTAGCCAGATGGCATGAGAGTACATAAGTATTTGCTATATTACTATTTACACCTTTTCTGAACCCTTAAGTTTTTATAACAAATTGTAATTTTTTTTCATTAACAAAAGTTTGAAGCAAGAGTACATGGTTGTAAACAGTACTAAAAAGCAAAAACTGGGGCACGTGGGTGGCAAAGCTGGTTAAGTGTCCAACTCTTGGTTTTGATTCAAGTCATGATCTCAGGGTCATGGGACTGAGGCCCACCCAGGGCTCCACATGCTCAGCTCAGAATCTACTTGAAATTCTCTCACTCTCCCTCTTCCTCTGTGGCACCCCTCTCTGCTCTCTCTCTCAAAATAAATAAATAAATCTTTAAAAATAAAATAAAATAAAAAGCAAAAACTAGGGGTGCCTGGGTGGCTCAGTCAGTTAAGCATCTTAATTTCAGCTCAGGTCATGATCTCAGGGTCGTGAGATCGAGCCCCAAATTGTCAGGCTCTGTGTTCAGCAAGGAGCCTTCTTGAGATTCTCTCTCTCTCCCTCTGCCCCTCCCCCTACTCACACATATGGGTGTGTGCTCTCTCCCTCTCTCTAATAAATAAATAAAATTAAAAAAAAAAAAATTTAAAAAGCAAAGACTAGAAATGGGGAATGATAAGAGAAGAAGCTAATGAAACAGAAAGAGACCAGACCCTGCAAGCCTTGTAAAACACGGCTTTTGTTTTTATCCTATAAAGCAGTCACTGAAAAGTATTAAGCTAGGGAGGTCTAAAAGATTACTCTGACAAGGTACAGGATAAGTTTCCTAATAAAAAAGGCTTATTTATCATTTAACCCCTAATCTTAGTTTATGATAGTGATGTTCAATAAATATTTGCTGAATTAATGAATTTATGGAAGGGATTGGGAGGGAGAAGCAGAGAAGTAGAAAGACAAATCAGAAAGCAGTTGTAATAACCCAGGCAGGAAATATAGGGTTTATAATGATCACCTAAACTTACTATCTCTCTATTTTATAAGAAACAGTAAGATTAAAGAAAGTTTCAAGAGACATGAAATAAAGTAATCATCTACAACAAGAACATGAAGACCTTGGTTCAAATTAGGCAATGCAATAATTCCATATGTACTCACCATTCTTCCGCTCACTAAGTGGAGGCAAATTGGGATTCCTGCCAGGGTGGAGGCCTAGGGTCAGCTCGGGCTGCAAGGAGAGCTCCTGCAGTTCATTGGCAACAGCTTCGCTCTGGGGGCTGGGGGCCGCAGACAGGGACACCAGCACTGGTTCATCATCATTTTCGCCAGCCCCTCCTCCGTCCAGCCCATTCACAGCAATGACGGAAGGGGGCAGGCACACTACACTGGAGAAATCCACTTTGGCTTTCGTGATGGCAACCTGGAAATGGAAGGGCAGACAAAAGTTTAGATGTCACTGTGAAGAGACAGACTATTCCACTGGACATATGCTGAATACTATTCTAAATTATATTACTGGCAAGCTACCATTAATCTTAAGCATTTTCTCTAAAGTAAGCCAGCATCATTTTTAAATTAATATTTACTGGGGTAAATATTACCCCAAAAAACTGTGGGTGGCACAGTCAGTTAAGTGTCCAACACTTGGTTTCGGCTCAGGTCGTGATCTCAGAGTCATGAGATCAAGGTCCACAATGGGCTCTGCACTCAGCGGGGAGGCCTACTTCAGATTCTCTCTCCCTCTCCTTCTGTCCCTCCTGCTTGTGCTCTCTTGGTCTCTCTCTCTCTAAAATAAATAAAATAAAATCTTTTTTAAATTAAGTAATTAATATTTACTATGCTCACAGAGTGCATGTGATTTCAAATCTGATACTGTCCTCAACTACATCACTCAGGAGGACAACATTCAATTGAAATAAAGCAGCACACACAACCTATATTGGCATAAAAGGAAATAGTGACAGGAGAAATGGTTATGGAATAAATGTTATCCTCCAACTACCAAGGGGAAGTACCTTGAGAAATAACACTTTAATGAGTATCCAAAAGGTATTAAAGTGTTATAGTGTACCAACATTATCTAGGGGAGAAAATTTCTTTAAGAAAACAATTCCCAGGGCGACTGGATGACTCAGTTGATAAAGCATGCGACTGCTGATCTTGGGGTTGTGAGTTCAAGCCCCACACTGAGTGTATAGCTTACTTGAAAGAAAAAAAAAAATAATGTCCAAGCCATTAGATTTCATAAAAAAATATAGAGATGTATGTCTGATGATAGATATTTGCCCAACTATTTTAACTTACATGAATATTTAATCATAATACCCAGAAATGGGTTATTAAAAATAAGACACCTGGCAACATAAGAACAAGATCGGTAAAAATGATAAAGAATACATTTTAACACGAAAATCTTTTCAATAGCATCTTTTCATTAAACCATAGCATGGCCTAAAAAAGAAAACAAACAAACATAGCATGGACTCATGGTTAAGGGAATTAGGAATTTATTCATTCACTGAATCCTACTACGCAGTTAAGAATTACTTTTATAAAGCATTTAAAATATAGAAAATGGGGCGCCTGGGTGGCTCAGTTGGTTAAGCGACTGCCTTCGGCTCAGGTCATGATCCTGGAGTCCCGGGATCGAGTCCCGCATCGGGCTCCCTGCTCAGCGGGGAGTCTGCTTCTTCCTCTGACCCTCCCCCCTCTCATGCTCTCTCTATCTCATTCTCTCTCTCAAATAAATAATAAATAAAATCTTTAAAAAAAATAAAATAAAATAAAATATAGAAAATGATGATCTAATGTGTAAGAAAAATAAGATATGAAAATGCATACTCATATATAAAAATATTATCCAGAGGAAAAAGAGATAATAAGGAGATACACCAAAATCACAAAACGGATTTTGACTGGATTATGAACAATTTTCTTTCTTTTTACTTTCTTTAGTTTCCAAATTTTCTCTAGAACACATATATATTGTTTGTATAATGAAAAAGCTACAGTTCTTTTTTTTAAAGATTTTATTTATTTATTTACTTGTCAGAGAGAGAGAGAGCACAAGCAGGGGGAGCGGCAGAGGGAGAGGGAGAAGCAGGCACCCCGCTGAGCAAGGAGCCTGACGCAGGACTCAATCCCAGGACCCTGGGATCATGACCTGAGCCGAAGGCAGACGATTAACCAACTGAGCCACCCAGGCATCCCAAAAAAGCTATAGTTCTTAATCTAGAAAAAGGACCTAGGAGTTCCCTGCAGACTTCAGTGAACACTTTAATTTGGAGATGAGGAAACCAATAAAATACTGAAACACCATGAAATGAAGAAAGGCATTAAAAACTAAAAAATAAAAAGACCATCACATTATATCTTCATATAAGGCTACAGTGTGCCCAAACATGGTCATAGTTCTGACTGATACACCTCATAAATATAAAATGGATTGGAAAAGATCCAGATTAGAGCAAGGAAGATGGGGGATTGACATTAAAAAGAACAAAGATATTAAGATGGACTCTCGGGGCGCCTGGGTGGCTCAGTGGTTAGGCGTCTGCCTTCGGCTCGGGTCATGGTCCCAGGGTCCTGGGATCGAGTCCCCACATCGGGCTCCCTGCTTGGCGGGAGGCCTGCTTCTCCCTCTCCTGCTCCCCCTGCCTGTGTTTCCTCTCTTGCTGTATCTCTCTCTGTCAAATAAATAAATAAAATCTTAAAAAAAAAGGACTCTACTCCAAAAAGGCTGGAAGAAGACTAAGTTCAAAAGAAAAAAAGTTAGGGATTCAATACTAGGAACTTAATATTCTAAGATAGTATGGGCAAACAATGGAAAAGGATTTTTTTAGGTCTTGAACAATTTTAGGAATTAGAAAACAACAAACATCTAAGAAAATCCAGAATCTAATCTTCAAAGAATTTTTTTCCCATCTCGCCTATGACTTAACCATTTAAGCTGTGTCTCTGTGTGCACTAGGGGAAAAAAATTGTTATACATGATTAATCCATCTGGCTCAGTACTCTTTTTTTTTAAGATTTTATTTATTTATTCGACAGAGAGAGACAGGGAGAGAGCGAACACAAGCAGGGCAAGTGGGAGAGGGAGAAGCAGGCTTCCTGCTGAGCAGGGAGCCCGATGGAGGGCTCAATCCCAGGACCTTGGGATCATGACCTGAGCCGAAGGCAGACGCTCAACAACTGAGCGACCCAGGCGCCCCTTGGCTCAGTACTCTTTACCACGGACTCTGAAAGAGCATGTTTGTTTTCCTTAACAGCAGCCTTTTTAGACTAAAAGATTCAATTTTATGATATTCAAGGATCCTCTGAGACCCAAACTCCTTAGGACAGCAGTCCTCAAGACCCTTTCCCCACCCTGATACATATGTGCACATGCTCACACATGCACACACATGCACATGGATGATGGCATGGAGATGTGTGTTTTTTAAAAAACAAAAACTCGTGAGTCCTAAAGGAAAGTAGGAGGACAGTATCAAAACTTCAGCCCTAAGACCTAGGAAAAGTAGCTTCACATACAGTAACAGGTTTTGTATAAACAATCGTTAATATACAATAAAATACCATTCAGCCATAAGGAAGGAAGGAAATCCTGCCATTTGCCACAACATGGATGAACCTCAAAGGCATTATGCTAAGTGAAATAAGTCAAACAGAGGAAGACAATGTATGATCTCACTTAGATTTATGGTTACAAGGTGGGGGGTGGGGGGAAATTTGGATGAAGGTGGTCAAAAGGTACAAACTTCGCATTAAAGATAAATAAGTCCTGGAGATGTAATATACAACATGATGACCACAGTTAACGTCGCTGTATGGTATATCTCACAGTTGTTAAGAGACTAAATCCTAAAAGTTCTCATCACAATGAAAAAAAACAACACTTCTTTGTTTTTGTATCTATATGAGGTGATGGATGTTAAAACCAAACGTATGGTTGCAATCATTTCACAGTATATGTAAGTCAAATCCTTATGCTGAACACTTTAAACTCATACAGTGTTGCGTGTAAGTTATAGCTCAGTAAAACTGGGGAAAGAAAGTTGTGAAATCACTCCTGATTATGAGTTCATACCTCTCACTAGAAAACTGAGAAATTTACCTAAAAAGGTAATTTACTAATTTACTAAGCTAACTCAGATTATTCATTGAGCATGAAAGAATAAAACATCTATTCTTAAATTTAGGTCTCACTAATTCAGAACAACCTTCCTCCTATTACTTTGAATTATATTATTATTATTGCTGAGATTCAGAGATTCGATATTTACGCATGTTACTACTCAAGAGATGATAAAAATCCATCACAGAATACCAAGCTTTTTTTTTTTCTGAACAATTTTATTTATTTGACAGAGAGAGACACAGTGAGAGAGGGAACACAAGCAGGGGGAGTGGGAGAGGGAGAAGAAGGCTTCCCACTGAGCAGGGAGCCCGATGCGGGGCTCGATCCCAGGACCCTGGGATCATGACCTGAGCTGAAGGCAGACGCTTAACAACTGAGCCACCCAGGCGCCCACCAAGCTTTTTAAAATGAAGCTTGAATTTAAACTGCATGAGTCTGTAATTCTGGCATGCACTTAATGCACATAATCAGTACTTCCAGAAAATATTAAAAAAAAATTGAAGTGTGGAAAATGGCCCCCAAAAGAAAGTCAACCTAGGAGTCCTGATGGGCGCCTGGGTGGCTCAGATGGTTAAGCGTCTGCCTTCGGCTCAGGTCATGATCTCAGGGTCCTGGGATCGAGTTCCGCATCGGGCTTCCTGCTCCTTGGGAGCCTGCTTCTCCCTCTGCCTCTCTCTCTCTCTGTCTCTCATGAATAAATAAATAAAATCTTTAAAAAAAAAAAAAAAAAAGAAAGTCAACCTAGGTCTAGGGCTAGGCATGAAGGTAAAAACTAAGTTTAAAAAGTGATTTTCTTAGAACAATACTTTTTTAGGGGTGCCTGGGTGGCTCAGTCAGTTAAGTGTCTGCCTTTGGCTTGGGTCATGATCTCGGGGTCCTGGGATTGAGCCCTGCCATGTCAGGCTCCCTGCTCAGTGGGGATTCTGCTTCTCTCTCTCCCTCTGCCCCTCCCCCCTGCTCCTGCTTGCACTCTCAAATAAATAAAATCTTTAAAACATATATATACGTATACACACAGACACATTTTTTTTTTAAGATTTTTTTCTTAATTTATTTATTTGAGAGAGAATGAGAGACAGAGAGCACGAGAGGGAGGAGGGCCAGAGGGAGAAGCAGACCCCCTGCCAAGCAGGGAGCCCGATGTGGGACTCGATCCAGGGACTCCAGGATCATGACCTGAGCCGAAGGCAGTCACTTAACCGACTGAGCCACCCAGGCGCCCAACACACACACATTTTTAATAGATTAAAGAAAGGAGTGTCAAATTCTTTTTTTTTTTAAGATTTTATTTATTTATTTGACAGAGAAAGACACAGCAAGAGAGGGGACACAAGCAGGGGGAGTGGGAGAGGGAGAAGCAGACTTCTCACGGAGCAGGGGCTCAATGTGGGGCTCGATCCCAGGACCCTGGGACATGACCTGAGCTGAAGGCAGACTCTTAACGACTGAGCCACCCAGGCATCCCAGGAGTGTCAAATTCTGTAGTGATGCAGTTATGATTGTGCCTGTCAATGTCTGGAATAAAAGAAAAAGCCATCTGAAAAACTGCTTTGGGGCGCCTGGTTGACTCAGTCATTAAGCGTCTGCCTTCAGCTCTGGTCATGATCCCACGGTCCTGGGATCGAGCCCCGCATTGGGCTCCCTGCTCCACGGGAAGCCTGCTTCTCCCTCTGCCACTCCCCCTGCTTGTATTCCCTCTCTCACTGTGTCTCTCTCTGTCAAATAAATAAAAATCTTAAAAAAAAAAATGAAAAACTCTTTATTGAGAAAATCTGAAAAAATAAATTCTGAATGGAATAAAGCAGTTTAATAGCTTAGTAACTGATTAAGTTCCATATTTATGGGATCATTAAGGGCTTGGAGATCACTTAAAATTTTCATATGTATACTTTACCACATACTTTTATTGGGTAAATTACATGCTATGGTGGTATCTATTAATGTTTTCAATAATTACTGATTTCAGGGGCACCTGGGTGGCTCAGTCTTTAAGCGTCTGCCTTCGACTCAGGTCATGATCTCAGGGTCCTGGGATCGAGCCCTGCATCAGGCTCCCTGCTCAGCGGGAAGCCTGCTTCTCCCTCCCCCACTCCCCCTGCTTGTGTTCCTGCTCTCACTATCTCTCTCTCTCTGTCAAATTTAAAAAAAAAAAAAAAAAAATCTTAAAAAAAAGTTTTACTGATTTCAAAAGTTTCAGGATATATCCTTTTAAAATACCATTATTAAACTGCATTACAACGAAACTCTTCCATAAAATCATGGGCCAGGGAATGTGGGGGGGTTAGATGAAACAAGAGTGGCAGAATGTTGGTAACTGTTGAAGGTGAGTATTGGGTACATGGAGACTCATTATACTATTATTCTCTCTACATGTGTGTATGCTTGATAACATGCTTATAATGCTTTTTTTAAAAAATAAGGTTATTCCAGGGGCACCTGGGTGGCTCAGTCACTATGTGTCTGCCTTCAGCTCAGGTCATGACCCCAAGGTCCTGGGATTGAGCCCCACATCGGGCTCCCTGCTCACCGGGAAGCCTGCTTCTTCCTCTCCCACTCCCCCTGCTTGTGTCCCCTCTCTTGCTGTGTCTCTCTCTGTCAAATAAATAAAAAGAATCTTTTAAAAAAACAGTAAGGGGGCGCCTGGGTGGCTCAGTCGTTAAGCGTCTGCCTTCAGCTCAGGCCATGGTCCCAGGGTCCTGGGATCGAGCCCCGCATCGGGCTCCTTGCTCTGCGGGAAGCCTGCTCTCCCTCTCCTGCTCCCCCTGCTTGTGTTCCTCCTCTCGCTGTATCTCTCTCTGTCAAATAAATAAAATCTTAAAAAAAAAAAAAAAAAATTTAAAAAAAAAACAGTAAGGTTATTCCATAGAACAAAGTGAAGACTTGGTAAGACATAAAGCAAGGTGTCCTCAATCTTGACCTTGAAAATAAGCCAAATAAAAGTCAAAATCAAGCACTGACAAAAGAAAAGAATATTTAGCATAAAATACATATATAGGGAAGATTTATTTCTAGCAAATATATTACTTTCTACTCATTTTTAAACAGCCCACAGAAGAAAGTCCTAGTAAACTGACAATCTGGAGACAAGATCCAAAAATGTGGAGGTATAGTCACCATGTATTAAATGTCTCCTCTACCAATTACTAAATACTCTTAAAATTTTATTTACTGTATAACCTGCATGAAAAAGAACCTAAAAGTATAATATTTATCTCAGATTATATGTATTATATTATTTAGAAAAATACAAACGTTGTATCTCAAACAAAATACTTTCTGAAATGTCTCAGAGGAAAAGTAAATTAAAAGAACCAAAAGAAAAAAATCTGTGTCATGTTTTAGTGTTGTAAATTTATAATTCCACTCAGTCTGAGATCAAACTTTCTTTTTCATCATAGGATCACCAACTCCAATTTCTTGGCTGCTGATTCACATGTGATCAGTAGCAGCCAGAACAAAAACAACATGGGGGCAGGGTCATCTCCCACAACCCATCTGTTTCACTCTCTTGCTGGCTTGATTCCGCCCCATCTTTTCTCCACCCCACCCCCTTTCTGGGCTACATGCCTTCTGCTTATGCCGAGTGGCATATGTAACTAGAAGCAACAACACAAAATGTGTTAGAGAAATGGAAGAGCTCAGGCAGACAGCTCATAACTCTAAAAAAGTATATACTAGCAGGATTTTTTTTTTATCATGACCCATGACTGAGTTCATTTCATGCAACCAAATGATATGGTTCTCCTGAAAAAAAAATTTCTGTATAAAAACTGTTTTAATCAATTAATGAACTTCCCTTTAGATGGACAGGTTCTTATTTTCCTTGATTTATCTTCAATAGTAGATAAACCAAAATCTTACTTATTGTCTAAGCAGACATATATATACAGATGAATTTGACACAAAGGAATTCAAGAACAAGAACTTTCTGAGAGTTTATTATGTATGTACTAGGCACTGCCCCGGGTCCTAGAGGAAGTGAGGAAAATATCAAGTCTTGCCCTTATCTCTGTCACTATCACCCCCATTATCTTCAGATGTCTTAAAAACTAGTCAGATGTCTAGGGATGGCATATAAACGGCCTTTCTGTTACCTCTTCATCATAGAAATCATCTAAAACCAAGGACTACAAGAAACAGGAAAATATAACATTTACCTAAAAAGAGTGGAAGGCACATGGAAGAGTGGTGTAACTGTAAATTCTCTGACACTTGTCCCATTGATAGGTAAGGTCTATTTCCCCTCCACCGAATCTGAGCTGGCCTGACTGCCTCTACCAACAGAGTAGAGTGAAGTGATGGTATGCCAGTTCCAGGTAGAGATTTTTGAGAAACTGGTAGCTTTTATCTTGGTCTCTTGGAGCCCTGTGTTCCCAGACAGAAGTCTAACTACTCTGCTGGAGAGACCATAAAAAGAAGTCTAGGGGTGCCCAGCTGGCTCAGTCAGTAGAGTACACAACTCTTGAAATCAGGGTTGTGAGTTCAAGCCCCACACTGGATGTAGAGATTACTTAAAAATAAAATCTTAAAAAAAAAAAAATTTCTCATCTTAAAAAAAAAAAAGAAGCCATCTAAAGACTATCCTGAAAGGAATACGGATCCAGTTGAGACTAGCCTTCTAGACATCCCCACCAAAGTGTCAGGCATTTACACTCTTGGTCCCTCCAGACAAGCCCAGTCATTTGCTGAATGCCACCATGTGGACGCAAGTTAATACTATGTGGAGCAGAAGAATCCCCAAGCTAAGCCCTGCCCAAATTCCTTACCCACAAAACTGTGAGATATGGTAAACGACATCAACACTGGAAAGTGAGATAGTACAGTATGCCTTCAAATTCTGAAAAGAAAAATTTATTTTCAAATGAGAATTGCCATACAGCCTATCAATCAAGTATGTGAAGACATTTCAAGCAACGGAAGTTTTATCTCCCAAGTAGTTTTTTTCAGGAAGCTCCATGAAGCTTTTGCTCACTTCAGGTTTTCAGCTCCACCTGGTCATTCTATAGGGAATCAGTCATCTAAGTTTTCCCTCTTCTCCCAACAAAGTGGATAATGGTAATAGTATAACACCGCCTCTTCATTTAAAACAGTACAAGGCCCTTCAGAGTAGTTCTTCACTTCTCACCACTTCTCTTAAGCACCCTCTGCTCCAACCATATGTACCTGTTATGCTGCTCTCTACATGTGACCACCTAGAACTCTCTTCCTCCCCAACCTACTCCCATCTCCCTATTATCCATCCCCTTCTTATAGATCAGCTTCCATAAGATCAGCTTCCATAAGATCCCAGGTTTGCTACTACTACTGCTTACTTTTACTACTATTATAATGTATTGATCCTCCACTAGATGCTAAGTTTATTGAGCAAAGGAATTTGGTTCTTTGTATTTTAACTTGACTATAATACTTGTCTTATTAACTTGACTATAATATATACTAACTATAATACTTGACACAGAATAGGAACTCAATAAATATTTGTTAATTTACTGACTATATTATCCTCACAGCAACCACATCACATATACAATCAAAGCACTGATACAGAAAAAAGAGGGAAGAAAGTTTTGTCACAGGTAGGTATTTATGTTTAAATAGAAATATACAGAAGATCAAAAAAGGCTTCCTGAGAGAGGTAATATTAATATTTGAGAATAGCCATAAAAAATGAATAGGACTGACAGGTTTCACTTATTTTTCATTTATTCTTTCAACAAGTCTCTACTGAGTACCTACTATATGCCAGGCATTATTCTGGGTTGTAGAGATACTACAGTGAATAAAACAAAGTTCCTGTCCTCAGGGAGCTTATGTTATCCCAGGAGATAGAACAGCATGAACAGGAACACAGATGTGAGAAGGTGTGGATTTATGTTCTAGAAGGGCAGTCCAGTTCAAGTACAAGTTATAGGAGATGTACCTGGACCAGCAAGCTGAGTTTACATCATCAAACCTGCTTTAGAGAATTAATCTGGCAGTGGGGTAAATACTGGATTGAAAAAAAGGAACATAAGATTGGGGGAAAAGTTCCGAAGCTACTTCATTAGGCAAAGTGTAACCTGTTGAGATCCTGAATTTGGGTAGTAAATGTAGAAAGAAGGGAACTGCCACACAACACAGAACCACACCTGGTACAGAGAAGGAACTCAGATCTTTGTTGAATTCATGTGGGATGAATGAGACCGAATTTACATGTGACAGGATGTGTTTGTGTCTGGTTGCAGAGGGTGAAGGAAAGGAAGGTTTCATAGGAACACTCTACTTCCAGAGAGCAGGGGAAACCTGTAATGGAAACGTATTTGAGTTTCCATTAGGTACCTGGGAAGGAAAACATGGAAATGAAGGTACAGTGAGAGAAACAGAAAAGAATACAATAGGAAGAGAACATAAGGAAAAAAGTAGGGACAGTAAGAGAAAAAGACAGAGGTACAGATATAAGGGAACGACATATTGCTATCACGCCTGACACCCTTGGTAATGCAGGAATTCCTAGTCTCAGATTGCCTACTTTGGGTCTTAGACCATCCCTCTGACTACTAAAATTATATATACAGCTGAGTATCTAATTATGTATCAGTACTTTCTACTCATACTATTTTAGAAGAAGCTCAATAAAGCTGTAACTTTATAATGCTGACGGACAACCAGCTGTCCCCAAACTTAAAGACACAAGTAGGCTCAAGGGCTTATATGAAGGGACATGAACTTACCAGCTGGAAGCAGCAGAAAGAAATAAAAACAGAAGACAAACAGAATATGTATTTTATCCCCAGGCTCAACTTTTTCTTTTTTCTCTTTTTAAAGATTTTATTTATGTATTTTAGAGACAGAGAGTGAGAGAGAGCATGAGCTGGGGGAGAAGCAGAGGGACAAGCAGACTCCCCACTGTACATGACTTGGGGTTTAATCCCAGGACTCTGAGATCATGACCTAAGCCAAAGTCAGACGCTCAACCGACTGAGCCACCTGGCATCCCTCAATTCTTTTTCTGTTGATGACCTCTATGCCATTCTTGACAAGCTCCTGCCAGATATCTGTAGCTAGAACATAATCTAATGGTGCTGGGTATACATGAGAACATCTTCCCTCAACAGAGCGGCCCAAACTGCCTTTCAGTCTTAGGTCACCTACGAAGAAGGCCTTCTGTGGTGTACCAGACTTCCATTAACTCACTCAATAAATATATATTGATCAGGCACTGTTCTAGGCACTCGGAGTGCAACAGATAGAAAACATCCCTGCTTTCATGGAGCTAACATTATAGTGGGAGAAACATAAAAATAAAGGTAAATAATATACAACAGAATAATTTCAGATAACTAAGTATCATGTGTAGGGAGGGGGCAGGGTGGCTAATTTTGATGAAATGGATAAGAAAGGTCTTGTTGAGGAGGTAATATCTGAGGTGAGACTTACTAAGTAATAGCCAACACTTAATGAACACTTACTATAAGTGAGACACTTCACGTGTATATATTCAATTTTTATAACACCAAGACGTACTTACTTTTTTTAATTAACATATAATGTATTATTTGTTTCAGGGGTACAGGTCTGTGATTCATCAGTCTTACACAATTCACAGCGCTCACCATAGCACATGCCCTCCCCAATGTCCATCACCCAGCCACCCCATCCCTCCCACCCCCCCCCCACTCCACCAACCCTCAGTTTGTTTCCTGAGATTAAGAGTCTCTTATGGTTTGTCTCCCTCTCTGGTTTCATCTTGTTTCATTTTTCCCTCCTTTCCTCTATGATCCTGTGTTGTTTCTCAAATTCCATGTATCAGTGAGATCATATGATAATTAAGATGTATTTACTGTTATCATCCCATTTTTTACAGTTGAAGAAATGAAGGCACTAAGAAGTCACATAACTTGAAAATAGGCAACTGGGTTTGAGTTATCCTGTTCAGGTATGAATAATATGAAAAAAACTATAGTTAACTGTTGAACAACACAGGGGATTGGGGTGCCATCCCCTACATAGTTGAAAATCCGCGCAAAACTTTTGAATTTCCAAAAACTCAACTATTAAACAGCCTCCTGTTAATCAGAAGCCTTCCTGATAACATAAGCAGTTGATTAACACATATTTTATATACTATATTTTACATACTGTATTCTTACAATAAAGTAAGTTATAGAAAATGTTATTATGAATAAGGAAAATACACTTACAATACTGTACTGTATTTATCAAAAAAAATCCACATGTAAGTGGACTTGCACAGTTCAAATCTGTGCTGTTCAAGGGTCAACTATAGTTATTTCTGAACATACTAACTTTGGAATGAAAAACTTGTTGAGACAAACCTCACCTAGGATGAAGACACGCAGCAGTTGGGGGAAAGGGAAGACATTTACAGTATTGTGCTTTGTTTCCACACTACAATAGAGTGTTTGAAGAGAAGCCCTATTTTCCAGTGCCAGAGCCTCATATCTTTAGGTTTCCCAATGCGCTCTCCCCCTATGTATCAATATGCTCCCTTCTTTATAAAAGGAGCCATGAATATTTTCCTGAACTCTTTATCAAATATTTTAAAAAGATTTTATTTATTTATTTGTTTACTGAGAGTGCGAGAGTGAGCGTGCAAGTGGGGGGAGGGGAAGAAGGAGGAGGAGAGAGCAGACCCTGAGCTGGGCGCAGAGCCCAAAACGGGGCTCGATCTCACAACCCTATGGTCATGACCTGAGCTGAAACCAAGAGTGGGATGCTACCCCGACTGAGCCATCCAGGCACCTCCAAATATTTTTTAACACTGGAATTAAAATATCTTGCCACAGAAAAGAAAAAAATCCAGAAACTGTTGCAACCAAGAAAATCCAAACACAGCAACCCTCACTCTGAGAAAATGTATACTTAAGACTAGCATGTCGTGGGTCAAGCAGAAAAGGCCAGGCTACAGCTCCTAGGCACATACTGGTGACTCAATGAGGGACCCTTAGGACAATGCACATACCAATGAAAGCAGCTTAGAACTCAAATACCGAGGTATATCACCAGCATACTCATCAATTTTTTTTTTTTAAGATTTTATTTATTTGACAGAGAGAGATACAGCGAGAGAGAGAGCACAAGCAGGGGGAGCAGGAGAGGGAGAAGCAGACTCCCCGCTGAGCAGGGAGCCCGATGTGGGGCTCGATCCCAGGACCCTGGGATCATGACCTGAGCCGAAGGCAGACGCCCAATGACTGAGCCACCCAGGCGCCCCATCAATTATTTTTCTGAATAATTATAAAAGCAACCTTATTAATTAAATGAATCTACTCTGGCAAGATCCATTACCATACAAAAGCACTGCCTCATTACTTTACATTCATGGTATATGGTGCAGAGAATGTGTTTAAAAATGACTTTTTAGGGGCACCTGGGTGGCTTAGTCAGTTAAGTGTCCGACTCTTGATCTCAACTCAGGTCTTTATCTCAGGGTCATGAGCTCAAGCCCTGCACTGGGCTCCACGATGGGTGTGAAGCCTACTTAAAAAAAATAAAAATAAAAATGCATTTTTAGATTCTCACAGTCATTAAAAGATTTCAATCAAGGTAAAATCTCTGGAAATATAATGAATCTCAGCAAAACTTAAATAAAAACAGCTCTTAAGGTGAGCCTGGGTGGCTCAGTGTGTCTGGCTCTTGGTTTTGGCTCAGGTCATCATCTCGAGGCTGCCAGATTGAGCCCCGCCTTGGGCTCTGTGCTCAGTGCAGAGTCGGCTTCAGATTCTCTCTCCCTCTCTCTCAAATAAATAAAAACTTAAAATTAAAAAAAAAAAAAAAAACAGCTCCTAAGTCATAGGTCATTAATCTTCCCTTCCAATAGCCTCTGGCTTCAAAGTATATTACTCTCAGCCAATTATTTCTAAAAAGGTGCTGAGAATTTCTGATGGAGTAAAATGTAAAACATAACTAAATACAATTTTAACTTCAGTACAATTATATTTAAAGCTTTAAAATAAAGGAGAGAGAGTAGCCACAAAGAGATTCATTTCCCAAACAAAGCAAATAATAACAAAAGTTTTCTTCAAAGCACTGCAGGAGTTTCCACATTACAACTACATGGAAAAAGCAATTATTGGAGAATTTATAAAATGCTGAGACATATAACAGCAGCAGTGAGTGCAGCACATTTTGAAGGCATCTGTACAGGTAACATGCACAATGTGGGTAGCAAAAAAAGAAAAGGTAAATGCACACCAGCATGAAAACCTTCAAATATCTTGTTGGTGGCATATCTTAAAATAGCAAGGTTCTAAATCAATCAAGGAGAAAGAAAGCACACTGGTGATCTACATCTCAAAGAGAAGAAAGCATCTGAACATAGTAACTCAGAAATCTTAGATGGCATATGAAAAAAAGAATACAATGGGAAGAGAATTATGAGCGTTTTTAAATATCAGAGACTGCCAACGAGCAGGAAGTAAAAGAATCTCACCTGGATGATTGTGGCAGGTACTGGAGGTTGTGACCCAATATCCACTTTCCCCTTCTTCCCAGTAACAGAACACCTGAGCTTTAGCTAAGTGCATGCCAGAATAAAGACTGCATTTCCCAGCCTTTCCTGCAGCTCGGCCATGTGACTGAGTTTAAGCAAACTGGACAATAACAGTAAAAGTATTAAGTCTGAGTTCCAGGAAATGTCCTTAAAGAAACTGTGTACATTATTCTCTGGACCCTCATCCTTCCTGCTGGCCAGAACATGGATGAGGTGCTGGAGTGCAACCAGCCATGTTAGATTACGAGAAAGAAGCCACATGTTGAGAATGGCAAGGCAACAAAAACAGAAAGAAAATGGTTCCCTGACATTATAGAGCACCGCACCAGCCCTGGGCTACCCACCTCTGGACCCCTTTTACAAGAAAAAAAAATAAACTTGTACCATGTTTAAAACCACTATTATTTTACTTTTGGGGGGTCACAAATGGTTGGATATAATCCTAATACAGAATTTGGTGCTATGAGTAAGATGCTTCATGAGAAACAATGTAACATATGTGGCATTGCTTAATAAAACAGTTAAGTGGTGAGCACTCACAACTGAAGACTGAAAAGCTAGGGATCATTGTTATGCAAAAGCAAAACACCTGGTTAAACCATTGCCCGATTATACTGGGATGCTACTATTTTAAGGGAAACAGTAGGAAAAATTCAGAATGTCCTATGTGTTGCCTGCTTCTAGTAACTTTCAAGAAAATTATACCAGAGATGGGGCACCTGGGTGGCTCAGTTGGTTAAACAGCTGCCTTCAGCTCAGATCATGATCCCAGGGTCCTGGGATGGAGCCCCACATTGGGCTCCCTGTTCAGCAGGAAGCCTGCTTCTCCCTCTCCCTCTGAGGCTCCCCCTGCTTGTGCTCTCTCTCTCTCTCTAATAAATAAATAAAATCTTTTTTTTTTTTTTTAAGATTTTATTTATTTATTTGACAGAGAGAGAGACAGTGAGAGAGGAACATAAGCAGGGGGAGTGGAAGAGGGAGAAGCAGGCCTCCCGCTGAGCAGGGAGCCCAATGCGGGGCTCGATCCCAGGACGCTGGGATCATGACCTGAGCCGAAGGCAGGCGCTTAACGACTGAGCCACCCAGGCGCCCCAAATAAATAAAATCTTAAAAAAAAAAAAAGAAAGGAAGAAAGAAAAAGAACTGCTTTTAAAAAAAAAATTTATACCGGAGAGGTAAAACTCAGACTAGAGCTAAACTGATATCAACAACTTAACCTTACACCTAAAGGAGCTAGAAAAAGAACAAACAAAACCCAAACCTAGCAAAAGGAAGGAAATAATAAAAATCAGAGCAGAAATAACTGATATAGAAACTAAAAAAACAACAGAACAGATCAATGAAACCAGGAGCTAGTTCTTTGAAAAGATCAACAAAATCAATAAATATCTAGCTAGATTCATAAAAAAAAAAAAGAGGACCCAAATAAAGAAAATTACTGATTAGAGAGGAGAAATAACAGCCAACACCACAGAAACACAAACCATCATAACAGAATATTATGAAAACCTATATGCCAACAAACTGGACAACTTAGAAGAAATGGATAAATTCCTATAAACATTATCAACTACCAAAACTAAACCAGGAAGAAATAGAAAATGTGAACAGACCGATTACCAGCAATGAAACTGAATCAATACTCAAAAACTCCCAAAAACCGAAAGTCCAGGACCAGATGGCTTCCCAGGTATATTCTACCAAATATTTAAAGAAGAGTTAATACCTGTTCTCAAACTATTCCAAAAAATAGAAGAGGAAGGAAAACACCCAAATTCATGAGGCCAGTTATCACCCTGATACCATAACCAGATAAAGCCTCCACAGAAAAGGAGAACTACAGGCCAATACCTCTCATGAATATAGATGCAAAAATCTTCACCAAAATATTAGCAAACGGAATCCAGTAATACATTAAAAAAAATCATACACCATCATCAAGTAGGTTCACAGCCTTTTAAATGGCAGAGCTCCAGTCTCATTTCCATTTGGCAGCCACTGCACTTGGGAGTGCAGGGGTTCACTTTTTCTACTCTATAAGGCTTCGAAGGAAGAAGCTTTTAGTCAACTTAGGTTGCAGGCCACAAGAAAGAGATGTATTAACAAAGATGTATTCCTTTATATCTCTGCTTACTGACTGATTAGCTCTAGTCTGAGTTTTACCTCTCTAGTATAATTTTGTTGTAAAAGTTACTAGAAGCAGACAACACATACAACATTCTGAATTTTTCCTACTGTTTCCCTTAAAATAGTAGCATTCCAGTATAATCAGGCAATGGTTTAACCAGGTGTTTTGCCACTGCATAACAATGATCAGTAGCTTTTCAGCCTTCAATTCTGAGTGCTCACCCCTTACCATTTTATTAAGCAATGCCACATATGGATGGGAGGAATGGGTGATACACGTGATAGGGATAAAAAAGAAAAAAGATGAAATAAAGGCTATGAACCTAATCACCAAAACAAAAGTGTGGGGGGAGGGGGTTCCTTAGGGTGGCCTTCTCACAAAAGCCACTGTTTCAGACAGTCTCACTGTAATTGCCATTAAGCTAAAGTGGGGTAGAAATGAGTGAGGCATGGAGGTAAATAAAACCAGAGTCATCAGGCTTAAAAACAATGCTTAATTCAGAAATTTATTCCTCTGCCAGGACAGAAAGTCTTCAAATTTCCTATACAGTAACATTTAATAATTGCTATGGACTTTTATATATTATTAATTCTCTCCTTTTCTGCATAGTTTTTTATTGCTATTATTCTATTTCTATTACACCTATTGTACACTAATTGCTTTGGGAATAGTTATCTTGTCAGAAGACTGCACATTACTCAGACATCCTGGGCTTTTAGCTGAATGCAGTAACTAAATGAAATACTGGAGTAGTCTCTCTTCAGATGAGGTGAATGTGTCATGTGTGTATAAACAAGGGCAGGCATGTATATTAGAACAACCAAAGGGGTAGACTACAGTAAAAAAATAAAATGCTAATTATATCCCCAAACCCATTCTTCTTTTCTTTCTTATTAATAAAAAACTCAGGCAAAAGGCAACCCACAATTCCTAGACTCCCTTGAAACAAGGAGTAATCATAAGATAACATTCTGGCCAATGGGCTATAAGGAAAAGTATCATATACAACCTCTAGGAAGTATAGCTAAAAGAAGTAAGCATGTCTGCAGCCCTTTTTCCTTCATGCTACCTGGAATAGAGACTATATGGCTGGAGCTTGATTTCAGATTATAAGGTAGAAAATGCATGTTGGAAAAAAAATGCATGCTGATGACAGCAAAAGAAATTATCCCTGAGGAAGCCCAAACTTTGGATTTACAACTATTACAAAGATCTTAATCATTTCAAATATGTTCAAAGAGCTAAAGAAAACCATCGCTAAAAGAACTAAAGGAAAGGAATGATGTCTCATCAAATAGAGAATACCAATAAAAATATAGAAATTATTTTTTTGAAAAAAGGAACCAAACAGAAATTCTGAAAAAGTAGAATAACTGAAATGAAATACTCACTAGAGGGGTTCAAGCAGATTTGAGCACACATATTTAAAAAATACAACAGCAGTGAACTTGAAAATCAATCAATTGAGGTTACCCAATCTGAGGAAATGCAAGAAAAGACTGAAGAAAAATGATAGTGTTCCTCAGAGATCTATGGAACACCACCCAGCATACCAACATACGCATAATGGGAGTCCCAGAGGAAGAGGGGAAAAAGAAAGGGCAAAAATAACATTTGAAAAAATAACAGCTGAAAACTTCTCAAAACTTCTTTAATGAAAAACATTACACATTCAAAAAGGTGAATAAATTCCATGTGGGGTAAACTAAAAGAGATCACACACAGACACATCATAATCAAACTATAGAAAGACAAGAATGAAATCTTGAAAGCAACAAGAAAAAAGAGAATCATCAATGTACAAAGGATTCTAAATACATTTAACAGCCTATTTCTCATCAGAAACCAGAGAAGCCAGAAGGCAGTGGGATGACATATTTAAAGTCTTGAAACAAAAACAGCCTGTCAATCAAGGATTCTATATCAAGCAAAACTATCCTTCAAAAATGAAGGAAAAATGAAGACGTTCTGAGAAAAACAAAATTGAGGGGCGCCTGGGTGGCTCAGTCGTTAAGCGTCTGCCTTCGGCTCAGGTCATGATCCCAGAGTCCTGGGATCGAGCCCCGCATCAGGCTCCTTGCTCCGTGGGAAGCCTGCTTCTCCCTCTCCCACTCCCCCTGCTTTTGTTCCCTCTCTCGCTGTGTCTCTCTCTGTCAAATAAATAAATAAAATCTTAAAAAAAAAAAAAAAAGAAAAAATTGAGACAATTTGTAGCTTGCAGACCTACCTTACAATAAATACTAAAAGTGTTTAAGACACTAAAGAGTAACTCAAATACACATGAAGAAATAAAGAGCACTGATAAAGGCAACTACATTAACAGAAAAGACAATATAAATTATTATTTTTTTCTTTCCCCTGTCTGAAAAGACAACTGCATAAAGAATTATAAATCTGGGTTGATTAGCACATAATGTATAAAGATATAATCCATGTCAATAACAGCAAAAGGAAGGAGAACAGAGCTATACAGGAGCAAAGTTGTTGTTGTATACTACTGAAATTAAGTTGGTATTAATCCCAACCAGAGTGTTACACTATGTAAATAATAGAGTTCCACTTCTGGGATCTTAGCATAAGGGGCTCCCTGGACACAATCCCCCTGGAAAACAAGAAAAGCTGCTAAAAACTTTTTTTTTTTTTAATTTAAGTCTCTGGAGGGGTACCTGGGTGGCGCAGACGTTGGGCATCTGCCTTTGGCTCAGGTCATGATCCTAGGGTCCTGGGATTGAGCCCTGCATTGGGCTCCCTGCTCAGCAGGAGGCCTGCTTCTCCCTCTCCCACTCCCCCTGATTGGGTTCCCTCTCTCGCTGTGTCTCTCTCTGTCAAATAAATAAATAAAATCTTAAAAAAAAAAAAAATTTAAGTCTCTGGAAATGGCCCTAAAATCATACAGCAAAAAAAGAAGTAGAATCAAGAGAGTCTACTAAAACTCAGTAACACTGAACATCTGTGGCATTTAAGCCATGATCTACTCCACAGCTTCATGTAAGCTTCACTCCAGGTAGGTGTGGCTAAGAAAGCATTCCTTCTCTCCTCAGCTCCCAATCAATAACCAGAAGAAGCAGGCTACCAGCATTTCTCATCTCCTACAACCCAAGGTGAAGAGGCTAAATTCATGCTAAGTGGGACCAGAAGATCATGGGCTCCTCCTCCACCTAGCCTCCATCCATGGAACAGAGACTCTATCCAAGATGCAGCAGTCACAGAATACTGGGGCCTTGATCATATCCTCCCCAGCTCATAAGACAAAGGTTCCATGCCAGAAGAAACAAGCCAAGAAGACCAAAAGCTACCACCCTGGCCAAGAGCCAGACTAATAACTCAGAGGTTTTGTCCAGGGGAGAGAGAATCCATAAGAAAAGAAAGTTCCTGGGGTGCCTGGCTGGCTCAGTCAGTAGACTCTTGATCTTGAGGTTGTGAGACTGAGCCCTATATTGGGTGTAGAGATTATTTAAAAATAAAATCTAGGGGCGCCTGGGTGGCTCAGTCAGTTAAGTGTCTGCCTTTGGCTCAGGTCATGATCCCAGGGTCCTGGGATCAAGCCCCGCATCAGCGGGAAGCCTGCTTCTCCCTCTCCTGCTCCCCCTGCCTCTGCTCTCTCTGTCAAATAAATAAAATATTTATAAATAAATAAATAAATAAATAAAATCTAGAAGGAAAGGAAAAGGAAAAAGGAAAAGAAAGTTCCAATGCTCTCCACAGAAGAACTGACTTTGAGACAGACTGTGAAGAAATTCAGGCCTAAAGGAGTTCTCAAAAAATAGCTCCTCTTAATCAGAAACAACAAGCTAAACTGCAGGCCAGGTAGCTCACTAGTAAGAACCAGGGAAAGAGACAGCTAAGAGCCTCTTCTGGGGTCAGAACAAACCTTTGGCCTAAAAAATTACTCCAGCCCAACTAGATCAGACTGATGAACAATTCATGTCAAACAATTCAACGGGAGAAAGAATAATCTTTTCAACAAATGGTGCTGACAATCAGATATCCACATGAAAAAAATGAAGTTGAACCCCCATCTCACACCATATAAAACATTAACTCAAAATGGATCAAAGGTTTAAATCTAAGAGCTAAAAATAAAAAACTCGGGGCGCCTGGGTGGCTCAGTTGGTTGGGCGACTGCTTTCGGCTCAGGTCATGATCCTGGAGACCCGGGATCGAGTCCCACATCGGGCTCCCTGCTCGGCGGGGAGTCTGCTTCTCCCTCTGACCCTCCCCCCTCTCATGCTCTCTCTCTCATTCTCTCTCTCTCAAATAAATAAATAAAATCTTAAAAAAAAAACAAAACTCTTACAAGAAAACAGGTGTAAATCTTCATGACCTTCAATTAGACAACAGTTTAACTATACCTAAAGCAAAACCAAAGGAAAAGAACTTATTATAAACTGAACCATCAAAATTTAAAAATTTTGTGTATCAAGTGATACCATCAAGAAATGAAAATGAGGGGCACCTGGGCAGCTCAATCGTTAGCATCTGCCTTCGGCTCAGGTCATGATACCAGAGTCCTGGGATTGAGCCCCGCGTCGGGCTCTCTGCTTGGCGGGGGGCCTGCTTCTCCCTCTCCCACTCCCCCTGCTTGTGTTCCCTCTCTCGCTGTGTCTCTCACTGTCAAATACATAAATAAAATCTTTAAAAAAAAAAAAAAAGAAAGAAATGAAAATGAAAACCTACAATAGGAGAAAATTTTTACCAAGTATATATCTGATAAGGTATTAATACCCTGAATATATAAAGAACTCTTATAACTCAATTAATAAAAGACAACCCAATTTAAAAATGGGCAAACAATTCGATTATACACTTCTCCATAGTAAGTATATAAATAGCCAATAAGAACATAAAAAGATGTTCAACATCATTAGTCATTAGGGAATACAAAATAAAACCACCATGAGATACCACTTCACACCCACTAGGAGAGCTAGAACCAAAAAGATTATAAGGATGTGGAGAAACTGAAAATGTATGAAATCATATTATATGATTCCACTCATATGAAAGTGCAGAATAAGGAAATCTATCAAAAGTAAATTAGTGGTTCTTTATTTGGAAAAGGGGAGGTAAGGAAAGGACTGGGAGATCATGGTAACTAAATGGTACAGGTTTCTTTTGAGGTGATGGAAATGTTCTAAAATTGACTGTGGTAATGGTTGTACATATCTGTGAATACACCAAAAACCACTGAACTGTACATTTAAAATGGGTGACCTGTGTGGCACTTGAATTATATATCTCAACAAAGCTGGGTTTTTTTAAATGAATAAAGTAGCTGCTACAACACAGATGAACCTTGAAAACACTATTCTAAGTGAAAGAAGCCAGACACAAAAGACTACATGTTGTATTATCCCATTTAAATGGTGAAACTTTTAAAGATTTTTTTTAAGTAATCTCTATACCCAATGTGGGGCTCGAACTTACAACCCCAAGATCAAGAGTTGCATGCTCCACTGACTGAGCCAGTACCCCTAAATGGTGAAACTTTTTTTTTTTTAATTTCTACATCTTGGAGCACTTGGGCGGCTCAATAGGTTAAGCATCTGACTCTTGATTTTGGCTCATGTCATGAACTCAGGGTTGTGATATGGAGCCCCAAGTTAGGCTCTGAGCTGAGCATGGAGCCTGCTTAAGATTCACTCCCTCCCTCCCCCCTCTGTCCCACCCTCCACACTCTGCTTGCACTCACTCTCTCTCTCAAAACAAACAAACAAACAAAAAACCAAAAAACTACATCTCTGGATGTCCCTAAAGGCATGGCAAATAAAGAAATATTTATTCAAGAGAATGTACTCACTTATCTGGAATAATACAGAATAGGAAAATCCACAGAGACATAAAGTAGATTACTGGTTACCTGGTGCTGGGGCAGCGGGGGGAGATGGGTAATAACTGCCAATAAGTATGGGGTTTCTTTCTGGGGTGATGAAAATGTTCTGGAACCAGGGCACCTGGGTGGCTCAGTCAGTTAACATCTGCCCAGGTCATGATCCCAGGGTCCTGGGATCAAGTCCCGCATCCGGCTCCCTGCTCAGCGGGGAGTCTGCTTCTCCCTCTCTCTACCCCTCCTCCCCCCTGCTCGTGCTCTCTCTTTCTCTCTCATTCTGTGTCTCTCAAATAAATAAAATCTTAAAATTAAAAAAAAAGAAAATGTTCTGGAACTGGATAGTAGTAACAGCTGCACAATCTCGTAATATGATAAAAACCACTGAATTGTATGCTTTGAAAAATGTACCAGGGCACCTGGCTGGCCCAGTTGGTAAAGCATGTGACTCCTGATTATTGGGCTGTGAGGTCAAGCCCCACGTTGGGTATAGAGATTACTTAAAAATAAAATCTTAAAAAAAAGAGTGTACAATGTGTGATCTATGTGTATGTATAATTTATATCTCAATTTTTAAAAAAACATGTACACTGAAGGGTCCAAATTTCATAAAATAAAAGTTTTTACTGCTGCATCAAGGACACCTGTAAGTGAAACTACTTTTTTCTCACACTGCAAGTGCATGGCGGTAAAAAAATGCAATGATTCTTGAATGCAGTTTGGTGTCACTCCCTCAATTCATGTTAAGGTGGCAGCAATCTTTCCCACCATTGCTTTTGCATCATCAGTGCATATATGAACATAGTAAAATGAGCAATAACATCTTACTATTATTATAAAAATCATTTTGAATTTGTGACTTTCTAAAAGTGAATCAGGGACTTCTTCCACCAATCCATCTGCAGAATCCACTTTGTGAACCCCTGGACTAGATTATACACTCCTAGAAAGAGGGAACACATCTTAAATTTACACACAAGGAAGTACAGATGAGTCAGAAAAGGAGCATAGGTCTTTATGTCAGGCAGACTTGGGTTCAAATTCTACAACTGCCATTTGGGTTACGAGAGCTTAAATTCTCTATGCCTAAGTTTCCTATGCTATAAAATGAGAATACCTATCTAGCAGAATTATTGTATGGATTAATGAGATGAAGATAGAGTAATCTAAGACCATCCAAAATATAACAGGTGTTCAATAAATGTTAGTTCCCTTCTCCATCTTGTTCCCAACCAGCTAGTACAGTTCCTTGTACATAGAAGATGCTCAGTTGCTCAGTAAATATTGGTCGAATTTTTTTTTTAAAGATTTTATTTATTTATTCATGAGAGACAGAGAGAGAGAGAGAGAGAAGCAGAGGGAGAAGTAGGCTCCCAAGGAGCAGGGAGCCCAATGCAGGACTCGATCCCAGAACCCTGGGATCATGACCTGAGCCGAAGGCAGACGCCTAACCATCTGAGCCACCCAGGCGCCCAATTTTGGTAGAATTTAATTAGTTACAGATCTATATAAGTCAAAGTTCTAAGATGAAATTTAAATGCTTGATTTAGATACTTTGAGATATAGTCAGATATTTTTCACAAAAATATTATATTCACCTTACGGTAAACTGAAAAAGTATTCCTCTTTAACATTAGTCCAATTTTTAAAATTAATTGTTTTCCAGGTGATATACACAATCTATGGTAACTTTATTAAGCCACTATGGTGAAAAAGAGCATAAGGACTTTGTAGTCAAAGAGCCTGGTTTTACATGCCTACACTACTACTTACCAGACTATGTGACCTTAGTTTAATTACTAGTCCTCATGGGGAGAATAACTCTCACAGTTACAGTGAGGATTAGATGAGATAATACATTAGAAGTACTCATAACAATGCTGACAGAGAGTAAGAACTCAACAAATATTATTTTTAAGCAATTTTTTCTAATTTAAGTATGTTATAATCCAGTGGTATTCTTTTGTATAATTCTTATATAGCATCCTGGCAACACATATAGATGTAATTTAAAAAAAAGAAAAAAGGGGCGCCTGGGCAGCTCAGTTGGTTAAGCATCTGACTCTTTGATTTCAGCTCAGGTCATGATCTTGACTCCTGGCATCAAGCCCCATATCAGGCTCCACGCTCAGTGCAGATTCTGCTTGGGATTCTCCCTCTTCCTCTCCCTCTGCCCCTCTCCCCATTCATGCTCTCTCTCTTTCTAAAATAAATAAAATCTTAAAAAAAATAAGGTACTCTTTGATAAATTATGGATCTCAGTAACTTTTGGGTGAATTCTGATAAACCTTTTATGGTATAAAAGTTTTCCAACTATACCATAAACTTACTTTCCCCGCCTTTCGGTGGAACAATCCAAGAATCCAACAATCCAACAATCCATCTAAATGATGGTATTAATCTGGAATCCCTTAGATTACTCCTTTAAAAAGAGAACTATGTTCTCAAATCAGGCTTTGACTTCAACTTCAAATTATTCCAAAAATGGGGTTTGAGGAGATTACATAAATTTTCCATGCACACCAACAGATCCTACCTTCAATGTGTCAAGTGTATCTTTAAAAATACAAAATTGTCTACTAGGAAAAAAAAAACTCCAATGTAACAGTCAACTAAAGTAGTTTGTTTTCTGTCACCATTAAAATCATAATGAGACAGAACAGAAGACTACAGCTGAGAAGCCCAAACATTCCTGACACGAGTATGCTTCCAACTTGAAGGATCTGATTTGGAGTGGGAAAGAGAACATCTTTAAAGAATGTTACGTACATAGTAGACATTAGCCATTTTAGTTGATAATGACTATATGCAGCAAAATAAATACATAAATAAAATACCACCTTGGCCCCAACATGGCATGTTTATGGAAACACTTCTAGCATCTCCAGGGTACTACCCATTTCTGACTTGCCTTCAAAAGCTAGATAGAAGAGGAAACAGCAGGGACAGAAAATCCCTGTTCAACCTAAAACTCATTTCTTTTAAGTTATAGCCCTGAAAAACTCCTCAGAGTTCATGATCTTTTCAATAGCACCACTCACCCCCACCCACATACCCTAGCCCAAAAACACTGCTCTAAAGGAGCCAACAATACACAGCAAGGAAAGAAAAGTCTCTTCAATAAATGGTACTGGGAAAACTGGACAGCCACATGCAAACGAATGAAACTGGACCACTATTTTACACCATATATACAAATTCACTCAAAATGGAATCAACACATGGGGCACCTGGGTGGTTCAGATGGTTAAGCATCTGCCTTCGGCTGAGGTCATGATCCCAGGGTCCTGGGATCGAGCCCCACATCAGGCTCCCTGCTCAGCGGGGGGCCTGTGCTTCTCTCCTTCTCTGCTTCTCCCCCTGCTCATATTCTCTCTATCTCTGTATCTCGAATGAATAAATAAAAAAAGACTTAAAAAAAAATGGAATCAACACTTGAATTAAGACCTGAAACCATAAAACTCCTAGAAGAAAACATAAGCAGTAAACTCCTTGATATCGGTAAACTCCTTGACATTGGTCTTGATAATGATTTTTTGGATTTGACAGCAAAAGCAAAGGCGATAAGAGCAAAAACAAACATGTGGAATTACATCAAGTGAAAAAGCTTCTGCACAACAAAGGAAACCATCAATAAAATGAAAAGGCAACCTACTGAAAGGGAGAAAAATCATTGCAAATCATATATTTTACAAGAGGTTAATATCCAAAAATATAAAGAACTCAATCAGCTCAAAAAAAAAATTGAACTAAAAAATGGGCAGAGAGGGGGAGCCTGGGTGGCACAGTTGGTTGAGCGTCCAACTCTTGGTTTCGGCTCAGGTCTTGGTCTCGGCTCAGGTCATGATCTCACTGCTGTGGACCGAGACCCACATCAGGCTCTGCACTCAGTGCAGAGTCTGCTTCAGATTCCCTCTCCCTCCCGCTCACACTCCACTCTCTCTCTCACAAATGAATATTTTTTTAAAAATGGGCAGAGAAGGGGCGCCTGGGTGGCTCAGTTGGTTAAGCGACTGCCTTCGGCTCAGGTCATGATCCTGGAGTCCCGGGATCGAGTCCCACATCGGGCTCCCTGCTCGGCAGGGAGTCTGCTTCTCCCTCTGACCCTCTCATGCTCTATCTCATTCTCTGTCTCAAATAAATAAATAAAATCTTTAAGAAAAAAAAAAAAAATGGGCAGAGAATCTGAATAGACATTTTTCCAAAGACGACATATAGAGGGCCAACAGGTACATTAAAAAAAAAAATGCTCAATTATCACTTATCAGGAAAATGCAAATCAAAACCACAATGAGATATAACTTCATACTGTTAGGATGGCTATTATCAAAAAGACAAGAAAAAACAAGTGTTGGCAAGGATGTGGAGAAGAGGGAATGCTTGGGCACTGTTAGTGCAAATGTAAACTGGTACAGTCACTAGGGAAAACAGTATGGAGGGTCCTTAAAAAATTAAAAATAGAACTATCATATGATCCAACAATTCTACTTCTGGGTATTTATCCAAAGAAAATGAAAACACTAACTCAAAAAGATATATGTATGTCCGTGTTCAGTGCAGCATTATCTGCAATAGCCAAGACACAGAAACACCTAAGTGTCTATCAATGGATAAATAAAGAACATGTGATACGTACACACACACACACACAAATATTATTCAGCCATAAAGAAGAATGAAATCTTGTCATTTGCAACAACATAGATGGACCTTGAGAGCATTATGCTAAGTGAAATAAGACAAAGACAAATATCATATGATCTCACTTATAGGTAGAATCTAAAAAAAAATTTTTAAGTTTATTTTTTAAAAATTTTATTTATTTATTGAGAGAGAGAATCTAAATTTTTTTTTTTTTTTTTAAAGGAGAGGGGGCGCCTGGGTGGCTCAGTTGGTTGAGCAACTGACTAGATCTCAGCTCAGGTCTTGATCTCAGGGTCATGAGTTCAAGAATCACGTTAGGCGTGGAGCCTACTTAAAAAAAATTTTTTTTTTTTTTTTAAGGAGCTCATAGATACAGAGAAGAAACTGGTGGCTGCCAGAGGTGGGTGGTGGGCCAAATGAGCTAAGGGGGTCAAAAAGCACAAACTTCCAGTTATAAAATAAGTCATGGGATGTAATGTACAGCATGGGTAACTACAGCTAATAATACTGTATTACATACTTGAAAGTTACTAAGAGAGTAAATCTTAAGTTCTCATCACAAGAAAAAGTACTATAACTATGTATGGTCATGGATGTTATCTAGACTTACTGTAGTGGTCATTTTAAAACATATGCAAATTATCAACTCATTATGCTGTGCACCTGAAGCTAATGTAATACTAATGCCAATTACACCTGTTAAAAAAAAACAACACTGCTCTAGAGGAAAGTCTAAAACTCAATCTAAAATATAAAAACTCAATCATTTCTTGGGAAAAAGGGAAACTAGGAAGGGAACATTTTCCATAGTAAACAGAAGAGATCCTAGTAACATCCTTTCCTCTAAGAATGACAGAAAGGAAACTGATAGTATTCGGGAGAATATTCAGAGCCAAGTCTGCTCTTTGAAAAATAAATACTAAGGAATCCCCAAGTCTTATAAAGACATGCATATCTTGTGCTATCTAAGATTTGTTTAAGATGAGTAGCTAAAATAAGTATCATCATCCCTCATTCCATTGTTCAGTTCTAAAAAGTTCTACTCCAAGAAGCTCTTCAAAAAGCACACTTCCATATGGTAATTTATACTTTCTTATTATAAACAATAAATGCTTATTAAAAATATTAACAGCAATAAACTTTTAAGTCATCAAACAATTTTTAAGTGCCTGCCAACACCATACTAGTCTACAGCCTTCTTTAGAATCAAAGTGTGTGAAAGAATCTAAGGGCACACCTGCTAAGAGCATTCTCACACCCCCACCAAAAGACACATGTGCTTGCACAGAGGAAAAGCCAAGTCCTAACTATAAAAACATAAAAACCTGTGTATGTTTAATAAGAACTCAATAATGCCAATAACACAATAATGTGTTCTTGCCCTGATAAAGCATTTTTCTCAAGAAAAAATATGGATGTGAGGATTTTAAAATAATATGATATAATCCACAGCACTTACATTGCACTTCTTCAAAAACTAATGTTCATGACCTTCAGGATGAATTATCTCTATGACAGTAAATATGAAATATCTGAGGAAAAATGTATAAGCTGATTGGTTTTTTAAAAACCAATGCCATACGATGTTTTCACTTTTTTTTTCATTTTTAGTTATGGAAGAATTTAAAATTCAGAAAAGTGAAATGATAACCCAAATATAACAATCATAACACACTGCCATTTTTGCTTCAGTTTTTTTTTTTTATGAAACAGAAAATTGCAAGTTAGTTGTTTTCCCTGCTCATTCCACTGTCCTCTCTCCCCTTTCAGAAGTAAAAATCCTACTGAAATTAATGTGTCTTTTTCTAATCCATGGGTTTTTAAAAATAATTTTGCAGGGGCGCCTAGGTGGCACAGTGAGCATCCAACTCTAGGTTTCGGCTCAGATCGCAATCTCAGGGTCCTGTGATCAGGCCCCCACGTCAGGCTCTGTGCTCAGCACTGGGTCTACTTGGAATTCTCTCTCCCTCTCCCTCAAGCCCCTTCCACTCGCTCAAATAAATAAATATATCTTTAAAAATAATTATTTTGCAGCATACATATATGGATCCATAGACAACACTGCACTGTTTTGTTTTTAACATTCATAAGTGGTATCACATTCAAATTTTTTAACTTGCTTTTTTTTCAACGTAATGTTCCAGGATTTATCTGTGTAGACACACACAAACCTGGTTTGTCCATTCTGTGTTATAGTAATAAATTGCATTAAAATACTACTGCTTGCTTATCCAATCCTCTACAGTTGGATACTTTCCAAATTTTTCCTATTACAAATATAACTGAAATAAAAATGCTAATACATGTTTCCTGTTGTATAAATCCAAGGCACGGGGAACCTGGGTGGCTCAGTCGGTTAAATGTCTGCCTTTGGCTCAGGTCATGATCCCAGTGTCCTGGGATTGAGTCCCACATCGGGCTCCCTGCTCAGGGGGGAGCCTGCTTCTCCCTCTCCTCCTCACTTGTGCTCTCTCTCAGTATCTCTGCCTCTCTCTCTCAAATAAATAAATAAAATCTTTAAAAAAAAATCCAAGGTTCCTCTGTAGGGTATATATACCGCACAAAATCTTGCCAAAAATTACACATCCTTCAACAGTATATTAGGGTTTCTCTTCCCCACTGTCTTAACTGGTACCATTAGACTTTATGAAATTTGCACAAATTGAAGTGTTTGAAATAGTATCTTTTTTTTTTTTTTAAAGATTTTATCTATTTATTTGAGACAGAGAGAATGAGATACAGAGAGCATGAGAGGGAGGAGGGTCAGAGGGAGAAGCAGACTCCCTGCCGAGCAGGGAGCCCGATGCGGGACTCGATCCCGGAACTCCAGGATCATGACCTGAGCCGAAGGCAGTCGCTTAACCAACTGAGCCACCCAGGCGCCCTGAAATAGTATCTTGTTATTTAGGAATGACCCAATTTTTGTAGTTTTATTAGATAAATGGGCTTTCTCTTTGTAATATTTCTATTTCTAAATTATTACAGATATGCAATATACAACTTATACCTTTCTTGTGTTCACCCATAAAGTCATATACTATAGAATTTTAAACTTCACATTCAATCTTTCAACAAAACAAAAATTTTTCTTTAATTGTGATTTTCAAGTTGCCATAAGCCTTTAGGAAAATTATATAGAGTATCTTTAATAAAGGCATCCTGGGGACGCCTGGGTGGCTCAGTCAGTTAAGCATCCGCCTTCATCTCAGGTCATGGATCAAGCCTCCTTTTGAGTGTAGCAACCTGGTCAGTGGAGAGTCTGCTTAACCCTTCCCCTCTGCCCCTCCCCCTGCCTGTGCTCGCTCTCTCTCACTTGCCTGCTCCCTTTCTATCTCTCAAATAAATAAATAATCTTTAAAAAATAAAAATAAAAAAGACATCCCACATTTCAGATTTTCATACTGTTCTGGGGCTCCTGGCTTGTTTAGTTGGTAGAGCATGCAATTCTTGATCTCGGGGTTGTAAGTTCAAGCCCCATGTTAGGTGTAGAGATTACTTAAAAATTAGAATCTTTTTAAAAAAAATTTCATATTGTTCTACTCAACAAAGGAAGTATCTTACCCAGACAAATAATCTGGTCCTTCCTTTTTTAAATAACAGTTTTGGGGGAATATAAATCACATACCATTAATTCAACCTTTTAAAGTGTACAATTCAGTGGGTTTTGGTATATTCACAAAGTTCTACACTATCTAATTCCAGAACATTTTCATCACCCTAAAAAGAAACTCCATCTGTTAGTAGTCACTCTCCATTATCCCCCTTCCTGCCCCTGCAACCACTCATCTACTTTCTGTAGAGAAATTCATCAATATATTCTCATTCATAGTCTAAAAAACTTCTTTGGGTCATTTCCTTCAATTAGCCACTGAATAAAACTTTTCACTGTTACACACACACACACACACACACACGCACACCTGTCTTTACTATGGAAGGCAGTCCAATAACTTAGGCTCCCTTAGGAAAAGGCACAATTTGTTCACAAATCAGGGGTAAAACCTACCTACATATGAATACCATTAGCTCCTTTGATGTTACAATTATACTTGCCCAAAACTCAGTTCATTAGTTATATAGCCACACAGTATGCACATCACTATTCTTTCTTTTGAAAAGGGCTGATGGTAATCGGGCCATGAGTACAAAGGCATGAGCTGAACAATGCCGTAGAACACAATGCACTGCAATGCCAAGTGCCTCACTGGACTGAAGCAGATCACAGTTTAGGGCACATGTTCTATCTCTCTTACCAAATGAGTTTTATTTTATTTTATTTTATTTTAAAGATTTTGTTTATTTGATAGAGAGAGACATAGCGAGAGCAGGAACACAAGCAGGGGGAGTGGGAGAGGGAGAAGCAGGCTTCCCGCAGAGCAGAGAGCCCGATGTGGGACTCGATCCCAGGACCCTGGGATCATGACCTGAGCCAAAGGCAGACGCTTAACGACTGAGCCACCCAGGCGCCCACCAAATGAGTTTTTAAAAATGCCTTTAACAAATAGTGCTGCAAAAGAGCCTGAGGAGTCTAAGGGCCACTGAACAACTCTACCTGATTAAAACAGCAGAGCCTTGTTTTCCCTATTTTCACAGGACTTTAACAGATGTCTACCAGAGCTCCCAATAACCTGAAAGGAAATATAGTCACAAGAAAGCTCACCAGATCTCAGAAAAAGAGCTACAATGTCTAGGGCAGAACAAAATGTGTAATAAGGAAACAACAGCTCCCTCCATGACACCAGGGGGCCCAGCTCAGGAACAAGGCAGCCATAAGGTTGGTAACCGTATCTTTTCTGGTGCTTAATTTTCCTGCAAAACTGCCTTGGGATGAAAGAGGAAAGTTTCCAACCCTCAAAGCAATGAATTCCTCAGCTTTACTACCTCTGGTAGAATTACACACACTCAAGGCACAAAACATAATACAAAGAGAATACTGCAAGAAACTAGTCTTGCAACTCAAGGAAAGCATAGTAAAGCACAGCCCCAAAAGCTCTCTAAAGTGGATCATACAATCGTGACCACAGAGCAGTTCACAGAGCAGTACACAGGAAGGGACTGCTTATCTACATTTTTCACCCCCGTGGTGGTACATAATCATTTGTCATCTGCATAGTACTTTATTATATGCCCAGACTATTCTTACAATCACAATTGTGGAATTACTTATCACAATAACGGAGTATGACAGATTAAAATTTATTTTCCTTTTTCTAGGTATTCATATTACAACAGATGGGAGAAAATCAGCATGGCAAAAAAAGAAGACTTCCTTTGTCTCAAAACCCTGTCAAAAAGATGGCAGAATTGCTGAATTTTAGGGTTTGAGGAAACCTAGAGTATCCAATGATTTCAGATGATGAAGAAAGTAAAAGTTCAGAAGAGTTATAAGCAATTTCCTCAATGTCAGCAAATTAGTGGCAAAGGCAAGAGGAGAACCCTGGCCTCCTGATTTCCAATTCAGTATTTCCACACTAGCATATTCTTTTCTGTAAATAAATAATAAAATAGGTGAAGAAGATTCTGGGCTGTTTGGTTCAGCACACTATCTTGTCTTTTGGTTTGTTTTTTTTTTTTCCTTAAGTTTTATTTATTTAAGAATCTCTACACCCACATGGGGCTGGAACTCATGACCCCGAGATCAAGAGTTGCATGTTCTTCCAACTGAGCCAGCCAGGAGCCCCAGTCTTTTAAAATGCCAAATCTTTCATCATATTGGCTTACAAAAAAAAAAAAAAAATTACAACAAAATCCAGACCTGTTATCATTTTTGCCAATCTGGAAGGAAGAGCAGTTCAATAAAACAGGCCAGGCAATGCACTGGAATTACAATGAACGAATATAGAGTAGCAAATGAAACAGAGAGGAGAGATTCTGTTTAGGCCTCAATACTACTGAGCAAGAGGGTTCCACGGTATAACTTGTTCTAGATAGCTGAAGTCAATGATTACTACTTTAACTTTTGATTTTTAAATTTTTATTAAACTATAAATTTTTTAATCACATAGGCTAAATTTGTAACAAAAAACAATAGCCTTTTAAACCATCATTTAAAAAAAATTAAAAAAATAAATAAACCATCATTTATTTTTTATTATTATTTTTTAAAGATTTTATTTATTTATTTGACAGAGAGATACAAAGCAAGGGAAGGAACACAAGCAGGGGGAGTGGGAGAGGGAGAAGCAGGCTTCCAGCCGAGCAGGGAGCCCGATGCGGGGCTCGATCCCAGGACCCCGGGACCATGACCTGAGCCAAAGGCAGATGTTTAACAAATGAGCCACCCAGGCGCCCCTAAACCATCATTTAGATGGCAGAAAGGAGGACAGAGCTGGATGGGAACAAAGCATGAGAAGAAATCAGGAGTACAATTAGGATGCTATTGAAGAAGTCCAAGAGAGAGGTGAGGGTGGCTTAGCCAAGGGCAATAGTGGAGCAGACAGTCAGAAATAGATTTGGTTATCCCTGCTTTGCAAAGATGGTTCAACATATGCAAACTATTTAATATGATGGACTACATTAACAGAACGAAGGGTAAAAACCACATGATCATCTCAGGGTGCCTGGGTGGCTCAGTCAGTTAAAGCATCCGACTCTTGATTTTGGCTCAAGTCATGATCTCAGGGTCCTGGGATCCAGTCCCATGTCAGGCTCCCCAGTCAGCAGGGAACCTGCTTTTTCCCTTTCCTTCTGCCCCTCCCCCTGTTCACATAAAGGCTCTCTCTCTAAAAATAAATAAATAAATCTTTAAAAAAAAAACAACACATGATCACCTCAATAGATGCAGAAAACGCATCTGATGAAATCCAACACTCTTTCATGATAAAAATTCTCAACAAACTAAGAATAAAAGGAAATGACCTCAACATAATAAATGCCATCACAAAAAGCCCATCATACTCTGTGGTAAAATACTGAAGCTCTTCTACTAAGATCAAGAACAAGTTAATGATGCCTACTTTCACCACTTCTACTTAACATACTGGAAGTCCTAACCAGAGCAATTCAGCAAAGGAAAATAATAAATAAATAGATAGATAGATAGATAGATAGATAGATGGATGGCAGATGGATGGCATCCAAATCACAAAGGAAGAAGCAAAATCATCCCTGTTTGCAGACACAACATGATCTTATACACAGAAAATCCCAAAGACTCTACAAAAAATACTGTTAGAACCAGTAAGCGAATTCAGTAAAGTTGCAGGATACAAAATCAGCATATACTAATAAATGAACTACCTAAAAAGGAAATTATTAAGAATCCCATTTACAACAGCATCAGAAAGAATAAAATACTAAGGAATAAATTTAAGGAAGTAAAAGACTTATTTGCTGAAAACTATAAAACCTTGATGAAAGAAATTAAAGACACAAATGAATGGAAAGTCATCCCATGTTTGTGGACTGGAAGAATTATTATTATTAAAATGTCCAGGGGCGCCTGGATGGCTCAGTCGTTAAGCATCTGCCTTCGGCTCAGGTCATGATCCCAGGGTCCTGGGATCGAGCCCCGCATCAGGCTCCCTGCTCAGCCAGGAAGCCTGCTTCTTCCTCTCCCACTCCCCCTGCTTGTGTTCCCTCTCTCGCTATGTCTCTCTGTCAAATAAATAAATAAAATCTTTTTAAAAAATTAAATTAAATTAAAAAAAAATAAAAAATAAAAAATAAAATAAAATGTCCATACTACCCAAAGCGATTAAGAGTCGACGAAATTCCTATCAAAATCCCAATAGTATTTCTCACAGAAACAGAAAAAAAAAGTCTAAAATCCATATAAAACAACAAAAAACTCCATATAGCCAAAACAATCTTGAAAAAGAACAAAGCTGGAGGCATTACATTTCCTGATTTCAAGAAAACTAGGTATCAACATGCAAAAGAATGAATCTGGGGACGTCTGGGTGTCTCAGTTGGTTAAGTGTCTACCTTGCGCTCAGGTCGCAATCCCAGGGTCCTGGGATAGAGCCCTGCATCGGACTCCCCACTGGCATGCTTTCTCTCTCTCAAATAAATAAATAAAATCTTAAAACAAAACAAGATCACCTTTAAAAAAAAAAAAAGAATTTGGACCCTCATCTTACACCATACATCAAATCAAATCAAAATGGATTAAAGACTTAAATGTAAGACCTGAAACTGTAAAACTCCTAGAAGAAAACATAGGGGGAAAGCTTCATGACATTAGTCATGGCAATGACTTCACAGATAGGATACCAAAGCACAGGTAACAAAAGCAAAAACAGACCAATGGGACTATACCAAACTAAAAAGCTTCTACACAGCAAAGGAAACAATTAGCAGAGGAAAAAGGCAAGCTACAGAATGAGAATAAAGTATCTGTAAACCACATATCTGATAAGGGGTTAGTCTCCAAAATATATTAGGAACTCCTACAACTCAATAGCAAAAAAACTAATAACTCAATTTAAAAATAGGCAAAGGACTTGAATAGATAGTTCTCCAAAGAATAGCACAAAACCACAATGAGTTATCACCTCATGCCCGTAAGGATGTCTATTATCAAGAAAACAAAAGACAACAAATGTTGACAAGGATGTAGAGAAACTGGAACACTTGTACACTGTTGTGGGATGCAAAATGGTAGCCATCATGACAACAGCATGGAATTTATTCAAAAAAAATAAAAAATAAAACTTCTATATGATCCAGCAATCCCACTTCTGGGTATTTTTCCAAAATAACTGAAGTCAGGATTTTGAAGAGGTAGTAGAACTATTATGTCAGTGCAGCACTCTTCACAATAGGCAAGATGTAGAAACAACCTAATAGATTAATGGATTCAAAAAAATGAGGTATAGACATACAATGGAATATTATTCAGCCTTAAAAAAGAAGGAAATCCTGTAATTTGCAATAACACAGATGAACCTTGAAGACTTTATGCTAAGGAAAATAAGCCAGTCAGTCACAGAAGGACAAATACCACCACAAATACCATGGTTTCACTTATATGAGATACCTAAAATTGTCAAACTTGGGTTCCTGACTGGCTCAGCTGGAAGAGCATGTGCCTCTTGATCTGGGGGTCATAAATTCAAGCCCCACACTGGGTGTAGAGGTTACTAAAAAAAATAGCCTTTTTTAAGTTTTTTTTTTTTTTGGAGAAAGAGAGTGAAAGAAAGAGAGAGCACAAGAGGGGGTAGGGTTAGAGGGAGACGGAGAAGCAGACTCTGCAGAGCAGACAGCCTGACGCAGGACTCGATCCCAGGACTCTGGGATCATGACCTGAGCCAAAGGCAGACGCTTAACTGACTGAGCCACCCAGGCACCCCATAAATAAACTTTTTTTAAAAAAACTGTCAAATTCTGGGACGCCTGGGTGGCTCAGTCGTTAAGCGTCTGCCTTCGGCTCAGGTCATAATCCCAGGGTCCTGGGATCGAGTCCCGCATTGGGCTCCCTGCTCAGCAGGAAGCCTGCTTCTCCCTCTCCCACTCCCCCTGCTTGTGTTCCCTCTCTCGCTGTGTCTCTCTCTGTCAAATAAATAAATAAAAATCTTAAAAAAAAAAAACTGTCAAATTCATAAAAGAAAAGAGTAAAATAGTGGTTGCCAGGGGCTAGGGAGAAGATTAAAGAGGAAGCTGCTAATCAATGTGTATAAAATTTCAGTTAAGCAAGATAAATAAGTTCTAGAGATGTGCTGTATAACATTGTACATATAGATAACATTACTGTGTTGTACACTTAAAAATCTATTAAGAGGGCAGATCTCATCTTAAGTGTTCTTATAATAAAATAAATTTTAAAAAAGAAAACAAAAAGTCACAATTGGGATATATTTTAAAGCTTGGGTTAGAATCTCAAGAACATATATCCTAAGGCAGTATTTTTCAAATTGCAATTTGTAATACACTGGTCACATAATCAATTTAATAGACGAAGATCAACATTTTGCAATTAAATAAAATAAAAACTATCAGATTGTACCACATGTAGTAAGGGTATTATTTCATAAAACTTTTGTCTCAGGTATCTATATACTTATGCATACAATTGGGTGCCAATATAAAATATGTCTCTAATTATGAGTCATAGCCAAAAACGCTTGAGAAACCATGCCTAGAAGCTGTGGATACTTATCTTCCCTAAAATCTTTGTCGAAGTCCTTCATTAGGCTCAAGTGAAACAAGCTACAACAAGTTTAATTACATTCCTAATATAATCTTATTGATCTGCCAAAAAAATACATTACTTGGTCTTTGGAGAAAAAAAAAAAAGAACAGTACAAGCAATATTCAAGTATCACTGGAATGCCGGGCATAAATTATGTTATTTCTACCAATCATGGAGATACACAGATTACTAAAGAAATACAACGCCAATTTTCTTTAACCACCACACAATTTTAACGATTCAACTACTCCTAATTTTAGGGGTTAAGCACCATCAATGTATACTTACTTTCTGAATTTTCAGGAAAATACCTTACTCTCCCAAATGAGAAAATATGGCCTAATTCTCCTTGAAGAATACATAGTATATACTACAGCTCTGAAATATTTCTTCAGAAAACTTCCTGTCTTAAGCAATAATCTTTTTTTAATAACTGAGATAAAATAAAACTGTCTCCACCAATTCACCAAGTCTTTAGGTTCAAGTGATGATGCTTAACCCCTAAAATTAGGAGTAGTTGAATCGTTAAAATTGTGTGGTGGTTAAAGAAAATTGGTGTTGTATTTCTTTAGTAATCTGTGTATCTCCATGATTGGTAGAAATAACATAATTTATGCCCGGCATTCCAGTGATACTTGAATATTGCTTGTACTGTTCTTTTTTTTTCAGTCTCTGAGCACTGCTATTGGCATAATTCATAATTCTTGGCATAATTCTGTTTTAGACTGTTATTCCTTGGTCCCTGACCACTAAATGCCAGTGGTGTATCCTCCCTCCTCCACAGTCACTGCAACAACCAAAAGTGCCCCCATACTTTTCCAAATACCCTCTGGAGATACGGTACCTCTGCCATTAAGAACCACTGAAAAATTTAGCTGATACTCTCCTTAGATCAACTGTTTGTCACATAATGAATTGTGGTCTCCAATTCAGGGTAGAAATGTCAGTCAGCTATCAGTGCCTTGAATTTAACTATTTCCAAGGTAACATTAAAATCATATGGTCTAAAGTAGAGAGAATATTTGCCTTTTTTTTTTCCTAGCACAGGCAGTCCCTGGGTATTATTTTTAAGATGGTATGCAACAAATGTAAACATCCAAGAAATAAAAGGTTAACATACGGATTCTACAAGTATTCTAAGTTAAATGTTTATCTCCATTTCTCCCAAGTTTCACAAAGAAAGGATAAGACAGAATTATAGAAGAAATGTCTAAGATTATTTCCTTGAACAAAGTCTACAAGTACATTTATGTGTTTATGTATACATGTCTACTGTACAGATTTAAGGGAAAAGTCACTGAGTAATACCTGACAAGTTTTAACAGACTGAAAAGAATATATAACACTTACTAAATACTTATGATTAGAAACAGTAGCCACTGCTTATTCAATCCTTGCAGCAAGCTTATGAGGGCATTATTATTTTCCCCATTACACAGAGGAGAATACTGAAGTACAGAGAAGTTAAATAACCTGTTCAAGATCACTTAGTGATTAAGTGGCTGAGCAAGGGTTCAAACCCAGATTAACTCCAGAGCTCTCACTAAAAGCTGTATTGTTTCAAGGCACACATAAATAGATGGGAGGAGGAGATTTTAAAAGCAAAAAGAGGGGTGCCTGGGTGGCTCAGTCGGTTGAGTGTCCAACTCTTGATTTCCGCTCAGGTCACGATCTCAGGGTCAGGGGATTAAGCCCTGCTCTGTGCTGAGCATGGAATCTGCCTAAGATTCTCTCTCTCCCTCTGCCTCTGCCTTCTCCCTCTGCCCCTCCCCCACCTAAAAAATAAATAAATAAAAGCAGGAAAGAATCTGTCTGAAAACTATGAAAAATATTAATACTCCACTACAGTGCAACTATGAAAAGGTTACCAGCAAAAATTCCTATGACCCAAAAAAACTAGATTTTCATCCCAAGGCTCTTCAGCAAAGTATTTAAACTCTGCACTTAAAGTTCACATTACAAAGAAGCTCAAATTAAATGAACTGTGAACTCCATTTTGTACATATCACCTTGCACATAATATTCAACTTTTAAACATTGTTATCCTGTTTAGTTTGTCACTTAGGCAGCATTTCTATTGTGATAACCACATGGTACTTCTGTACAAAAGATATAAAAAAAAAAAATCAGTATTACTCTAATCAATTATATATTACAAAGGGAAAAAGGCACCTACATAATGGGCAAATCTGGCAGATAGGAATTTAACCAAATGTGAGATTTAACATCACCATTAATGAAACTACCATCGAAGACCTCCTAATATTTAGCATTAAGACAAAACATCCTGCCCACAATATTTATCCTGAAGCAACGCAAGAGGAAAAAGCTATATTCAAATTGAAGGACAGTCTACAAAACAACTCATCTCTTAAAATGTCAACGTCATTAAAGACATCTCCCTTCCTAAAACCGGGCTTTAGGAACTGTTTTGGGGTAAGAGACAGGACAACTAAATGCAATGTAATTCTTTTTTTTTTTTTTTAAGACTTTATTTATTTGAAAGAGAGAGAGAGACAGCCTGAGAGGGAACACAAGCAGGGGGAGTGGGAGAGGGAGAAGCAGGCTTCCCGCGGAGCAAGGAGCCCGAGGTGGGACTCGATCCCAGGATTCTGGGATCATGACCTGAGCCGAAGGCAAACGCTTAACCGACTGAGCCACCCAGGCGCCCAATGCAATGTAATTCTTGACTGAATTCTAGATTTCAAAGCTTTAAAGTAAGGTATAAAGGACATTATTAAAACCAAGGAAATATACAATACAGACAGTATATTAGATGATAATACGTCAATACTAAAGTTCCTGAGTGTAAAACTGTAATACAGTTTTATTATGGTTGTGTAGGAGAAATCTCCTTATTCTTTGGAAATGGATGCCGAAACATTTAGGAGTAAAGTGTCATGATGTCTGCAAGTAACCCTTAAATGTTTCAGCAAAATATAAATATGCATGTGTGTGTGAAAAGAGAACACAAAAATGTGGCAACATGTTCAAAATTGGTAAGTTTAGTCAAAAGGGTATATGGGTGACCACTGTACCATTCTTTACACTTTTCTGAAGGTTTAAATGTCATCAAAATAAAAGGTTGGGGCAGAAAATAATCCAAGACACAAAACTCAGGAATCTGAATCTAAGTACTACGTAAGGATTAAGGCAGAATAACAGAATCATTCTCTTTGGTGAGGCACCTGGGTGGTGCAGTCAGTTGAGCGCCCAACTCTTGGTTTCTGCTCGGGTGGTGATCTCGGTCAGGGTCGTGAGATCTAGCACGGCGCTGGGCTCCGTGCTCAGCAGGGAGTCGGCTTCAGATTCTCTCTCTCTCCCTCTCCCTCTGCCCCTCTGCCCTGCACTCGTGCTCTCTCTCTCCTCTCTCTAAAATAAATAAATAAATCCTAAAAAAAAAAAAGAATCATTCTCTTTGGTAAAAGAAAGAAAAGAAAGGAGTCAAGAAGCAGAAGTCATGGAGCAGAATAGGGATTCAGACCACTGTGACTCAAACCTCTATCTTCCTGTCCTTATAACCCCAAGGACAAACATCCTATTGGCAAGAACCAAGTAAGCAACGTTCTGTGTGCAGAAACAGTGAGTATTCACTCACCCATCAATATTTATTAAACATCTATGTGTCAGACTCCATGGCAGCAGCATAGCAGTACAAGTAAGAACACAGACTCCGGACTCAGAGTGTGTAAGTTCAAATCCGAGCACTACCAAATCCGAGCTCTACCATTTGCTATTTGTGTACCTTTCAGCAAACTACTCAATCTCTCTGTGCTTTGATATCTTCATTTTTAAAGGAAGATAGTAACAGTACCTAATTTAAAGGGTTTTTATGAAGATTAGATGACATAACAAATGTAAAAATGCCAGGCATCTGGGTGGCTCAGCTGGCTCAGTGGGGAGTCTGCTTCTCCCTCTCCTTCTGTCTCTCTCCCGAGCTTGTGCTCTCTAATAAAATCTTAAAAAAATAAAAATTAAAAAAAAAGCTCTTATATTATTTTTGGTTTCCTGTTTATTTATTACTTGTTTTTAAAGGGAATCATTTACCTGGTTATTTCTTTGTATATATAGGTATTTGTTAATTGGAGAATTCTGCTCTGTACATGAATGTTCAGATGCTTGGTAAGTAAGGTAAATGAATATTCTAGTACACCTGAACTTTTAAAAGTTTTTTTTTTAAAGATTTTAAGTAATCTCTACAACCAGCGTGGGGCTTGAACTTATAACCCTGAGATCAAGAGTGGAATGCTCTACTGATTGAGTCAGCCAGCCGCCCCGAACTTTTAAAAGTTTTGTTGGAGGATTAGTTCTCTATTTCAGCATAGTAAACTATTCTAAAACTCAGCAGCTTAAAACAGTAATAAACATTATCTCATATAGTTTCTGTGGCTCAGGAATATGGGAGCAGCTTAACAGTGATTCTGGCTATGAGGCTGCACTCATGTTTGCTGGGGCTCTCATTATCTGAAGGCTTCACTGGGGCTGGAGAATCCATTTCTAAGCTTACTCACATGGTTGGTGGCAGCAGGTCACGATTTCTCACTGGCTATTGCTGGAGGCCTCAGTTCATTACCAGATGGACCTCTGCATAGGATTGCTTGAGTGTTGTCATGACATAGCAGCTGGCTTCTCTCTAGAGCTTTCTGTCTATGAATCTGCCTGTTCTAGACTTTTCATATAAATGGAATCATACAAGATGTGCCCTTTTGTGAGTGGCTTCTTTCATTCAGCATCATGTTTTCAAAGCTCATCTATGTTGCAGCAGGTGTCAGAACTTCATTCCTTCTTAAGGATGAATAATATTTCACTGTATGGATATACCACATTTTAAAAATCCATGTAGTCAGTTAATGGACATCTGGGTTGTTTCTACTCTTTGGCTCTTCTGAATAATGCTGCTATGACCATTTGTGTACAAGTTTTTGTGTGGATGCATGTTTTCATATTTCTTAGGTATACACCTACGGGTTGAAGTCTGTATAGTTTTATCCCTCTGTATGACTTCAGTAGAATTCTAACTGGACTTGTCACCTCTTTAATTTGCCTTTCACTTTGCTATCCAAGTGATCTTTCAAACATGGAGATTTAATCACATCTTTTTTTTTTTTTGATATTTCATCACATCTTATCTCTGTTTCTGTGTTTTCAGTGGCTCCTTGTAGCTTTCAGGAAAAGTCCAAACTCAGCTTATCACACAGGTCATTTATGATCTGGCTCCCACTTTCCTTTAAGTTTTTCCTGCCACACTTTTCATTCTTATTCCCTTAACCTCAACTGATGTCATGCTTTCACCCATTAAGGTTTTCATGCTTCTACCATTGTCTCAATGGTTTATCACTTTGAATGGGAAATAACTACTTATTCTTTAGAAATCAGCTCTGGTCCCATTTATGATAAACTTTATTACCTTTAATTGATTAATTTTAAGATTTTATTTATTTATTTGAAACAGAGAGAGAGAGTACACAAGCAGGGGAGAGGGGCAGAGGGAGACGGAGAAGCAGAAGCAGACTCCCCGCAGGGAGCCCAATGCAGGGCTAGGAGCTAGATCCGAGGACCCTGGGATCATGACCTGAGCCGAAGGTAGACACTTAACCAACTGAGCCACCCAGGTGCCCCCCTTTATTTAATTTAAATACTCCTTCTCTGTGCTCTTATAATACCATAATACTTATCATGCTGTTCTCTGGACATTGATTCTTGTTTGTTTCTTCAGGTAGACTGTAGAACCCTGAGAGAAGGAGCCATATCTATTAGACTTAATCTCTCTAGGCCTAAGAGTAACACAAAAAAGTAGCTAGTGTCTATTGGGTTGTTTAACACATAAATGCCAGGCAATATTCTAGCATTTTACATTTTTTTTAAGATTTATTTGAAAGATTGAGAGAGAGAGCACATGCAAGAGAGAGCACAAGTGGTGGAGAGGGAGAAGCAAACTCCCCGCTGAGCAAGGAGCCCGATGTGGGGTTCAATCCCAGGACCCCGAGATCACGACCTGAGTCGAAAGCAGACACTTAACTGAATGAACCACCAAGATGCCCCAATACAAGACTTTTTATTGAAAGACCTGAACCGGGGCACCTGGGTGGCTCAGTTGTTAAGCGTCTGCCTTCGGCTCAGGTCATGATCCCAGCGTCCTGGGATCGAGCCCCGCATCGGGCTCCCTGCTCCGCGGGAAGCCTGCTTCTCCTTCTCCCACTCCCCCTGCTTGTGTTCCCTCTCTCACTGTGTCTCTCTCTGTCAAATAATCTTTAAAAAAAAAGAAAGACCTGAACCATTATAAAGTCTTTCAAGGAAAAAAAAGAACATTTCAAATAAAAGCTAAAGGCACTCTTCAAGGTTACACTTCTAAAAAGTGGTAAGAAAATGGAATAAAAGTGACAAAAGGGTAAATGTTTGACCTGCAATAAGCAACTAATATAAAAATAAGGGGGGGGAAATAAGCAATGGGAAAGCTTTGTAGGAAGAAGATTAAACCTGATGCAGAACTTAGCAAAATTTGTAGAGGACATAAAGCTAGAAAGTAGTGTTTCAAGGGATCTCTTTTTTTCAATCTAATTAATTAACATATAGTGTATTATTAGTTTCAGAGCTAGAGGTCAGTAATTCCTCAGTCTTATATAATACCCAGTACCCATTACATCCTGTGCCCTCCTTAATGTCCATCACCCAGTTACTCCATCCTCTCATCCCCTTTCCCTCCAGCAACCCTCAATTTGTTTCCTACGATTAAGAGTCTTTTTTTTAATTTAATTTAATTTTATTTTTATTAAGATTTTATTTATTTGACAGAGAGAGACACAGCGAGAGAGGGAACACAAGCAGGGGGAGTGGGAGAGGGAGAAGCAGGCTTCCCGCGGAGCAGGGAGCCCGATGCGGGGCTCGATCCCAGGACCCTGGGATCATGACCTGAGCTGAAGGCAGACGCTTAACGACTAAGCCACCCAGGCGCCCCTCCTACGATTAAGAGTCTTATAAGGGATCTTTTGGGGGAGCTGGGACTGTAACACTGGAGTGTAGTAACGGTTGCACAACTCTACAAGTTTACTAAAAATCACTGACTTATACACTTCAAATAGGCAAATTTAGCAGTATATAAATTACACACCAATAAAGCTGTTTCTTAAAAAGTGGTATTTGTTTGCTGAAGCAAGAAGGGAGAATTTCATTATTAGAATTTCTCTGACTGAAGAAAGGAAGCAGCAAAGAGAAAAAGTACAATAATTCATTCTACAGACAGGAAAATAAAAATGTCACTGGGTTACTCTCTATAAACCTTGCTTAGACCACAAAAGCTTACCATCTTAAGAGTAAAAAGACAATAGATTTAGAGAATGTGGAATCAGGGGAAGGAATACTCCAACTTAATTTCCTATCACCTAGGAGAGAAGTAACAATTTATTCTGATCCCACATTATTGCATATGCCTGAGATGTAGAGATGGTACCTCCTATCAGAGAAGAATTTCAAGAGGAAATTTAAAAGCAGAAAATCAAATCCAGAATCATCTTAAAAGAATGTATGACAATTTCTTTACCAGCAAGATGACAACAGTCAATTCCCTCAGCCAGCAAACATCCAAATAGGGGATTTTTTTGTTATTTTTGGAGAAGATTAATTTGCATTGGTTGAGGGCCTTTTGCAGAAGCTGTCCGAGACAGCAGCACTGTATTTTACTTACCCATGTGCAACTACAGAGATCAAGCGAAACTGCACCTATAAACAACCACAATTCACATTTGCTTTGAGCTATGAAAATATTAACCTACTCTGACCTCCCCTGCATCAACTTCAGCAAAGCCTGGGTCAAGAGTCTCAACTTCCCAAAACAGCGCAGGTGTCTCTAATTTCAGACCTGCTAGTCTCCTTTCTGCCTTTGGCTAAATTAGTAGCCAAGTCTGTTTTTATTTTCTAGATAAAAACAAGAACAAAAAATTCCACTAACTCATGTAGGTATTTTCTTTTTTTCTTCATAAAAGAAGGTTCCAGCAGACATAAATGGAGTAACATGTATCAGTATCTAATTCTCCTTCCTCTAAATGGCTACAATAAAGGTCAAAAGAGCTCAAAGCAGTAATATCCATGATGTTATACACTCAGACTTGAAAAAGTATATCGATGAACTTTATATATTTCAATAAAAGAACACAGTGTGAAAATAGCATGCCTAATAGCATTTACAGTAGCATGCCTAATCCTTAGTAGGCGTTCAGTAAATTTTAGTTGCTTTCCTTTCCATTAATTCTTAGAGTATTTCCATGAAATAGTTCCTGTTTATTACTACCCCAATAAAAAGCAGGAAAACAGAAAGAAGGGAATTTTCTGACTGACGACCCAGACCAGACCCCAACATTCAGGCCTCTAGATAATAATGAAGGGGATTCGGGGCGCCTGGGTGGCTCAGTCATTGAGCGTCTGCCTTCGGCTCAGGTCATGATCCCAGGGTCCTGGGATCGAGCCCCGCATCGGGCTCCCGGCTCAGCGGGGAGCCTGCTTCTCCCTCTCCCACTCCCCCTGCTTGTGTTCCCTCTCTCGCTGTGTCTCTCTCTGTCAAATAAATAAATAAAATCTTTAAAAAATAAATAAATAAATAATGAAGGGGATTCATCTGCAGAAGTTAAACTTTTTTTTTTTCTTTTTAAGATTTTATTCATTTGAGACAGAGAGAGAGAGAGAGAGAGCATGAGCAGGGGGAGAGGCAAAGGAGAGGGAGAAGCAGGCTCCCAGCCGAGCCAGGAGCCAGAGGCAGGGCTCGATCCCAGGATCCTGGGATCATGACCTGAGTCGAAGGCAGACGCTTAACCATCTGAGCCACCCAGGCACCACAAGCAGAAGTTAAATTTTCATCAACCCTCCCTACCTCACTTCCTAGGCAGTAGTGTCAATTCCAAGGACCATGGTTCCCTTTGCTACAGAAAGTAGCTCAAGGGGGACCTGGCTGGCTTAGTTGGTAGAGCATGCAACTCTTGATCTCAGGGTCGTGAGTTCAAGCCTGACATTGGACATAAAGCTTATTTAAAAAAAAAAGGTAACTCAACTGTTTTTACTTGTAGCAATGTATTTATGATTACTGTTCTTTCTGACTGAGAGACAAGCTGTCTCAAAAACTTTTGCTGTTCTATGTGCAGGTGCAACAAGAGTCCAAGGCTGTCATCAACCCACAGAACCCTATACACAAGTTTATAAGATTCCTGGCTGGGGGGATTGTAGGGAGTAGTGTCATTATTTTTTTTTTTTGGCTATCAAGTTCACTCCCTGAGTGATCCAAGTTTCCTGCACCAATGAGCAATGGGATCTCCACAAACCTAAGACCACAGAAAACTATAACTACACGTGAACTAGCACTACCTTACTTTGACAGGAAATGTTCTGACAGAAATAGGTTTGCAAAACTGTGTGAAGCTGCCATCTATAGCTTTTTGTGGGCATCTGACACAAGACAGATACAGGAACCCAAGCCGTATCTGGTATATTTTTGTTTAGCCCAGAGCTTAAGACAGGAACACAAGCATGCTGTGTCAAATCAAACTCTAGTGGTTGCAGATAGACAGATTCTGTCATCAGTAACAAAATTTTGTAATTGCCATGATGGCCTGGCTACTGTCAAAACAGGCCCCTTATTACATTTAGTCTACCATTCACATAAGCTACTGAGTGTCAGAGTGACCAGAAGAATTAGTTAGCCTGTCAGCCATTACCCCAAGTTGGTTTACATAATGGCTCTAATATAAGAACTTCTGCCCTCCAAGGACTGGATCATGGTTTGTATAAGCATGTGTGTGAATTCATGGTTCTGTTCTATAACCACCAAAATTTTTAACTGCTTGTGCTGTTTCTTGGTATTCAATAAATTCTAACAAGATACTAGACATAGTCCACAACATTAGATAATCAATGATGACAAACCATCATGGGGCTATGAGAGTGCTTCCCTAAACAATAATCCAATCTGATCTATTCTAGTTCAGAACTTAAAATACTAACAAAACAGCTTAGGAAAGGAGCAGGAAAAAGTAAATAAACCTGGGACCTACCTTGTTTACAACTCCCACAGACAGATGAAATTCAATTCCATGCCAATCATACCCCTCGATCACTAAAACACAAACAGAAAAATAAAAGTTCATGCAATATAAGCAGTGCTTCCAGTTCCTAAAGGGCATTTGGTTTCAAAGGCATGAAGCTGTTTATCTCCTTTCTATCTTCTTCATGCCTACAACAGGGGGTGAGCTCTGTCCCTGGCAAAAAGGCCCAAATAGGTAGAGTTAAATAATAGCTAACACTTGACTGAGCACTTATTATATATGCCAGGCATGTTCTTAGTGCTTAAAATGTACTAATTTAATCCTCAACAACCCTGAGATAATTACTCTTATTAAGTCATTTTAAGTCTAAATCACAACTGACCTGTAGCTCTGAAAATTGCTCTTACTGGTGTTAAGAAATGGCTTTTAAATAAATGTAGGTGATCTCAACCACTGTAGCTGGGCTGTTTCGATGGTTGATATATCTACAAATGTTCCATATTCATCCATTCATTATGTGTCTCTTGAGTTCCCACAATGTGCTGAGCACTATACCAGGCGCTAAAGAGGATTCATCCTCTGTCCTTCAGAATAAACTAGCTGGGGAGATCAGGCTAGACTACAAGAAATGGTGTGCCCTTTTACGAGGTACACTCTTTTGCACAATCATTCAGTAAAAATAATAAACTTTGAGAAAAGGGGATGAAAGCGTCACATAAAAGCTGGACCTTTAAAAATAGGTACATCAGCAAAGAGAGGAGAAAGGCTTTTCAGGCAAGGAAATGAGAACAAAAACATGGTGGCAGGAACAGGCACTATGTATCTGAGGTCCTTCATAATCTGATCCCACCCAGCCACTGATCTCCCTTCCCTTCCCCATTAGCTGTACCATACTTCTTACTTCTGGGATACACAGTCTTTGATAGTTCCACTGTTTTCCTACTGCATAAAATGCTCTTCCTTTTTTCCGGGTAGGTAACATGAACTAATCTTAGTATACAGTAGGCACTCAGTACAATATAGCCAGTTAGAAATAATTTTTATTATTAAAGATCTAATTGAAATATTTTTCTAAAGCCTTCCAATTCCCCAGAGTTAATCGACTAGCCTCCCCACCACACTCACATGGCATTTGTCCATTTTTCCATTAGAGCGATAAAACATTTTATTGTCCCCAGGTTTCCCTTTTTCTTTTTCTCTTACTTTTCTGAACAGAAACCATCTTTCATACAACTCAATGTGCCCTAAGACCTAACACCATGTCTGGCACATAACAGGTGCCCATTATATTCTTGTTGACTGAAATACCAATTGACTCAAATTTACAAAATAAATTATAAAAGGATTCCTCTAAAAGTCAGTTCCTTTAGTACATTTAAGTGATTTAGTTTGTCAAAATCTAATGCACTTTTACATTTTCATGAATACATCTGCCACATAATTATGCCAACAATTCAGGTACAAAAAGTCAAAGTGGATTCACTAAAAACTACCAAGCTCACTAGTTTTTGCTTGACAACAAAATGAAGTCCTCATTCATGCCAAATGAGACAGAAGAAATTAACTGAATTGATAATTTAGATATTGTGGCTGGAGACCATACTCACTGAAATAGTGCCACAGCTTCGTACGCCGTCTGTATGTTTAAATAGGTATTTATATTGGCTTTAGTCATGGATCGTAGAGGTTACAAATTTAGAAGTCCAATCATAAATCCAAATTTATTTATAGAAACTTTCCATATGGTAGGAGTTTAAGAAGTAAAACAGCAGCGTTTTTGCCTGCCGAAAGCAGAGGGTAGCAGAGCGCCAAAGGAATAAACCCTCTCCTGACTCTGCTCTTGGCACTGTTTAAAGCAAAGGAAGAAATGTGCAGGGCAAGCAAGAGCCTTACTGAAAATCAGTCACCCAGGGCAACGGGCATTTTGAATGTCCGTGCTATTTAAGGCTTAAATATTAATTTTATACATGCCCATGTTCATTTAAAGCACAACTTGTGGCTTGGAACTTTAAAAATGCTCTGATGTGCTAGTTTGTCCACATATTAATGGAGTCAGCCAGGTTTTAACATGCCAAGCTTAAAATACTCTCTAAATCATTATGCAAAGGTATGAACTCAATCCTTTATTCTCAGGAAAAGGCACTTAGGGGAGAAAGCAGTAGTAGTAGAAATTTCTTGTGTAGAATTCTACACAAGACCATCTTATAAAAAGGTTGTTTTAGTCATCCACTGACTAAGCCCCTTTAGAATCCAAGTCTTATGTTACATTGAAATGAGTTATATTTTTATGTGAACAGTAGTATTTCAAGGGAAGCCATACCAGAAAAAGCCAACTCCTACAGAGTGATGAGTTATCTTTTAAAAGTAGATGAATAGAAAGAAGATAAAAGATAATGACAAATTACTTAACAATTATTAATATCAAAATGAGATCCAGGATTTTTATTTTTTTTATTTATTTTTATTTTTATTTTTTTTAAAGATTTTATTTATTTATTTTGAGAGAGAGAGAATGGGAGACAGAGAGCATGAGAGGGAGGAGGGTCAGAGGGAGAAGCAGACTCCCTGCCGAGCAGGGAGCCCGATGCGGGACTCGATCCTGGGACTCCAGGATCATGACCTGAGCCTGATCATGACCTGATTTCTTGTGTAGAAATCAGTTTCAAAATACATTCTCTGACAACATTGAACTAAAAATCCTGGATCTCGGGCGCCTGGGTGGCTCAGTTGGTTAAGCGACTGCCTTCGGCTCAGGTCAT
>NC_138373.1:152621244-152656944 GCF_054177405.1 Leptonychotes weddellii
AAATAAATAAATAAATAAATAAATAAATAAATAAATAAATAAAACAGAAAATGTTTTGGAAATAACAACAGAAGAAAAATTTAAATACCTACACTCTTTCCCTAACTTTGGAAAAGAATTTAAAAATTAGATGTGTGTGCCCTAAAGTTTTGGGAAGGCTGTTCCTTAAAAATTTAGGCATTAAAAAATTCTAACAGTTATTTTCAAGGCTTATGACTCAAAACATCTCACAGAGAATCTCTACTGGAAGCGCAGCTTTTAAAAGTTTCCCTTACATTCCAAAGGAAATGAGAATAATTTTTACAATCTAAGTAAGATGACATTGTCCTCATCTTCTAAAATATAAACTTCACACACACAAAAATAAGCAATTGCACAGAATTCAGGGTCTTCTTTCAAACAAGCAGTTCATCTGAAAGAATGCTACTGTCTCATTTGGGGAGAAAAAGATGCAAAGAATAAAAGGAAAGTAATTAAAAAATGGTATGAAAGGGAAAAAAGGAAAAGGAGGAAAGAGGAAAGACAATCAATACAAAGGTTTGATTCTGAGATCAAAACCGGAAGAGAAAAAACAATTCCTAATTAAATGAATGACCTGCAGTTTTTAAGCAGTCAGCCTTAACAAGGTGTGGTCACATACCTCCTACCTCCTCGAACTGAACACCTATGAGAAAAACCTTAATCTCATTCTGTCTGATCCCCCTACTTACTCTTTCTTCCACTTCCAAAGAGCAGTTAAGTGTACTGGGCCTCCTGGAGAAAGTGGAGGAGTCAGAAAGGTCAGCCCATGTAACCCCTCAGAGTCTTGGTACTGGGTGGACCTAGGAGAGAGTCAAGAGAGGCTCAATGGGGAGCCTGCTTCTCCCTCTGCCTGCCACTCCTCCTGCTTGTGCACGTTCTCTCTCACTCTCTGACAAATAAATAAATAAAATCTTTAAAAAAAAAAAAAAAGAATGTCCTTTTTAAGGCTAAATAAATTCTATTGTATGTACATTACCACATTTCGTTATCCATTCATCAGTGGAGGGCCATTTAGGTTGTTTCCACCTTTTGGCTATTGTGAATAATGCTGCTGTGAACACTAGTGTACAAGGACCTGTTTAAGTCCCCTCTTTCAATTATTTTGGGCATTACTTAGGAGTAGAATTGCTGGATCCTATGGTAATTTTATGTTTAACTTTTTGAGGAACCACAAAATTGCTTTCCACAGTGGCTGTACCATTGCATAATCTCACCAGTGATACACAAGAGTTCCAGTTTCTCCTCATAGTTTTTTTGATAATAGCTATCTTAACAAGTGTCAAGTGGTATCAAAGGAAAGCGTCCTTCTGCTTATGGCTTTAAAGCATTTTCTATCTGAAGGTGTTCCTATGGCACTAGCCCATCTCCACTCCCCAAAGGTGTCTTATCTTCTGGCTCTCCATCATGGTTCTCAAGAGTCTACCACTCATTCACTGCAGTAGTCACTTCAAATCTTGTCCACTATGACTACCACTATACTCTACTCTGCTTTCTCTGCTTTCCTTGCATATCCTTTCACCTATGCTTCTCAAAAAATGTTGATCTATTTATAACCAGACACTGCCAGTTTCATCAACACACTCCTTCAACTTCTGGAAGAATCAACTACTCCCAGCACTTTTTTTTTTTTAAAGATTTTATTTTATTATTTATTTGAGAGAGAGAATGAGAAAGAGAGAGAGAGCACATGAGAGGGGGGAGGGTCAGAGAGAGAAGCAGGCTCCCTGCCGAGCAGGGAGCCCGATGCAGGACTCGATCCAGGGACTCCAGGATCATGACCTGAGCCGAAAGCAGTCACTTAACCAACTGAGCCACCCAGGCGCCCTACTCCCAGCACTTTTGGCACTTCAAGTCTTCTCAGGAATTGTCAACAATGCTCAAAAATTCTTTCTTGACTATCTAAGGCACTTGCTTTTCTTTTCCTTGGTTTTGGGTTCAGCACTCTTTTGGATGCTTGAAAATGACAGACAAGTCTATAGATAACCAAAGTTTTGTCTAAGTCTACCTGCATTTAAGCAGAGCTTATAGATAAATAAAATGAATACATTAAACTCACTCTCAAGGAATAAAAAAGGAAGCATACAGATCTTAAAATATAATGAACGTTTAGGTGAAAAAAGGTAGATCACAATAAAGGGAATCAGAAGTGTTTGAGGCAAAGGAGTTAAATGTTTACATAAGATGATTAGGGTAGGCCTCATGAGAAAGTGACCGAAGCAAGATTTGACAGTGATGAGAGTTAGCCATTCAGATATCTAGAGGAAGAGCACTCGGAACAGCCAATACAAAGGCCCTAAGGCAGAAGCAGGACTGTCCTGTTCAAGGAACAGCAAGAATGTGGCTGCAGCAGAGTGAACAAGGGGGATTCGGTAGGTAAGGTCAGAAAGGTTAATAGAAGACCAGATAAGATAAGGCCTTATGGTTAATTCCTCAAGAGTGGAATGGAGAGCCACTGCAGGGCTTCTGAACAGAGGAGTGACGCCCTGAACAGAGGAGTGACATGATCTCACGCAGGTATAATGAGAATGATTCAGGCTGCTGTGCTGAAAATAAAGGAAAGAGTAGAAGATGGGAAATCAGTTAGGAAATGCTACAATAATCCGGGCAAGAGAGGACAGTGGCTTAGACCACAGTGGTAGCAAGAGTGACGGTGAGAAGTCATTGATTTGGATACATTTTGAACACAGGTCCTGTAAGCTTTCCTGGCAGACTGCATATGGGGTATAAGAGAAATATAAGGTCCAAAGTTTTGACCAGAACAACTAAAAGAGTAGAGGTGCCATAAAATAAGACAGGGAAAGCTGCTGGTGGGAAAAAAGCTTAGAGGAGGAAAATGAATTTAAATGTTTTGTATATGTTGAGTTTGAGACAGCTTCCAACTTTCTAACAAATAAATATAGTCAGGTTGATGAAATAATGGTTTTTAACATTTCTCTTTTACTATCCTGTATTAGACAATAAACCACAGGTTTAATTTAGTGTAGATTCTACAGTTTTACAACAAATTAATTTCAACAGTTACCACATACATGAAAAAAGAAATAGTATGGTGCGGATTAATTCCCAATGACTGACCACATCCTTTAAAGCTTGAAGATCAAGACTGAAATCCACTCCACCTCACAGTCATATATATGGGGTCAAATCTCAGTAAATGAGGAAGAATAACAAAAGAGAATGAGCTCCTAGCATCTGTTATCAACACTGAATTCTTCATCCTGACTGCAATTGGAAGATTCCAGTGATCCTAACATATCAACTACAGTATGACATAGTCCTCTTATTCTAAACACAAATTTTTCTCTCCCTCTGTTCTCTGGAAGGTCCCAAAAGAAGAAAATGGTTAAGAGTCAGAGAACAAACACCATTTAGGAAGAAAAACAATTCAGAGAGGAGCCTACATCAGAACAGCACCATTCCCATATTCTTCTGGTCCAGGCCATTGGAGAAATCATAAAATCATACCAACTCAAGGCTGGAAAGGGATCATGATGTGTCAACAAATATTTTCCAAGTGACCATGTGCTAGATGCTAAGGATACACAGATGATTAGGGCAAAATCCCTATTCAAGGCACTGTGTACTAAGTACTTTAATAAAGGAATTAACTAACGGTTATGGGAGTATAAAGGCAGGAGTAAAAGAGTGGATTTTCAAAATAAATTGCCAAGAATTAACTTGGGATGATCACCACATCCACCATCTCCTACCGAAAGACTCACGTGGTGATTGAAGCTAAGGAGGAAGCAAGGCTGCAGCCCTAACAGGGCTGGGACTCGCAGCCTCTTAGAATCAGTCTTGTTCTCTTACATGACTGGTTAAAGAAAATATTAAAGGTGCTTATGATCTTTTCCATCCCTGCTTCATTTCTTATCCACAAAAAACTGGGATCATGAGAAAACACTGTTCTAGTCCAACCATTCACTCAGTGCCAATCTTCAAATTTCACAAGATAGTATTTAATCCTTTAAAATATTTGCTAAAAGAAAAGAGTGCCTCTCTTCCCTTCCCAAAGGAAATGTCTTTTAACCTAGGCTATTTACAGAGGTCTAGGCCACAATTTTAACTTCTAGAATAAAACTAACCATAACCACTTCTAATGTAACTTTTCCTCTGGCCCAAGTTCTAAACCCTCAACCTTCCAAGGCTTAGGAGTCTTTCTAGCTCTGAGTCTTCTGACACCCTTACTTTTCATTTTACTGCTAATTGTGACTCTCAGGAAATCACTCACAAAGAACTACAGGAATTTATCCTATTAATCCACAAACCATATTTCATTTTCATTTTCCAGACAAAATCTCAAAGGCCTGTAATGCACGATGTCAGAAAGTATCATCTGTCTTTATACATCTCCAAAATTATCTCTGACATAGGAGCTTTACTTATTGGTAACCTCTCTCTACCCAAATAGAAACAACCATGATAACATATTCTAACAAACTGCTGCTATCTCAGCAATTACAATGGAGTGTATGCTTTCAATAGTGAGTCAAGCCTTGGGAGTGGTTTAACACATGGAAATTCACCAGCTGGCATCTACAATTAGATTCAAGGAGACAAATGGAATTTTTTTAACAGGTTTTTCCAAGAGTTAACTAGTTCTTAAATTGATTATACCCTTCTGAAGTATTTACAGATGAAATGATATCATGTCTGGGATTTGTTTTAAAATACTGAGGAGGCAGGGGGAGCAAGGTTAAACAAGAATGGTCACATGCTGTGTTGTTGTTGTTTTTTTTTAAGATTTTATTTATTTGACAGAGACACAGCAAGAGAGGGAACACTAGCAGGGGGAGTGGGAGAGAGAAAAGCAGGCTTCCTGCTGAGCAGGGAGCCCGATGTGGGGCTTTGCTTGATCCCAGAACCCTGGGATCATGACCTGAGCTGAAGGCAGACGCTTAACGACTGAGCCACCCAGGCGCCCCAAGAATGGTCATATGTTGATAACTGTTGGAGCTGGGTGATAGGGACACGGTGGTGGTTCATTTTATTATTCTCTTTATTTTTATATGTGTTTGAAATTTTCCAAAATAAAGATCTTTTAAAAATTTATGTCGGGGCGCCTGGGCGGCTCAGTCGTTAAGCGTCTGCCTTTGGCTCGGGTCATGATCCCAGAGTCCTGGGATCGAGCCCCGCAGCGGGCTCCCTGCTCTGCCGGAAGCCTGTTTCTTCCTCTCCCCTCCCCCTGCTTGTGTTCCCTCTCTCGCTGTGTCTCTCTCTGTCAAATAAATAAAATTTTTAAAAAATAAAATAAAAATAAAAACTTATGTCATGATACTTAACTTGAAAAACAAAGAACAAAGTAATTCTTGGGACCAATGAGCTCCATAACCTACCAGTGTAAAAACTGTTCTTTTCTTAAGAAACACTTCTTTTTTTTAAGATTTTTTTTATTTATTTATTCATGAGAGACAGAGAGAGAGAGAGAGAGAGGCAGAGGGAGAAGCAGGCTCCCAAGGAGCAGGGAGCCTGATGTGGGACTCGATCCCAGGACCCTGGGATCATGACCTGAGCCGAAGGCAGACGCTTAACCATCTGAGCCACCCAGGCGCCCAAGAAACACTTCAATTTTAATACTTATTTCTCACTGAACCAATATTTACTGAGCACTACTACTATGTGCCAGATACCAATCTGAGGGCTGAGGATACAATGATAAACTAAATTCTCTCTCCCTCAGGGAATCTAGTAGGGAATCTATTGTTATAAAAGGCAAGCACATGGTGTCATAGACCAAACAACAGGGAGACCTAATCCAACCCTAGCCAATCATGAAAAGCTTCCCAGGCACCAACTAAGTTAATTCTGAAAGATACAACCCGAAGAAACAAACTATTTGGGGCACCTGGCTGGCTCAGTCAGTGGAGCATGATCTTGGTGTTGTGAGTTCAAGCCCTGCGTTGGGTGTAGACATTACTTAAAAAAAAAAAAAAAACCACACACACACAACCAAATCATTTTTTTTGCCCATGTTGACCTTTATCATTTTATAGACTGTCAGATCAACAAGTAAATGCCTGTTCCTTTATGAACTAAAGAATCTCTCTATAAAGCAGAAGTTATCAAATAAGTAATTCACTCAACAAATATTTATTAAATACCCAGCATGTGTCAGCATGTGCTAAATAAAAAGGATAAAACATGGTCTCTACCCTCATAAGGTTTATAATCTTGGAGCATAGGAAGACAAAAACAAGCCATCAAACAGAAAACTACAGTTGGACCCTGAACAATATGGGTTTGAACTGCACAGGTCCCTTGTACAGACTTTTTTAAATAAATACAGTACTGTAAACATATTTTCTCTTATGATTTTCTTAATAACATTTTCTTCTCTCTAGTTTACTTTATTGTATAAGTACAGCAGTTAAAACACACATAAAGTATGTGTTACTGGTAAGGCTATATGTTATCAGTAAGGTTTCTGGTCAACAGGCTATTAAGTTTGGGGAGAGTTAAAACTTACATACGGATTACAACTGCACAGGACTCAGTGCCACTAAGCCACCGGTTGTTCAAGGGTCAACTGTAATTATAAATTTCTCTAAGTTAAAAAGGAAACAAAGGAGGGGCTTTGTGGGCAGAAAGTATTTTTTAGATACGGTGGTAAAGAAAGTTGAAAGAACTAAAGTAAAACCAGATGATGATAATGGAACTGACTGAAGGGAAAAGGGATATCAAAGAAGTGATGAGAGCAGTATAGATAAAGCAGGCATACAATGTAGGTCATGGGAAGAAATCTGGATTTCATTCTAAATGCAACAGGAAACCATGGAGGGAAGGGTTCTAGGCAGAGAAGTGATGTGATTCAGCTTGTTTTTGTTTTGTTTCGTTTTGCTTTAAAGATTTGAGAGAGAGAGTGAGAGAAAGAGATCACAAGCAAGGGGGAGGGGTAGAGAGAGAAGCAGACTCCCCACTGAGCAGGGAGTCCAACGAAGGATTCGATCCCAGGACCCCTGGATCATGACCCGAGCCAAAGGCAGCCGCTTAACCAACTGAGCCACCCAGGTGCCCTCAGCTTATGTTTTTAAGATCATTCCTGCCACTTTGAGGAGAAGGGATTGAAAAAGAATAATAATTTTTACCAAGAACTGTAGATGAGTAAAACCAAAACACCAAAATTTTGGCCAGTGGAAATCATCTCTGCAATTCCAATACCAACCTAAAATCTTTTAGATTGCTATTCAGTCCAAGCTTCACCTACAGGTTTGGGGGGTTTTTTTGTTTTGGTTTTTTTTAATGCTTACAACTAATGGGTCATGACTTCTGAGATCTCTGGAAAACAGAAACAAGCCCAGATGCCTGGGGGTTAGCATTCTTCTCATTCTCCAATTGCCAGAGTCAGATTAATTTTCATTTACTCATCTCCGATTCCACAATCAGCTTCTTGACTGAAAGGGAATAGGGACTTCCTCCAGTGTTTCAGGCAAAAATAAGCTTTACCAAACATCTGATAAGGAATGTATGTAATTGCACAACCTTTCTTCTCACTGCCAACTATGTTCCAGGTAGGATGAACTCCACTATGAAAACAATTCTAATTTTCCTATCCAAATTTGCCAGATCTTAGAAATCCACCTGAAGCAAATCCACTTAATTCTGCTTTAAAAAAAAGTTTTCTCATTCCAAAGTCTGAACAAGAATACATTGCTAATAGCATTTGCAATTGATAAGAAAAATAAATTCCATTGTCATTCCCTGGGGCATGTGACTAACAATCTTAATAAAAGCACTAACAAACTGAGTCATGCGCCAAGATTTTTTAAGATTTTTTTTTTAAGATTTTATTTATTTATTTGACAGAGAGAGACACAGCGAGAGAGGGAACACAAGCGGGGGGAGAGGGAGAGGGAGAAGCAGGCTTCCCGCTGAGCCGGGAGCCCGATGCGGGGCTCGATCCCAGGACACTGGGATCATGACCTGAGCCGAAGGCAGCTGCTTAACGACTGAGCCACCCAGGCACCCGCGCCAAGATATTTTATTCAGTTATTTAAACGTCAGAATGGAAGAAGTGAGAGCCAGTACCAACATCTGCAGAATACCCACAAGATTTCTTCACATGATTTCACTCGATCTTGATAACATCCCTACAAGGTAAGTATATCCCCATTTTGTTGATGAGGACACAGGCCCAGAGAAGTCGACAGTAGCACCACGTCACCCAATGTTAAGTGGCTTCCAATGGCCCATACTCTCTCCATTAAACAAATGTTTAAATAAAGATCTAAATTATAGAAATTCTACATGACCAATGTACTAATAGATAAAATAAGTTTATATACGTATGTGCATGTGTTTCATTTGGAGGTCTATCATCAACTGTAATATCTTTCAGTGGGGAAAGCATGTAGGATTCCTACTTGGAGACAGACCACTAGAAAACACCTCTGAAGAGAACGGGAGTTTGTGGCAAGCTATCACAGTTATTTGCTATTTTTTTTTAATTTTATTTTTAAGTAATCTCTTTTTTTTTAAAGATATTTATTGATTTATTTGACAGGGAGAGAGCAAGCACAAGCAGGAGGAGGGACAGAGGGAGAAGCAGGCTCCCCGCTGAGCAGGGAGCCCGGTGCGGCTGGATCCCAGGACCCTGAGATCATGACCTAAGCCAAAGGCAGCCGCTTAACAATTGAGCCACCCAGGCACCCCAAGATTTTATTTTATTTTTTTATTATTTTTTTTTTTTATTTATTTGAGAGAGAGAGAATGAGAGACAGAGAGCACGAGAGGGAAGAGGGCAGAGGAAGAAGCAGACCCCCTGCTGAGCAGGGAGCCCGATGCGATGCGGGACTCGATCCCGGGACTCCAGGATCATGACCTGAGCCGAAGGCAGTCGCTTAACCAACTGAGCCACCCAGGCGCCCCCAAGATTTTATTTTTAAGTAATCTCTACGCCCAACATGGGGCTCAAACTCACAACCCTGAGATCAAAAGTCACATGCTCTTCCAACCAAGCCAGCCAGGCGCCCCAAGTTATTTGCTCTTAATTAAGCCAAAGGAGCTCCTTCTTAAAGGCAGCATATACTTTCTTAGGGCTGCAGTGACTGCAATGAGTCCCGAACAAAAGCTATAGGGTATATTCCCAAGTCCAGGAAAGTCTGTAAGTGATTTAGGGTTGGTGACAAAGAGTAACATGTACATACAAAAACAACCATTCTATCAACAAAATCAAAGACAGCATAAATGAAAGTACCTAACAGTAGCTAGCAAACAGATACTTAATAAAAACTAATTTCTTCTCACTCTCTGCTCTAAGTTATTTGTATAAAAAATAATAATACTAACTATGCTGGATGGAGCCATAACATCTTACCTAGCTGGGCAAACTGGTGAAATGTTCTTTCTCTCAAACCCAGACAGAGTTTGCCTATCTGGTCCCACATTTGCTAAGAGCAGAGACACAACCAGCAAAATCTCAGAAGTCGGAAGTCTTACCGATTATTTTATTTCCTCCATCAATCAGCACAGCAAACGGACAGAAAGGTATCTTCAAAGTCTCTCCAACAAGTGAGTACAACACAACTCAGCAAAACCACCAAACTACCATTGCAATCTACATTAGAATCTGCATTTCTCCACTTCTATGCCCATTGAGTGGTCATACACAACCTGGCATATTAAATCATTACTAAACACCTTTCACTAAAACAACTATTCTTTCACTAAAGCAACTTATTTTTCAACTATTTCAATGATTAAATTTTTGAAATGAAATGATCTTTTCTTTAAAAAAAAATTATTTTAGGGGCGCCTGGTGGCTCAGTTGTTAAGCAGCTGCCTTCGGCTCAGGTCATGATCCCAGAGTCCTGGGACTGAGCCCCACATCGGGCTCTCTGCTTGGTGGGAAGCCTGCTTCTCCCTCTCCCTCTCCCCCTGCTTGTATTCCCTCTCTCGCTCTCTCTCTCTCTGTCAAATAAATAAATAAAATCTTTAAAAAAAAAAATTATTTTACGGTTGCCTGGGTGGCTCAGTCAGTTAAGCGTCTGACTCTTGATTTTAGCTCAGGTCATGATCACAGCAGGGTCATGAGATCGAGTCCCGCTTTGGGCTCTGCACGGGGCATGGAGCCTGCTTAGGATTCTCTGCCTCTCCCTCTGCCCCTTCCCCCCTCTAAAAAAAATTTTTTTTAAGTTATTTTAAGTTAATTCTATCATTTAGACACTTCTGAGATTCAGACTCTGGGATTAACGATCTACTGTAATTAAGGTTGAGATACTATAAAGTGGTAGTGATTGCTGGAGTGAATACAGTCACAACAGTAAGGATCAAATGAAAATTACGGCAGGGCCCTTAAGGGTCATCTAACGTAATGCTCTTATTTTACAGAGAAAAAAAACTCAGGCCAGAGAGATTAGACAACTTGTTCCAATATTATATAACTTATTAGTGACAGAATGAGGATCTTTAAACCCCAAGCCCACTGATGCCCTGCTGGCCAGCTGACCTCTCTCTAATAATATTAGCTACCACTCATCAGATAATTACAATGTGCCAGGTGCTATACTAAGGGTTTTACATGTGTGATCTCATTTAATCTCACCACAATCCTATGAGGAAGGCATTATCAAGCCTATTTTATACACGAGAAAATCAGAATTCAAATCCAAGTCTGTCTGATGCCAAGTCTTTGGTTTTAACCATTACACTATGTCTACATTCCATTCATTCGCTCTCATTCATTCATTCATCAAATACTAAGGAAGTGTAACATGTCAGATATTATCTCAGCCCAAGGGGTACTAGTGATGAAACTGGACAAGGTCCTTGCCATTATGGAGTTTATAGTAACAAGTAAAAATAATCATAATAATAAGCCGTTCAGGCATGACTGATAATTGGTGTGGGGAAAAACAGTCATGTGATAATATCAACAAAGACAACACTATGCTACCCATCATACATGAAATCACTAAACATGTACAAGACTACCACCTCACACCCATTATGATGTCTACTATCAAACAACAACAACAACAATAACAAAAAACACCCATACACAAAATAACCAGGATTGGTAAGGATGTGGAGAAGTTGGAACCTTTGTGCACTGCTGACAGGAATGTAAAATGAAAGTACATTTAATCCTGGGATAGTGAAAATGACTAAAGAAGATTCTGAACTCACTGAAGATAAGAGGTATTTGAAACAGGATATTCTGAATGGCAGATAAACGAATGTCCTTCTTTAGTTTGATATTAATTCTAGCTTGGGCTTAAAAAGAAACAGTTCTGACAGAGAAATCAGAGAAATCTGTCAATGAGGACAATAGATTCTTTCGAATTAAAATAAACTACCAAGATCACACACATATGCAATTCCAATATCCACTTTTTTCCCCATTCCTACGTTCTTGTTAAATTTCTCTCAGTCCCTCTGACGTCTCAGCACAGAGACATACTCTGACTACTGCACAGGTAAAGGCAGTTCATTAAGCTCTCCTACTGGACTCAGATTGCTTCTATGGGAACTGCCTCCTCTTAAGTTTCTGGGCTATTATCAGATAGAAGCAACTCTTAATCTCCCTGGCTTCCTTTTCAGGGGAATGTGCCAAGGAAAAATGAAGGAGAAAAGACCTCGGTCCACAGTTATCTAAAGTACTATACTTTCATCCATTACAGACTCTGTACTGCATGTTATTCAGCTTCATGCTAGAATTTACCATCAATCTTTATTTACTCAACTCACTTGGTACAACTCTTACAATAGATACATGGAGAAAAAAAAGTTATCAGTTAGGAGCAGCTACTATCCCTCAATGAACTATGATATTAACAGGAAGAAAAGGTCTTAAAAAAAAGAAATGTGACAATGAAAAAAGAAAAATTGGAAAAGAGCACTATAGGGAGAGGAAAATCTGAAAACAAGTTCGAGGTCAGATGACATTATATTAATCAAGAAGAGTTGTTTTGTAAAGGAGGTAAGCCTGAGGCTAACTTTAAAAAATGGGCAAAGATGGGGGCTCCTGGCTGGCTCAGTTCAAGAGCACACAACTCTTCATCTCAGGGTTGTGAGTTTGAGGTCCACACTGGGTGCAGAGATTACTTAAATAAACTTAAAAAAAAAAAAATTCCAAACACCATTAAAAAAAAAAAATGTGCAAGGACACAGTTCGGAGAATTAGGAGGAAGAAAGCTGTTCAGAGAATTCAGGGCAGCCTGATCACAGTCAAGAAAGTAATAATTATCAGGACAGAATTATGACCAGTGTTTTTAAAGTTCTGACTGAAAAAACATGTAATAATTCTGCTTGGTGACCTGTAAAAGTCTACATAATCAAGTTTGATGAAGACAGCATACAACTACAGACTAACTGAAGACCAAGAAACAATGTGGTTCTAGCAACCAAATTAAGTTAGGTCACTCATCCCTCACAGACTCTAAATCAGAAAGGAAGAAATCTGCCATTTCTATAGCTATACCAGAATGATATTCTGAAATGTTTTCCTTCCTCTCATTTGAAAAGTTATAATGAACAGAGTCTATTATTAAGCCCATGCTATTTTCCACAGATAGCAGTGTAAATGTACCAGACAAAGAAACGGTAGCTGAAACAGATTCTAAGCAAGAAGAGCTTATCCAGCCTTTGTTTTTTAAACTGAATGTTAATTTCACATATATAATCAAGGGACATTTGTGTAATTCTTCAGAGTTAGCAATTACTTTATTTAGGCAGGGTTTTACATGTGGTAGATGCTCAGTAACTATTTGAATGAGTGAATAACCTCATTTGTACTCAAGGTACTACTGCCAGGAGAAGCCAAATTAACTCTATAAAATGACTGAAGCTGGAAAACCGCAGGAGGATGAAGAATGGGGTATTTTCTTACAATGGTGCTGCAATTATTCGTCCACCCACTCATTCAACAGAAATCTGAAGACCTATTATGGGCCAGGCATTTTTGTACTGTGCACATGTGTTGGGGGGTACATAGATCAGCTGTTAGATACTGGCTGACCTCAGCCAAATTTGGCATACAAACACCTTGTGTTTAGTCCACAGAATGTTGACCAACAGTATTTTTTTTAAATCAACTTTGATGTATACTCTACTTACAATAAAATGCACCCATTTTAAGTGTACAGTTCAATGAGTTCTGACAAATGCACATTCTTGTGTAATCACCACTCCCAATCAAGAAAAAAACATTCCTATCACTCATGTCTTTTTGTAGTCAATCTCCCCCCCCCACCCACTCCACTCCAGCCATAAGCAACCACTGATCTAATTTCTATTACTATAAATTAGTTTTGCCTATTCTAGAACCTCAATGTAAATGAAACCAATATATGGGGCGCCTGGGTGGCTCAGTCATTTAGTGTCTGCCTTCGGCTCAGGTCATGATCCCAGGGTCCTGGGATCGAGCCCCGCATCGGGCTCCCTGCTCGGCGGGAAGCCTGCTTCTCCCTCTCCCACTCCCCCTGCTTGTGTTCCCTCTCTCGCTGTGTCTCTCTCTGTCTAAATAAATAAAATGTTGGGCGCCTGGGTGGCTCAGTTGGTTAAGCGACTGCCTTCGGCTCAGGTCATGATCCTGGAGTCCCTGGATCGAGTCCCGCATCAGGCTCCCTGCTCGGCAGGGAGTCTGCTTTGCCCTCTGACCCTATCCCCTCTCATGTGTTCTCTCTCATTCTCTCTCTCTCAAAATAAATAAATAAAATCTTTAAAATAAATAAATAAATAAAATGTTAAACAAACAAACAAACAAATAAATAAATGAAATAAATGAAACCAATATGGAGCGCCTGAGGCATAGTTGGTTGAGCATCCGACTCTTGGTTTCCGCCTGGGGCATGATCTTGGGGTCATGGGATCAAGCCCCACTTCGGGTTCCACGCTCAGCATGGAGTCTGCTTGGGATTCTTTCTCCCTCTCCCTCTGCTCCTTCTGCTCATGCTCTAATAGATAAATAAATATTTTAAAAATTTATTTAAAAAAAGAAACTGGGCGCCTGGGTGGCTCAGATGGTTAAGCGTCTGCCTTCGGCTCAGGTCACGATCCCGGGGTCCTGGGATCGAGTCCCGCATCGGGCTCCCTGCTCAGCGGGGAGCCTGCTTCTCCCTCTGCCTCTCTCTCTCTGTCTCTCATGAATAAATAAATAAAAATCTTTAAAAAAGAAACTGATATAAATCAGTGTTTCTCACTTCTCTCACTCAACATACTTTTTGAGATTCATTCACATTGCTGTATCTGTAATTCACTGTTTAATCCAGTTTGCCTACCTATTCACCTGTTCATAGTATTTGGGTGGTTTCCAGTTTGGGGCCATTATGAATGAAACTGCTATGTACAGGGGCGCCTGGGTGGCTCAGTCGTTAGGCGTCTGCCTTCAGCTCAGGTCATGATCCCAGGGTCCTTGGATCGAGTCCCGGGTCAGGCTCCCTGCTCAGCAGGGAGTCTGCTTCTCCCTCTCCCACTCCCCCTGCTTGTGTTCCCTCTCTATCTGTCAAATGAATAAATAAAATCTTAAAAAAAAAACCAGACTACTATGTACAGTCACATGATCTTTCTGGGAATATATGTATTCATTTCTCTTGGGTAATAAACACCAAGGTGCAGGACTGCAAGGTTGCATGGTGAATATGTATTTAACTTTACAAAAAACTGACCAGTTGTACTATTTCACACTCCCACCAACAACATACATGAATTCCAGTTGTTTCACATCCTCACCAATACTTGGAATTGTCCATATTTTTTAATTTTATCTATCTAGTGGGTTTATCTATTCTAGTGGGTTTATCTATTCTAGTGGGCATGAAATGGCATGTCATATAGTTTTAATTTGTATTTCCCTGACGACTAATGATGTTGAGTATCTTTTCACATGCTTTTGGACATTCAAATATACTTTCTTCTATGAAATGTCTATTCAAATCTTTTGCTCATTTTTAATTGGATCATTTGTCATATTTTGAGTTTTAAATTTTTTTTACATATTCTAAATATAAATTCTTTGATAAATGTATCTACAGATATCTACATATATGAAATTACATATATGTGTGTATGTGTGTATAAATATTTCCTCCCAGTCTGTGGCTTATCTTTTCATTTTCTTACAGTGTCTTCTAAAGAACAGAAGGTTTTACTTTTGATAGGTCTGACTTACCAATTTTTCCTTCCATAGTTAGTATTTTTATTTCCTAAAAAATCTTTGCCTACCCCAAGGTCACAAGTATTTTCTCATAATTTTTTCTATAAGTTTTATGGTTTTAGTTTGTATGTTTAGGTCTATGAGCCTTTTCAAATTAATTTGTGTGTATAGTGTGAGATAGGTACTGAGATTCATTTCTTTACATACAAATATCCAATTGTTCCAGCAATATTTGTTGAAAAGACTACCCTTTCCTCTACTGAATTATGTTTAACCTTTTGTTAAAAAATCAACTGACCATACGTGTCTATTTCAGCATTCCCTACTGTGTTCCAATGTTCCACATATCCATTTTTACACTAATACCACACTGTCTTGATTACTCTAGCTTTATAATGTCTTGAAATCAGGTAATTTAATTCCTCCAAGTTTGTTCTTCCACTTCTAAATTATTTTGGTTATTCCAGATCCTTTACATTTCCATTTGAATTTTAGATTCAGAGTGTCAATTTCTACAAAAAATTCTGCTGAGATTTTGATTGTGAACACACTGAATCTTTATAGATTGTTTTGGGAAGACCAGACAACTTTACATTACTGGGTCTTTCAAACCATGAATGTGATATATCTCCACATATTTAAGTCTTCTTTAATTTCTCTCAGCAATGTTTTGCGATTTTCAGTCTAAAGATCTTATAGTTAACTAAATTGGTTCCTAAAAAACCTTTTTTAAAGATTTATTTATCGATTTTAGAAAGAGAGAGAGAACAAGTGGGAGGGGCAGAGGGGAAAGAGAATCTCAAGCAGGCTCTGTGCTGAGCACGATGCAGGGCTCTGTGGTGTGCCCTGCTGAGCATGATGCAGGGCTCTGTGCTGACGATGCAGGGCCCAATCTCATGACCCGAGATCACAATGTGAGCCAAAACCAAGAGACATATGCTTAACCAACTACACCACCCAGGCGCCCCAAGAAACTTAAATTTTAAATTGGTTGCTAATATTGTAAAATAGAGAAAATTTACAATTTTTAAAAATCCAGATTTCTGGCTTCCCTTGGAAAAAAAATCAGAAGATCAGCAATCGTGGGCCTACGCTCCCACATGTCACAATATCCTAGAATCAAAAAGTGGCAACCCTCTTTAGACAGGGCATGTCCTCTCCAATTTGCCACAGTCTTACCACTCCTCATTAAAAATCCCTGATCTACCCATTTCCATTCATTTAAGTTACCTGCTTGGAGCCTATATCCAGTGAAACACTTAGGGGAAGAGGTATGAGTATAATATAATTATATTTGCATTTTTAAACTCTGACTTCAGTGTGGAGAATTGATTAGTTAGGGTCAGAAAGAACGGAAGCAGTAAAACTAGGTAAGTATTTATTGATGTGGTCCTGGAGAGATCATGACTTGAACTAGCTACAGTGACTTCGGGAGAAATAGGAAGTTGACAAATAAGATTTGTCAGTATTTCTGTAGTGATTACCAACCAGAATTGATGATGGAATGGATGTGAGCAGAGAGAGGCAGATGTCAAAGATGACCTGTCAGATTTCTGGCTTGTGTAACCAGGTGGACAGAAGTGCCATTTACAGAAATGGGGAACACTGGAGCAGGAACAACTTCGGCAGTCGGAAAAGAAGGCTAAGAACTCAACTGAGAATATAAACCTGAGATGTCCATGAGACCTCCAGGTGGAGGTGGCAAAATTACTTCTGTTCAAAAAATATGGGAATACACATTTGGGAATCATTACCAGACGAGTAGTTTTTAAAGCTAGGGACTAAATGAGATCTCCTAGAGATAGATAATTAGAGGGTTTGAAGCTAAGTCATGAGAAAGTCCCATACTCAGAGGCCAACATAAAGAAGAGCTAGCAAAAGAGACAGAAAGTATAGCAGGAAGGTAGAAGGAATGAACAAAGTATTAGATGAAAAACTAGAATAATGTCATACCAAGAATATAAAATGGCTTTAAAAAAGGTGATCAACTATGTTAAATAGCACGAGAGGTAAAATAAGAATGAAAGTGGCTGTCCCTTCATCCATTAATCTGTTCAAAAATATTTATTAAGCACCTACAATATGCTAAGTATTGTTGGTGTTGAGGATACAGCAATAAACAAAATCCTTGCCCCTGTAGAGACTATGATCTAGTGGGAGGAGACAAACAAAAACCAAATACATGTTGGGGCACCTGGGTGGCTCAGTTGGTTGGGCATCTGCCTTCAGCTCAGGTCATGATCTCAGGGTCCTAGGATCAAGCTCCACAGCAGGCTCTGTGCTCAGCAGGGAGTCTGCTTGTCCCTCTCCCTTTTACTCTGCCCTTCCCTCCCGCTCGTGATTTCTCTCTCCCAAAATCTTCGGAGAAAAAAAAATATACGTCAAGTCCTGTGGAGAAAGTGACGCAGGATAAGGGAAATAAGGACTGCCTCAGATTAAGGAGTAAGGTGGCTTTTTTATATGTGGTGGTCTCTCTAATAAGGAAACATCTGAGCAAAGATCTGAAAAAAGTGAGGCAGTAAACCATGCGGAGATTTAGGGAAAGAGTACTTCAGGCAGAGAAAAGAGCAAGCACAAAGACCTGGTATGACCCAGGAACAGCACGGAATCCAGTGGGATTGTAGCAGAGTAAGCAAGGGGGAGAGTGGCAGATCATGAAACTGACTCTAGAAAACAGATCCTAAGATCTATAATCTATGTGGAGAGCAGATCACAAAAAATCAGAACAGAAACAGGGAATTCAGTTCAGAGGAAGCTACTGCAGTAATCTAAGCAAGAAATAATAATGATTATGTGATGGTCAGTTATATGGGTCACTTAATTACACTACCGTCCCCAGTTATTCAAACACTAAGTGTTGCTGTAAAGATATTTTGTGGATGTGATTAATATTCATAATCAGTTGACTTTAAGTAAAGGACAGTGTCCTAGATAATCTAGGTGGGCCTGATTCAATGAGTTAAAAAGACTTTGGAGCAGAACTGACGTTTCCCGGAAGAAATTTTACCTGTGGGGACGCCTGGGTGGCTCAGGTCATGATCCTGGAGTCCCGGGATCGAGTCCCGCATTGGGCTCCCTGCTCAGCAGGGAGTCTGCTTCTCCCTCTGACCCTCCCATCTCTCATGTACACTCTCTCTCACTCATTCTCTCTCTCAAATAAATAAAATCTTAAAAAAAAAAAAAAAAATTCTACCTGTGGATAACAACTTCAGCTCAAGACAGCCTAGCCTATGGATATCATACCTGCTTAGCCAGCCCCTACATCATGTAAGGAATAAATCCTTACAATCATCTCTTAATGTGTATCTTCTACTGCTTCTGCTTCTCCAGATGAACACTGATACAGATTTTGGTATCTGGAAGTGTTCTGTTTAACAATTCAAAAATGTGGAAGTGTCGGGGCGCCTGGGAGGCTCAGTCGTTAGGCGTCTGCCTTTGGTTCAGGTCATGATCCCAGGGTCCTGGGATTGGGCCAAGCATTGGGCTCCCCGCTCCGCGGAAAGCCTGCTTCTCCCTCTCCTACTCCCCCTGCTTGCGTTCTCTCTTTCGCTGTGTCTCTCTCTGTCAAATAAATAAATAAAACATCTTTAAAAAAAAAAAATGTGGAAGTGTCTTTGAAACTGGATAATGGGTGGAGGTTGAGGAATTTTGAGAAGCATAATAGAAAAGCCTAGGTTGGGGCGCCTGGGTGGCTCAGTCGTTAAGCATCTGCCTTCGGCTCAGGTCATGATCCCAGGGTCCTGGGATCGAGCCCCGCATCGGGCTCCCTGCTCGGCGGGAAGCCTGCTTTCCCCCTCTCCCACTCCCCCGCTTGTGTTCCTGCTCTCGCTAACTCTCTCTGTCAAATAAGTAAAAATAAAATCTTAAAAAAAAAAAAAAAGAAAAGCCTAGGTTGCCTTCAACAGACTGTTGGTAGAAATATGGACATTAAAGGCACTCCTGGTGAGAGCTCAGAAGGAAGTAAGAAGCAAAAAAAAAAAAAAAAGGAAGTAAGAAGCACAGTAGGGAAAGCCTATATTGTTTGAGAGAATACATATGTCATCATAAACAGAATGCTGGTGAAAATGTGAACATTAAAGATGCTTCTGGTACGGACTCAAAGAAATGAGGAACATTATTGGAAACTGGGACAATCCTTTTTATATAGTGGCAATAAAACTTGGCTGAATTGTGTCCTATGGTTGTGTGAAAAGCAGAATTTATAAGTGATGAACTTGAATATTTAGCTTAGGCAATTTCCAAGCAACATGCTGAAGGTGCAGCCTAGTTTCTTCTTGCTGTGTACAGTAAAATGCAAGAGGAAAGATAAATTGATTGGTGAAATGTTAAACAAAAGAAACCAGGACCTGATGATTTAGGAAATCCTCAGCTTATCCAGACCACATAAAACACTAAAGAAATGCATTATTAAAAAAGCACTGCTGTGGAAAGAAAGCCAAGGATGTGGCTGGACAACCTTTCCTAGCGCTGAAGATACTACACATATAACTAGGGGATCTCCTCGACCAACCATCTAAAGAGAAGCTAGGAATAAAATGAGATATCCAGGAAATATCTATGGAGGACCGTCTTGTCTAATGATAAGAATCCCCAACACATACAAAGGAGACCCACAAGGCTTCTGAAAATGTTCTATCAGCAGAAACACTGCCAACTTGGCCTAACAGAGAAAGAAAGAGAATGAAATAAAAGGCTACTGAACTACCAAAATTCTACAGGCAAGAAATAGGCTAATAAAACCACTCAGTTGCAAACACATACTATCCTTCGAGAAAAGTTAGGATAGACACCAAATGCAAAGGCAACAAAAGTAAAAATAAATGAGTGAAACTACATCAAACTAAAAAGCTTCTGCACAACAAAGGAACCTATCAACAAAATGAAAAGGCAACCTACTGACTGGGGGAAAATATTTGCAAATCATGTATCTGATATGGAGCTAATATCCAAAATACATTTTTTAAAAACTCCACAACTCAAGAGCAAAAAAACAATCTGATTAAAAAATGGGCAGAGGATCTCAACAGACCTTTTTCCACAGAAGACATACAGATGGGCAATAGGTATATGAAAAGATGCTCATCATCACTCATCATCAGGGAAATGCAAATCAAAACCACAATGAGACACCTCACATCTGTCAGAATGGCTATTATCAAAAAGACAAAAAAATAACAAGTGTTGGTGAGGATATGGAGAAAAGGGAACATTTTTGCACTATTGGTGGAAATGTAAATTTACACAACCAGGATGGAAAACAGTATGGAGGAGGTTCCTCAAAAAAATTAAAAATAGCACTACCATACAATCTACCATTTCTGGGTACTTATCCAAAGAAAATTTGAAAAGATGAATGCACCCCCATGTTCACTGCAGCATCATATACAACAGCTAGAGATGAAAACAACCTAAGTATCCACTAAGGGATGAACAGATAAAGAAAATGTGGTATATATAAATATTATTCAGCCATAAAAAAGTGAAGGGCAGCAAAAGGTACAAATTTCCAGTTATAAAAATAAATAAGTCATGGGGATGTAATGTACAGCATAGCAACTATAGTTAATAATATTGTATTGCATATCAGAAAGTTGCTAAGAGAGCAAATCTTAAAAGAAAAAAATTATACTTATGTATGGTGACAGACTTACTGTGATCCTTTTGCAATATAAACAAATATCAAATCATTACAAAGTACACCTGAAACTAATAATGTTATATTTCAATTATAATTCAATTTAAGAAAGAAAGGAAGGAAGGAAGGAAGAGAGAAGAAAATGAGAGCTGAGCCTTGAGCCCAGAAGCCACAGCCATGGGCTCAGAGCATGGAGTCTAAAGCCACACCAGATTACTCCCAGGCTTTGAAATGTAATGAGATTTTCCCTGCTGGATCTTGAAACTGCTTGGGACCAGTGACACACTTATTCCTTGCATTTTTTCCTTTTTGGAACAGGAGTCTTTACCTGTCCCACCACTGTATTCTGGGAACATATAACTTGTTTTCTAGTTTCACAGGTCCACAGATGGAAAGGATTTTTCCCCAAGATGGATCATACCCAGAGTCTCACATATACCTAATCTGGAGAATTTATATGATGAGATTTTGCACTTTTGAGCTGATGACATGTAGATGAGATCCTGAGCTTGAGTTGATGTTGCAATGGGTTAGGATTTTGGGGAATGTTGGAATGGGATGAATGTACTTGGCATATGGGACAAATGTGAATCTTTGGGGGCCAAAGGTTAGACCGTAGTAAGACTGAAAAATGGCACCCTAGACGTACCCACATTTTCCACATCCTAGACGCTGGAATTTGTGAATGTTACCTTAAATAGCCAAAAAAACAAAAAACAAAAAACCAAGGGCGGGGGAAATCTTTGCAGATGTGATTAAGTATCTTGATATGGGGAGATTATCCTGGATTATCTGGGTGAGCCCTAAATGCAATCACTTATCTTTATAAAAGGGAGACAGATTTGACAAACACAGAGGTGAAAGAGATGTACACAGAGATCTGAAGATGCTGCCCTTGCACATTGAGGTGACACTGCCACAAACCAAGGAATGCTGGCAGCCACCAGAAACTGGAAGAGGTGAGGATGGCTCCCCTAAAGCCTCCAGAAGGAATGCAGCTCTGTGCTGACACCCTAATTTTGGCCCAGTGAAACTGATTTCAGACAACGGGCCTTCAGAACTCTAAGAGAATAAATTTAGGCTGTTTTAAACCACTAAGTCTGTGGTGATTTATTATAGTAGCCAGCCATGGGAAACTAATCTGATGGCTTGGACAAAGATGATTACAATGGAGGTGGTGAGAAGTGATCAGATACAGATATATTTAGCAGACAGAACTAGCAGGATTCACTGATGGATTGGATATGAAATGGGAAAGGAAGAGAAGATGATGCCAAGGTTCTTGTCTGAATAACTATAAGAGTAACCATTTTACTAAGCTAGGGACAACCCACTAGCTCACCAACACACAAGTCAGTGGTGGCCTCATTGAAAACTGTTTTGGTAGAATTTGGGGCTGGACATCAGATTACAGACAGAAAATCCAGAGTACTAGGATTTTATAGTATTATAATTTACTTTGAATATTATTATGCTTTCTGGTTGTTATTCATCTGTTCATTACCTTTCCCTTTACCTAGCTCCAGTCGTTAATGGACCAAATATCAAGTAAAAAGTTGATTAATTCTCAAGTGGGCCAAAGGAACTAAGTTCAGGACACTGTCCTTTAAGGCAACGGAGGACAGGTGAACAGGAAGGGGTGGGTGACTTTCATTCATTCAACCAGGATTTATTGAGCATCTATTATATCCCATGACAAGCATGATGTTAAATGCTGACAAAATAGCAATGAAGAGACAGACATGGTCCCTGGCCTCATGAAATTTATAAGAAAAACATAAATAATTATACAATTATTTAGCTGTAATTGTAGCTACTGCTACAAAAGAAAAATTCTGGGTGTTATGAAAATTAACATGAACAGAATGCCTATTATGTGCTAAATGCTTTATATGTAGCTTATTTACCTCTCACAACTAAACTATGAGGAAATAGAGGTTTGACAAGATTAATTCCCTTGCTCAAGATCACACAGCCAGTGAGTCGTAGAGCCAGATTGAAAACAGGTGCATTCAACTCCGAACTCATCACTACTATCTCGGAACAGTAGGAAAATCTACTATGTCTTTTCAAAAGAAAACAAAGAAGTGGCCAGAAGAGGTAGAGAGCCATACAGGTAAAGTTTTGAAGATCCTTGCTCTAGAAAGAGCTTTCTAAGCTCACTTGATGAAGGTGAATTTTGGAGGGTATTCAAAAATCGCTTAACACTCTCCAAATAGAACAAAAGGTTACACTATAATTAACTCAGTTTTATTTAGGCACCCAACAGGTTATTAAACATGTTGAAAATAAAATGTCATGAATACCTTGTCCAAATTGTACAGGTCATGCCCAGTTTTCATACAAATTGTTTCTGCCAGGCTCACCTTCAGAATCAGCTTCAGGTAAAAGTGAAAGGGGTTAAAAAAAAAAAAAGGTCAATCATGCTACAAAGTGATTTAGGGAAATGACTAAATAATTATTTTACTCAATGTATACAAAGATTCATGACAGATATTACACAAATGAGCCACACCACCCTAAGATGTTCTACTGCATAAAGGAAAGTTTCAAGTTATTTAATTTCAAGTCAAATCACTAATCTATGATCTTCATTGTATTCTTGGTTTCCTATTCCCACCATTCCAGGTCTCCGCCATCCTCCCTTGCAAAAAAAAAAAAAAAAAAATCTGAACAGAAAGGAAATGTCAACCATAATGTGAAATGATCTACTGAATCTACAAAACAGAGAATTTAAAATACCACCACATCTTTGCCTTCCATGCCACCTTAGGGCATTAACCTGGAATATTAGATTTAAAAAGTGAAAAGCTCCTGAATGGAAGCTTTAGTGCAACTGATTTTCCATAAAAAGTGATTATCCCAAGTAACAGAGATAAGAAAGAAAATGGTCCTTACCTTTCATTTCTAAATTGTTTTGAAAGGCAAGACAATATAAGGCAAATTTAAAAAGACTACTTTAAATACATCCCATCATATAGAGGCACCTGGCTGGCTCGGTCAGTAGAACATATGACTCTTGATCTCTGGGTCATGATTTTGAACCCCATTTTGGGTGTGTGTAGAGCTTACTTAATGAAATAAATAAAAATAATCTTACCAAAAAAAAAGTACACCCATCATATAACAAAATATAAAGTCAACAATAAAGCCAGTTTCACCATGAAATCGTAACACCACTCTCATACCAAAATGCAATATGGTGTGTCCTAAAATATGAGAAGAGGACAACTTTCCAAGTTCCTGTAAATTTTGTGGTAGTGAAAATATGTACAAATTAACCACGATTAGGAGACTTTGGCATCACTTATGCCATTTACAGTTACAAAGATAACTGAAACACTGACAAAATATGTTTAAAATTTGGACACTATAGTATGTCCTTATTTAGTATTTATTGAGCAATTTAGGATGTGAAATCACTACTATAGCTTTCAGGAATGGCAATAAGATACATATAAGGAATACTGCAAAGAATATTTTGAAAGCTACAACACCTTGATTACTACCATAAAGAATTCTCAACATACTAACATTTTCACAAACTGCAAAAGTGAACAGGAACATTTACCGAAGGCAAAGTTAGGCACTTCATACACATTATCATAGGGAGTCAGTATCTTTTTTTTTAAATTAACATATAATGTATTATTTGTTTCAGGGGTACAGGTCTGTGATTCATCAGTCTTACACAATTCACAGTGCTCACCATAGCACATGCCCTCCCCAATGTCCATCACCCAGCCACCCCACCCCTCCAACCCCCCTCCACTCCAGCAACCCTGTTTGTTTCCTGAGATTAAGAGTCTCTTATGGTTGGGAGTCAGTATCTTTTAATTCAAAAACAGACCTGAGGGGACACCTGGCTGGCTCAGTTGATGGAGCATGTGACTCTTGATCTCAGGGTTGAGAGTTCAAGCCCCACATGGGGCGTGGAGCCTACTTTAAAAAAAAAAAAAAGAGAGAGAGAGAGAACTTGGTTCAAACCCTGATTGCAATCTTTCTAAATTAGTGAATCTCTCCAAGCTTCTTTCCTCATCTACAAAGGGGAGCTAATACTTACTTCAGAGCTGGTGTGAAAATTAATGAGGTAGCATAACAATGAGTTCACTGTGACTCCATGATCCTTATAACAACCTCATGTTGTAAGAATCATTAACCCCATTTTATAGAAGAAAAAACTAGTCACAAGAAGGTTAAGTGGTGAGCCTATGGTTACACGGCTGATAATTGTCAGTACCTAGCTCTGCTCATGCCCTTAAACTTGACATGTTACTTCACTAGTTATTTTACTCTCTCATACTACGAAGTTTATAATTTTTTTCAAGTTACACCCATTATATGTTAAATTTTGATACCAGACAAAAGTTTTTCAAGAAATAAAAATCACCGGGCGCGTGGGTGGCTCAGTCGTTAAGCGTCTGCCTTCGGCTCAGGTCATGATCCCAGGGTCCTGGGATCGAGTCCTACATCGGGCTCCCTGCTCGGCAGGAAGCCTGCTTATCGCTCTCCCACTCCCCCTGCTTGTGTTCCTGCTCTCGCTATCTCTCTCTCTGTCAAATAAATAAATAAAATCTTTAAAAAAAAAAAAGAAAAGAAATAAAAATCACCCATAATTCCCACTTATAATTTTAGAGGTCAAAGACCTGTAAGTAGCCCACCTATCTTCAAATTCAGTAACAGAGTATACATTCCAGATTTCAAATTGAGCTATGCAAATTACTTGTTACCAGGACTCATAAACAGGGAATGATTTCTAAAAGCATTTGAATAAAAGTGACTAGGGAAGCAAACAAATCAGATATACCACAAAAGTAAAAATATGGTATCTGAAGAAAAGACATTTTCACAATGCTCAATCTTCCAAAGATTCTGCAGATCTTCATCACCACTATGTGAGCCAGCCTCAAACAAAGGGTGAAGAACTGGCCCAGGCTCAGCCACTAGACTGTTGTGGAACCTCAAACCACTGAATTTCTCATGCCTCTGTTCAACTAAACAGTGAGAGTTGGACTGGAGTCCCTGAACCGCAGGACTGAAGGCAACTTAGGCAATTTGCTCCACCCAATGCACCCTGGCAGAGCACCCAATTCCTGCTCTAACACCTGCAGAGACATGGAGTTCAAAGATCTTCCCTCTTCACAGAAGTGACAGACTTAGTGTTAAGAATCAATCTCTGAGGATTCTTTTGTGACTCAGTCACAAAAGTGCTCACTCTGGTATTTTTACTATGGGTCCTGGTTCCACCACTAAGCTCTTCTCAAGATGCACCTTTAACTGCTTTTGGTTAAACCCATTCTGCAGATAGAGGGCCCAGTAATTTAGAGAGACGACAAGAGAACACAAGATACCCTTCACAGGCAACTGTGCCTCCTGAGGTATTGTCATAACTGGGGAGTTCAGCTAAATAAAATCACTGGTTCACTCTATTGATGAAATAAAAACTATCTAAACGTAAGCAGTCAAACTGGAAAAACTGATGCTGAAGGAGCAAATGATTACATTTAAATGATTGACATTTAAAAGCCTCTGAATACTCACATCATTCACATTCATTCATCTCTGACTGGAACCTCATTCACCCATGGTCAGTTCTATATTGCCCAAAATGAAGAATGATAATGAAAATGCATGTGAACCTGTTCCAAGGACTTGGCATATTTTTAACTTATTTAATCTTTATAGCAGCAATATAAAGTAGCCACCATTATTATCCCCATTTTATAGTGAGTTACCAAGATGTGGTTAAGAGTGTCACAGTCACATCCAAGGTCACACAGCTAGCACGTGGTAGAAGTAGGATTCCAACCCAGGAAGTCTGGCTCTAGTATTTACGCTTTTAACTGCCTTTCTATCACTCTGACAAGTTACTGTTCTCCTCAATATCAGAAAAATTACTCCACCCTCACCTTACACACAGAGATTAAGTGTTTGTCCTTAGTACCAATGCTGGCCTAGACTACTTACAACATTTCATACAGCCCCAATTCACTTCCACATATTAGCCTACCATTTTGAGGGCACAGAGTAAGCACCCAATAAATACCTGTGAATATCTGTTAAAAGAATTAAATCTTTCCCAGTTCCCTCATTTTCCCAAAGGTAACCTTTCCCTCCTCTGAATCCTTCCCTCCCTTCCCCCAGCACTTTGTACCTTCTTCTAACACTTTTTCTGTTCTATGCTACCCACTGTGGTAGCCAGCCTCCAAGATGGCCCCTAAAGATTCTCACCTCCTAGTATTCACACCCCTATGTAATCCCTTCCCACAATACGTGACCAATAGAATACTGGAGAAATGATGGTATGTGACTTCTGAAGCTAGGTCATAAAAGACAATGCAACTTGGTCTCTTGGATTACTTGCTCTGGGGGAAGCCAGCTGCCATGCCATGAGGGCATTCAAGTACTTCTATGGAGAGGCCCACATGGAGAATGGAGACCTCCCACCAACAGCCTACACCAACTTGTCAACAATCTGAGTAGCCACCTTAGAAGAGGATCCACCAGCCTGTCTTCAGAGACTGCAACTCCAGATGACATATTTCTGCAATCTCTTGAGAGACCCTGAGACTGAACCACTGCTCAAGCTGCTCCCAAATTTCTGACTCACAGAAACTGTGAGGGATAATAAATGTTTACTGTTATCTTAAACACTAACTTTTGGGGTAACACGTTATGCAATACTAGCTAACACCTAGTCTCTAAAACTGTAAGTTCCTTAAGAGCAGAGACTGTTTCCTTGATTCTCAAAACTCATTAAGGCCTTTAATAAACTGTGCCTATATTTGAATGGTGTCAGTGGGCCCTTCCCTTTGTTCAATGTTCCTTTTCTTCCAAAGTATAACCATTTATAAACTACCTATATGGTAAATGCCTGTGCCACTTCATCCGTGATCTGTCAATGTCCTCCCGCTTTTCTTTCAAAGACCTTCTGAAATAAACCTCCTGATCAAAGTTTTTTTTTTCAGATGAAAATGCTCCTATGTCAATTCGAACTATCAACCCTAGCATTTACATAAACACACCATTCACTGTATATATTCACATTCATCTTTTATTCAACAAATATTTACTGAGCATCTACTATGTCCCAAATTGCTTTTTTTTTTTTAAAGATTTATTTGTCAGAGAGAGTGCACAAGCAGGGGAAGCAGCAGGCAGAGGGAGAAGCAGGCTCCCCACTGAGTAAGGAGCCCAATGTGGGACTTGATCCCAGAACCCTGGGATCATGACCTGAGCCGAAGGCAGCCGCCCAACCAACTGAGCCACCCAGGCGCCCTTCATTTATATTTATTTCTACAGTGTTAGAAGGAAAAGAGCATACATACTTTTAAGTCAGAAATTCAAGTCCTGGCTCTGTCACTAACTGTATAACCTGAGAAATTATTTAACTATGCTGAGCCTCAGTTCTCCTGTCCTAAAGTGGAGGTAAAATCTACCTCAGAGGACTAATTAAGTAGTAACATTAAAAGCCCAGCTTAATGCCTATTACATAGTGGGCATCAAGAAATGTCAGTTTCCTTCCCCCTTCCTAGGGCTTATATCTGCGGTCAGAAGATCTATCAGCAAGCTCAGTTACTTCTGTTTGGAATGATCTTCCTCCTTCATCTAAGGAGTTAAGATTCAACTCAAAGGCCACCTTCTCTCTTAAGTGCAAAGGAAAAGCTCCCTTGACCCTCCCATACAGTTCTGGAGTTTATTTCAATGTGTTAAAATTATCTGTCATTTTCTGCCTCACACTAGACTTGACCTCCTATGAGCAGGGACCATATCGCACTTACCCGACAACCTTGGCTTTTAGAAAAAACACCTGGCAAGGCACCTGGATGGCTCAGTCAGTTAAGCATCTGCCATTGGGCTCAGGTCATGATCTCAGGGTCCTGGGATCGAGCCCCGAGTTGGGCTGCTCAGCGAAGAGTCTGCTTCTCCCTCTACCTCTCCCTCTGTGCTCTCTCACTCTCAAATAAAATCTTTAGAAAAACAAAAACAAACCACCTGGCACGTTTTGGCAAGGAACAAGTTTATTGAATGAATGAATGAAGTCATTACTTAAGTAGTACCCAAAGCTAGTACTGAGTGACCTAAATCTTATGGTTTTGCTCTTTATGGGCTGAGATGCTGTTTCATACTTCTTTTGAATCCCTTCCTCATAGCACTCAGTAGAGGACTAAGGATGTGGAAAGTCTGCAATAAATACTTTTGGATTATGGGATACATCTTACTCTTCCATCTCACGATTTTACTCTAAATAAAAACTTAACCAAAGAAATGTGACTTCTGAAAGCCTTTCTAAACAGGGTTCTCTTCTTAACAGTTACTGGCAAAGAACTGAAGCCAATGCTAGAACGGACTACAGTCAGTTTTTCTTTGCATGTGTTTTTGAAAAAAGCAGTAATTAAATCATTTCACTAAGAAGCTATCATAAAGCCCTTTGATTCACTATGAAAATGCAAATGACATTAGGCAAAACTTAATTTAATAATTTTCAGCCAAGGGTTGCCCACCCTACTGTCCCGGGGCTGTGTGCCAGCTGGCTGTACCACCTCACTCCTGGGAGGTGGCTGCTTTTCAACAGTAAAACTGCTTAAGTGAAATCTGTGGCATTTTTGGGGGTCCTCTAACATAAAACACGTGAATTTCACTTTTTACTGAAAATAATGAGTATGTTACAGGCTTTTGGCTTCAAGTAGAAAAGATCTTGAAAAAAATCTCAAAAGCTGGCAACCTGGGGGCATTTCAGACTTCTTATGGACTTCAAAGTACGTAAAAACACATGAAGCTAGTATAATTTCATTATTACATTTAAGTGACATCTTTCACATTCCCCTATACGCATACCTCATGCCAAGTACAGCTGGTAAGTAGTCAAGTGCCCACCAAACTGCCTTTCATTTATGCTATCTATATACTAGTGAGAAAACTGAGATCCTGACAAAGCCAAGTTGGGCTGGTGCTTAAACACAAACTGATCTACCCGTCGTTCTCAGCTCACAATGACCCCATGTAGTAGGTATTATGCCCATTTTCCTGAGAAGGAAACTGAAGCCCAAGATGACACAGCTAGCGAATGGCAGGTTGGAGAGTTTGACCTGAAAGCTCCAGCCCTAGCTACTACAGAGTATCAGTGCTTTCCTGCGGTGCCGGCCAGGGTGGGAGGTGTAATCAAAGTATCCTGACAGACACTTTCTTAGAGGATCAAGTTCTTGGCTGTCAAGTTTCCAATCTGCCAGAGCCCTTACACCTGGCGGCATTCGGGATGCAAACAGTGGCATCAACAAGTCCAGGTGAGGCTCCCTTGCCTGGGAATCCTAGGACTGCACATGGATCCTGAGGGTCTGCACAAGATAAATCTGTGCCGGGGAAAGCGCCCATACCGGGTACCTGCAGTCAAAACACACCCGGGCGCAACGGGTGCCGGACGCCCCCTCCCCGCATTCCCCCACCGGCGCTGCCAGGCCAGGCGGCTCACAGGTGCACGGCCGCGTCCCGGGCCGCCCGCCCCGGCTGGGCGACCCTGGCCGGGAGGGAAGGGACGGGCGAGGCGAGCGGCAGCCCGACCCTGAGGGCGCGCCGCGGGGTCGCGAGGAGAAAGGATGCTCGGGGCGGGGCCGCGGTGGGGGAGGGGTCCTCTGTCCGGACTCTCACTCACCGCCTCGCGCTCCTCCCAGCCCGGGCTCCGCGGCGGTCCCCCTCCGGCTCTCACCGCGCGCCTCCCCTTCCGAGGCTCAACGTCCGGCCAGGGCGCACGGAGCTGGGGAGAAGTCTGCGCAAGCGGAGGGCGTGTGGCGAGCGGAGCCGAGGGGGTGGGGAGGATGGAACGGTCGCTCTTGCCGCCGCCTCAGACACCACAGACACGGCCGCCGCCGGCTCCTCTCAGCCACGGAAGCTGCGGCCCCTCCCACCACACCCGCCTCCCACCTCCCACACTGCCCCCTGGAAGAGTGACAGCGGCACTGACCAATCAGAGGCCTTGTGGGGGCTGGGACCGGAGGACTGAAGGGGGGGCGGGAAGGGAGGGGTGCGAAGGAGGCGAGGACGGCGGCGGGACTTCCTGTGACTGACGGCCGGGCGCGGCCAATGAGCAACGAGAAGATGACCTCATCGTCAAAGGAAGTCTGGAACTGGCGGAGCTGCGGCTAGGAGGTGGGAGGAGGTCGGCGACGTGCCGGAGGCGGGGCGCTGGGAGGGGGGGGCCTTAAAGAGGCGGAAGCCCATTGGTCACCCTGCCGAGGGAAGGGCGGTGGCGGACCCGACTGGCCCTCGACAAGTTGCCAAGGGGTCAATGCCGCGGGCCCTTAACTGCATTAATCCTCCTGACCCAATCCGATCTTCCAAGGGGGCTAAAGGGTCCTCGCCCGGGCCTCGTAAATTGATTACTTCACTTTCACGCTTCCCAAAAGGAGGCACAATAAATTCCACATTGGCCCGGAGCCCTGAATTCCCGTTACAGCCCCCGCCCCACCGAGGCCCGTCTCCTCGTTTCTCTGAGTCAGTTTCCCCTAGGGGAAAAGGGAGGATGCTAACACCTACCTGCCCCTCCCTACCTGCCTAGAATGTTGAGATCATTAATAGCAAAGTGCTTGGGGCCTCGAGAAGAAAAGGGGCTGAATGAACCCAAAAGCTTCTCTCCGGAGACTCCAGGAAGAGCATTTGTAAAAGGGACGGTTTCACTAGGTGACTCCCGACGACTCTTGCAATTGTAAAATTCTAAAATGCTGATGTCCTACTCTTTCTGGCATCCACTCATGTAGCAAAGGGGTGTGTGTGTGTGTGTGTGTGTGTGCTCGCGCGGGTCTCCTGCCTTAGGCGCAGAGGCCACACATGGACCTGGTGCAAGACTTCAAACAAGGAGAAAGCAAACTTAAAGGGAGAGAGAGGAGAAACCCGTAAAGCGAGGTCTGCTGTGGGAAGTGCCTTGGTGCAGGCAGGCCATTTGCTCCCCCTCCTCCCGCAATGGGAGGGAGTCCAGAAAAGGAGAAATAACTCCAACTTGGCGGGTGGAAAACAGGGGGAAGTGCTTTCCTGGGGATGGTGTTGCCCGGCAGGGTGGGAGGGAGGAGTAACAGTAGCTAGAGGAAGAAAGGAGCTAGGACATCCTTCCAGGTTTGGGGAGGAGCAGTGCCAAGGCACAAAGACCGAGAGGGGCAACTCACTTTATATGTTCCAGAGTAAATTCTTACTACGATCCCCTGATCTCCCCCAGAGTTCTCCCATGACTGCCTATTGGTGTAACTGTCAGAGGAAGGGCAAGAGAGAATGCTTCCTTTTCTCTCCTCCAACAGCTGCAAAAGCCAAAGTGGGCCCTGGGTATTCCCAATTATTCATCTGTAAGTCAGCTTCAAGTTCAGTGCCCATGTGCTCATCACAGAATCTTAAGAGTTCAGCAGGATCCTTGTGTCCTCTTAGTCACACACCTACCCCCCAAGGCAAGAATCCTTCCACAAAAGACCAGATAAAATTATTTATTCAGCAAATATTTCTGGAGTAAGACACTGAGGGGGTGCTTTCACCAAACTGGGGGGAATTAAGGCAGATGATGAGGTGATTACAACGCCAGGCAGCATATCCCCAGGGTCATGATTAACAAGAGGACACAGAGGTGCACCTCAGAGGAGAAAGTACTCTGGTTTGAAATTGTTGGGGTGGGGCAGATTTCCCCAAGACAAGACTGGGGTGGGGCATTCCAGATAGTGTCTACCTAGACCCAGCCTTTACGAAAAAGCCAAAGCAAGAAGGAAGCACAAGCATATTTTATTAGTCATGGTAAGAGTGATAAGCCTATTCCTGGCTTCCCAGGCATGGCAAGCTTACCACCTCTCAAATAGACCTGTTCCTTCTCTGGACAACTTAAATTGTAATTATTTTATATCCATATGCGTGTATAAATTACTTGTTTATTTATTTACACATATATGTTTTGTGGATAATCTACATCCCTCTAATCTCTCAGCCTAGGTCCTATTTATCTCCTAAAGCTTCACAGAAACATGTCTAATACCTCTTCATCATGACAACATTCCAAATATTTGAAGATGACAAATATACCTTCCATACCTTCTGCCCATCCCCAAAACAATAGGGATAAAGTTGCTTTTTTATTTTGCCAGATTATGGTTTCCATCCTGATGACTTCATGTAGACATCTTTCAGTTTGTCAAGCTCTATTGGGAACATGTGTTATTTTTGTCCTTCCAGCAAACATTCTCTTTCTTCTGGTAAGGGGAGCCTCATTTCCTCTAGGGAACCAGTCCTCCCCACTGTCTGTCCATATGGCTGCCATGGGGCTGATTCATTATTCATCTCTCCAGGGGCAGCACCCTGCCAGTCCTGACCAATCAGAGCACTGCTTCCCTCCTCCCTCTGCCCCCCCCCCCACCACCATTTGCAATGATTGATTTAGGGAAAGGCATGTGGCTCAAGGCAGTCCAATCAGAAGGAGTCCTGGGAACTTTGTGGGCACTACCCATATGGAGAAGTTTCCTTTACACCGAGGCGGCTAAACTATCTGGCTCATCCCCTGGAGTTGATCAGGAGGACCATGAAAGAACTTGCTCGAGAATACATAAAACCAATAGGGAAACAAACTATCAGAGCTGAGGTACAGATAAAAGTTACAACAGGTGATGACTCTGAGAACCTGGCCCCAGCTGTTTTCTGGCTTTTTGCTTTTGTAGGTGTCTCTCATCAGGATCTTTAGAAACAGAGCCCATAAGGGAGATCTGGGAATGGGATTTATTGGGGGGGGGGGGGAATAACCCGTAAGGGAGGGAGTTGAGCAGGACAGGGAAAAAGAAAGAGCAAAACAAGAATCAGCTTGATTTTGTCTTGGCCTGATCCACAACGGAGAGCTCTAACATAAAACCACACCAAGGAGTGATCACCCCATGAGACACTGGGCAGCTTTGTATACCCAAATATCATCAGGCACTGGAGGTAAGCCATCAAGGAGTTAAGGTCTCCAAAGCTGCTCCTTTCAGCTGAAGGCAATTCTCTGGAATTTCGGGCATCTGGGAACCCTTAGCTGCCAACACTCACAGCAGCTGGGGGATGGGTGCACTGGCCTGTTAAAGAGATCTACATGGGGCACCATTTATGCCTCCTCTGTAGGCCAATATGTTCTCTTCCCTGTTGGGTTTCTGTTCCCTGCAACCAAAATGGGACCACCTAAAATACTCAGGTGGGATCTGATCACCAAAGTAGAGTGAGACTTTAGTCTTCCTTAATCTGACTCCCTACAACCATGAGCACACTAGAATGTCGTCTCAGCAAATTTAGAGACTGCCCTGGCCCTTTGCCTCAAATTGACTTTATAACCATTTCCTACTACCCTTTTTCCTTTAGAGCTTTTTTCCCCACAAACTGATAGTAAGCAAAATTCACCCTTTCTTGTACCTCTATAGTTAATTCTTGGCCACAAACCCAGGATTTCAAGCTTAACCCTGCTAATAATGAGCAGTTAGTCATCATTTTGTCCATTTTCATCCTTTGCTGCACTTTGCTATAAACACATGCTGATTCAACTCTGTCACTCCTCAAACTGGCTACCACTTCTAATTCTGTTGCTATTGCTGAAAGGGCAAACTCAATGACAGAAACCTTCAGCAAACTTCTAGAGACATTTTCCCCTCCTTCCTACCTGCTAATTTATACTCTTAGAAAATTTTCTCCACTTGCCTCTTCTCTCTCTTCCTGGAGAATCTCTCCAAAGGTGTTTCCCAAGACTTGACTAGCCCCATCCTCAGCACATCCTGCTCATTTCTGTTTCTTCTTAAGTCTTTATTCAGGTTGGCCCCTCTGCCTAAACGTCTTCCCTTTTCGCTTTATCTAATCAAATCTTCACTCACATCCCTCTTGGCTCACACCCCCCAGGAAGGCCTCCACTATTCCTCCAGCCTAAATGGATCTTTTCTTTCTCTGACAATCCATAGCTCTGCTGTGCCAAGCACAACACTAAGCATCCTATATGCGTTGTCTTATTTCATCCTTGTTGTGACCCTGAGGTGGGTGCTCTTACAATCCTCATTTTTTGATAAGGAAACAAACTTAAGGAGGTTAATCGGGAAAATACTGCACAGGGGTGCCTGGTTGGCTCAGTTGGTAGAACGTGTGACTCAGTCTCTGGGTCATGAGTTCAAGCCCCACGTTGGGCGTAGAGCCTACATTTTTTTCTTTTAAAGATTTTATTTATTTATTTGAGAGAGAGAGAGCAAGAGAGCACAAGCTGGGGGAGCTCCAGAGAGAGAGAGAAGCAGGCTCCCCACTGAGCAGGCAGCCAGACACGGGGCTCGATCCCAGGACCCAGAGATCATGACCCAACCCAAGGTGGACGGTCAACCACCTGAGCCACCAGGCACCCGGGCATAGAGCCTACTTAAAAAATACACACATATCACACAGCCACACAGCTACAAACTAGCAGAACCATGGTACAGATACCAAAATTAGAATATTAGAATTTTGGGTATAATACCATAAACATTTGTCGGCTACACACAAGGAACTGGAGGAAATATAAAAAAGTGAAATAGACAATCCTTGCCCACAATCAAGAACAGGGTTCATAAAAATACCAATATGAACAATGCTCTAAAGTTAGTAAAAATGAGGGGCACCTGGGTGGCTCAGTCGTTAGGCGTCTGCCTTCGGCTCAGGTCATGATCCCAGGGTCCTGGGATCAAGCCCCACATTGGGCTCTCTGCTCAGTGGGAAGCCTGCTTCTCCCTCTCCCACTCCCCCTGCTTGTGTTCCCTGTCTCGCTGTGTCTCTCTGTCAAATTAATAAATAAAATCTTAAAAATAACTAAATAAGGGACGCCTGGGTGGCTCAGTCAGTTAAGCGGCTGCCTTTGGCTCAGGTCATGATCCCAGGGTCCTGGGATCGAGTCCCACATCGGGCTCCTTGCTCAGCAGGGAGCCTGCTTCTCCCTCTCTCTCCCTCTGCTTGTGCTCTGTCA
>NC_138373.1:152657044-152675055 GCF_054177405.1 Leptonychotes weddellii
TAAAATCTTAAAAAAAAAAAAACTAAATAAATAAAGTTAGTAAAAATGAAGTAAGCGAGAGTTCATGTCTTGCAGAAAACCCAGTAAATTCACATGAAGGAGTGTATGTTTGACAGGAAGCAATGAGGTGGGGCATTCCAACTTAAGGAACATTGAGTAATAGAATGGAGGGAGGAAAACATGGGACATGTTTAAGCAAGGGAGTTGTCTGGTTTGTTCAAGAGATAAGGCTTGAAAGTTGGTTGAGGCCCTATTGTAAAAAAGTAAAGAATGCCAAGACAAGGTAGATACTGGGCTTCCGAAAAAAAGATCCAAAATATGTTTTAAGATTTACCTGGTAGTCAACTGATTAGATTGGAAGGAGACTGAAATGGGGTTGGGGAAGTAAGTTAGGAGACTACCAAAGTTTTCCAGCCTGGAGGAAATTAGGACCTATGAGGATAAATGCAGCAGGCTTGGATTACTTTTTTCCCCCTATATTCTGTAAACACTTCTGTCTCTCTTTGTCCTCTAAAGATCATACCATCCTTGAGAAGTGTCAATCATTTTTTAAAAAATGTGCCCAGAACCACTAAACTGCTAACAATCTCTTGATACATAATAAGCACTCAGCAAATATTTTTGGATTTGAATCAAATGCATGAGCAGGATGATCAAAATGTTCAGGCTCTGTTTAAATGGTTTTATAGGAACTCAGGCCATGCCTGCAACCATCTCCAGGACTACTTGATAACAAAACTAAGCTAATTTTTTTTTTTAGCACCTATTATGCACATCATAAGCACCTATATGCACATAAGATCATCATCTTATTCAATTCTCCCCGTTGTACTGACATTTTTTCCATTTTACAGATCAGGAAAACTGAGGGTGACCAACCATCCCAGTTTGCAGAGATGGAAAAGTTGAGCTGCAGGACTTTTAGTACTAAAACCAGAACAGCCCCAGGCAAATCAAGAAGGTCTGTCATCCCACCAGGATACCTTGCTCCACATCACACAAGGCAGGGTTTAAACACAAAGCTGAACTCAAACCACCATAGGATTTTTACTTTGGCTTTCTGATCCTTGCTGTCCACATAAATATCTTATTTGGGTATTTTGAGATAGAATCCAAGCCTATTCTTATATTGAATTTGGCTCATGTGTTTGGGGCCTACTTGGGACTGGAGCTATAAAGAGGCAGGGAATCACAAAATGGATGGGTTTTTGTCAGAGAAAAGGAATCCAGGCTGGGCAATGTCTTTGCTGGAGGACGACCTTATAGAAGAATTCAGCTTTATAAGCCATTCTTTGGCGCCCTCTAGTGCTTGAGGGCTGGAACCCCTCTTTACTCCCTCGACTAGGGAACCCACAAGGCTGGTAACCGGTTAGCATGGAAGCCAATGCCAAGTTCTTAGTGCTTGCTTGTTTTATTCTAAAACAAAATAAAGATTTTGTTTTAGAATAAAAACTAGCAGAGCCTTGGGGCGCCTGGGTGACTCAGTCGGTTAAGCGTCTGCCTTCAGCTCAGGTCATGATCTCAGGGTCCTGGGATGGAGCCCCACATCACACTTCCTGCTCAGCGGGGAGCCTGCTTCTCCCTCTCTCTCTGCTGCCCCCCTACTTGTGCTCTCTCTCTCTCTCAAATAAATAAATAAGATCTTAAAAAAAAAACGGTATATGTAAAAAGCTAGCAGTCTTTTTTCTTAAATGAAAACCAGTCACGCTGTCATAATCTAGGGTAAGGACTCTGAAGACACAAATTTAAGAAGACCCAAAACCAAACTCAATAAGATAATATTTCAATGCAGTATTTCCAAAAAATAAAAATGAATGCCCTCCAGACCCCCTGATGAACAAAATACCAAAATTTAAAATATAGAACAGACGGGAGCTGACCCCGCGCTTGCCCTCCCGAGCCTCACTCTCCACACCCTGAACCTAATCGCGTGGGCACGGGAGCCTGAAACCTCGGCCTATCGCAGAGCTCCCTGGTGGCGGTGGCACCTCAAAACCTCACCCAGGGGAACCAGACATGGTGTTTGTTTCACCCAACAACCTTCATAGAAGGGAGAACATCCCCTATTAGCCTATCCGGAAGGCCTGCATCTTTAAGGCTCTTGTTTAGGCATATTTTGAATTTGACTTCATAATATATCCATTTTTCGGTTTTGTTCTGTCACTGAGGTATATATACTTCAGAAGTGTACAGAAAAGTGCACATGTCATAACTGTAGGACTTGAAGGATTTTCACAAACAGAACACAGATCAAAAAAGAGAACATTAGCAGGACCCCAAAGGGCCCTCTCATGCCCCCTTCCATCCACTAGCACCCTGAGGTACCTCCCCTTGATGTCTCACAGCATAGATTGGTTTGCCTATTTTTGTTCTTTCTATAAATGGAATGATAGGATCTAAAGTATTTGGGGGGCCTGGCTAGCTCAGTGGGTGGAGTGTGGGACTCTTGATCTCAGGGTTGTGGGTTCGAGCCCCATATTGGGTGTAGAGATTACCTAAAAATAAAAATATATATATTAAAAATAAAATACTTGGGGCGCCTGGGTGGCTCGGTCTAAGCACCTGCCTTCGGCTCAGGTCATTATCCCAGGGTCCTGGGATCGAGCCCTGCATCAGGCTCCCTGCTCCGCGGGAAGCATGCTTCTCCCTCTCCCACTCCCTCTGCTTGTGTTCCCTCTCTTGCTATGTCTCTGTCTGTCAGATAAATAAATAAAATCTTTAAAAAAAAGAATTTGGAGTTTGGCTTATTTTGTTCAAAACCCTCTAAGATTAGGTCATATATTTGTGTGTGATTATAGCTTGCTTGTTCTCATTGCACTGTATGAGTCTATCATGTTAAACATATCCATTCTACTGATGTGGTTGTTTTCAGTGTGGACTATTACACATAGTACTGGTATAAATATTCTTATGCATGTCTTTTGGTTCACATACATGCATACGTTTCTGTTGGGAGTACATTTGCTGGGTCATAGGGGAGGCATATGTTCAGCTTTACTGTGTACTGCCAGCTAGCTTTCTAAAGTAATTGTAGCTATTTACATTCAGTGAAAGTTCCTGTTGCTTCACATCTTCCTCTAAACTTGATTTTTTTTTTTTTAAAGATTTTATTTATTTATTCACGAGAGACAGAGAGAGAGAGAAGCAGAGGGAGAAACAGGCTCCCAAGGAGCAGGGAGCCCAACGCGGGACTCGATCCCAGGACCCTGGGATCATGACCTGAGCCGAAGGCAGACGCTTAACCATCTGAGCCACCCAGGCGCCCTAAACTTGATATTTTTTATCTTTCTTATTTTATCCAGTCAAGTTGGAAGGATATCATGTTGTAGTTTATTTGCATTTCCCTGATGAGTAATGAACTTAAAAGTCTTTCCAAATGTTTATTTGGCATTTGGAGAGCTTCTTTGGTTAAGTGTCTGTTCAAGTCTCTTGCCCATTTTTCTGTTGGGTTTTCTATCTTTTATTAATTGATGTATACAAGTTCTTTTTAAATTCTGAATTTGAGATCTTTATCAAATATGTGTATTGAGGATGTCTTACCCCATCTTGTGGGTTGTCTTTTTACTCCCTTAATGGTGTCTTTTGATAAACAGAGGTTCTTAGTTTTAATGTAATTCATTTAATAAATTGTTTTCACTTATGATTTCATTTTTGTTTCCTGTTTGTGAAAGATCTGCCTATTCCAAGGTCATAAAGATGTTCTTCTGTGTTTGGTTCTAAAGACTTTATTCTCTTGAAAAAGAATGATTTTTAAATTGCATTTATGTTCTATAGTTTCTGAAGTTACTATAATAAACTGTAAGATTGTGTTAAAATTTTTTCATTGAAGTATAGTATACTAGAGAAGAATGCACATATGATAGCTATGCAGAGTTACTTTCATTTTTGTTTTTTATTTTTTTAAAGATCTATTTAGGTATTTGAGAGAGAGAGAACATGTGTGCAGTCCGGGGGAGGAGTAGAGGGAGAGAGAAACTCCAGCAGACTCCCTGACTCAGGGCTTGATCTCATGACCCCGAGACCATGACCTGAGCAGAAACCAAGAGTCAGTCGCTCAACTGACTCTGCCACCCAGGGGCCCCCAGAGTTACTTTTAATGAAAAAAACAAAGCCATTATTTTAAAATTAGGTAATTTATGTATACTTTTTACCTACTCTTGTTCTAGAGGACTGTAAGCTTCTTACACGACTCAATACAATATAATGGAAAGATATGACCAGATGACAAAAAAGAAAGATCAGGGAAAATATAGAGCCAGAGAGCTAGTCTAAGAAGGACATGCTGAATGCTGAGGGTTACAGAGTGGTGGTTGTGCCTTGGAAAAAGTTGCCCCTGTTTCTCTCACTGACATGACAGCACCAGGAGGCAGAGAGGAACCTTTCCCTGCTGCTAATCTTCATGCAACTCCCTCCTGGCCTTCTGAGTGTCCGGCCTCTCCTTTGGCTTCCCTGGGCCCCATCTCACTTCTGGCAGCCCCTGCTTTGCTAGCATGACCTGTTTTCTGCATTCTCTTCCCCTCTCCACTCAGGGCAGGCTGGATCTGGCAGAGCCTTGTGAGCCTTGATTAAGAACTTGGACTTTGCCTTGTGGGGCAATGGGGAGGCACTGAAGGATTTTTTTTTTTTTTTAAAGATTTTATTTATTTGACAGAGAGAGACACAGCGAGAGAGGGAACACAAGCAGGGGGAGTGTGAGAGGGAGAAGCAGGCTTCCCGCGGAGCAGTGAGCCCGATGCGGGGCTCGATCCCAGGACCCTGGGACCATGACCTGAGCCAAAGGCAGACACTTAATGACTGAGCCACCCAGGCGCCCTGGCACTGAAGGATTTTAAGTAGAGTGGGTAACCTGACCAGATGTACAGTGTTTACTTTTTTTTTTTGTAACCTTTTTTGATTATAAAATAAAAGGCAGATACAGAAAACCACACACAATAAACATTGAGCAAAATGAACTATTATAAGACAAATACCCGAGAAACCACCTTCTGGGTCAAGAAATGGTGCTTTGTCAGGCTCCTCAGTGGCCCTTCCATGTGCCCTGTTCCAAGCACAGTTCCCTCACTCCCTCCAAGGGCACCACTAGCCTCACTTTTATCAAAACCACTTCCTTTAAATAAAAATCACTTCCTTCTTTCTTTATAGTTTTATCACTCAGATGTGTATATTAAACACTAGAGTTTCATCTTGTTCATTTTTTAAAGTGTGTCTTTTAAATCTTTTTTTTTTTTTTTTAAGTTTATTTAACAGAGAGAGACACAGCGAGAGAGAGAACACAAGCAGGGGGAGTGGGAGAGGGAGAAGCAGGCTTCCTGCCGAGAGAGAGCCCAACGAGGGCCTTGATCCCAGGACCCTGAGATCACGACCCGAGCCGAAGGGACGCTTAATGACTGAGCCACCCAGGTGCCCCTTAAATCCTATTTTTATAAAAATTAGCTTTATCAAGATATCATGGACATATAACACTGTGTAAGTTCATGCGGTACGATGTGATGATTTGATATATGTATATATTGTGAAATGATTACCACAATAAGGTTAGTTAACACATCCATCTATCAACCCACAGTTACCTTTTTGTGTGTGTGGGGTGGATGATGAGAACTTTTAAGATCTACTCTCTCGGGGCGCCTGGGTGGCTCAGTTGGTTAAGCGACTGCCTTCGGCTCAGGTCATGATCCTGGAGTCCCAGGATCGAGTCCCACATCAGGCTCCCTGCTCAGCAGGGAGTCTGCTTCTCCCTCTGACCCTCCTCCCTCTCATGCTCTCTGTCTCTCATTCTCTCTCTCGCAAATAAATAAAATCTTAAAAAAAAAAAAAGATCTACTCTCTCAGCAATTTTCAAGTATACAATACCATATTGTTAATTACAGTCACCATATTACCCCCAGAATTTATTCATTTCTTTAAAAAAAATTTTTTTTAAGTAAGCTCTACACCCAACATGGGGCTTGAACTCATGACCCCAATACCAAGAGTCACACGCTCCACTGCTCTGCCTGAGCCAGCCAGGCGCCCCCAGAATTTATTCACCTTATACCTGGAAGTTTATACCCTTTGACCACTTTCATCTCTTCCCTGCACCTCCCCCCGACCCCCGCCGTCCTCAGAAACCTCCAATGTGCTTTCTGTTTCTATGAGTTCAAATTTTTTTAGATTCCACATGGAAGTGAGAGCATATGATATTTGTCATTCTCCATCTGACTTCTTTCCCTCAGCATAATGCCCTCACGTTTCAACCATGTTGTCAAAAACCAGGATTCCCTTCTTTTTTATGGCTGAATAACATTCCACTGTGTACGATCCCATTTCTTTATTTCCTACATTTTCTTCATCCATTCATCTGCGGACAGACACTTTGGTTGTTTCTCTGTCTCGGCTATTGTAAATAATGCTGCAATAAACATGCGGGTGCAAGGACTTCTTTGAGACAGTGATTTTATTTCTCTTGGATATATACCCAGAAGTGGGATTGCTGGAACAGGTGGTAGGTCGATTTTTTTTTTTTTTTTTGAGGGACTTCTATATTGTTTTCCATTGTGCTTGGACCAATTTATATTCCCAACAGTGCACCAGGGTCCCCTTTCTTCCACATCCTCACAGACACTTACTTCTCTCTTAAGGCTGCTTTTACTGCATCCCATAAGTTGTGGTATGTTGTGCTTTCATTTCTCCTAGTCTTAAGAGGTCTTTTAATTTCTCTTTTGATTTCTTTTTTGACCTATTGTTTGTTCAGGGGCATGCTGTTTAATTTCTGTTTTATTTTAATTTCTGCTTTATTTGTGAATTTTCCAGCTTTCCTCCTGTTACGGATTTCCTGTTTCATACGACTGCGGTCAGAAAAAGATACTTAGGGGGTGCCTGGCTGGCTCAGTCAGTGGAGCATGTGACTCTTGATCTCGGGGTTGTTAAGTTCAAGCCCCACATTGGGTGTAAAGCTTACTTAAAAAAAAAAGATGCTTAGGGCGCCTGGGTGGCTCAGATGGTTAAGCGTCTGCCTTCGGCTCAGGTTATGATCTCGGGGTCCTGGGATCGAGTCCCGCATCGGGCTTCCTGCTCCTTGGGAGCCTGCTTCTCCCTCTGCCTCTCTCTCTCTGTCTCTGTCTCTCATGAATGAATAAATAAAATCTTCAAAAATAAAAATAAAAATAAATAATAAATAAAAAAAAGATGCTTAATAAATTTCTATCTTCTTGACTTCGTTGAGATTTGTTTTGTGACCTAATATGTGAACTATCCCAGAAAATGTTCCATATGTACTTGAGAAGAATGTGTATTCTGCTCTTGTTGGATAGAATGACTGTGTATCTTTGTTAGGTCCATTTGGTCATAGCGTTGTTCAAATCCGCTGTTTCCTTATTGATTCTCTCTCTGGATGGTCTATCCATTGTTGAGAGTGGGGGGGATTAAAGTCCCCAACTATTAATGTATTGCTGCTTATTTCTTCTTTTTGCTCTATTAGTCTTTGCTTTATATATTTAGGTTCTCTGATGTTGGGCGCATAAATATTTACAACTGTTATATCTTCTTGATGATTTGATCCCTTTATTATTATACTGACATTCTTTGTCTCTTGTGATCATTTTAGCTTAAAGTCTATTTTGTCTGACATAAATTTAGCTACCCCTGCTTTCTTCTGGTTATCATTTGCTTGGAAATGTCTTTTCTCATCTCTTCACTCTCACTTTACTTGCATCCTTTTTTTTTTTTTTTTTTTAAGCAGGTTCCACACCCAGCATGGAGCCTAACACGGGGCTTGAACTCACAACCTGAGATCAAGACCTGAGATCATGAATTGGATGCTTAACTGATCTACCCAGGTGACCCTATGCATCTTTAAACCTGAAGTAAGTCTCTTGCAGCATATCATTGTGTTAACCTTAGAATAAAATAAAAACTGACATTTTACCAGCAAAAAATATTTTTTGGGGGTGGGAATAAAAGAGAATTGCAATCAGGGACCAACAAGCTGTGGCAAAACTCCAGGCAAGTCTGGAGAACAAAAGGAGAGGTTATGCTTTTTATGGGGAAAAGAGATAAATTGGGAACTGTTATAAACCAAAAGTCCATTGGAATAAACTGGGAGTTCATAGTGTAGTGGCTTCTCATTGGCTGAGCTGTTGCGTGAGGGGAGTGTTGGGAGGCGGGAACAAGGAAATTGTTTCTTTCTCCAGCTGGGAGAGTAAAGTAGTAACTACATGCAAGGTCAAGTCCATGCAAGGTCAAGTCCATCTGCAATTGACTACAGAGTGGTAGTGCGTGAGAACTCCCCCTACCAAAACCTCCGCACTCCACCAGAGGTTTCCTGTAATTAATTTTGGATCTTGTTTTTTTTTTAATCTGTTCAGCCATTCTATGTCTTTTGGAGAATTTAATCCACTTACATTTAAAAATATGATTTTGATATTTATAGAATTATAATTCTAGATATGTATAATATCTACATAGATATATATATACTATAATATATAGATACCTATATATCTATATAAATATAATAATCTATATAACTATAGAATTATATGTAGAATATATAATTATAGAATTATAGCATTTTTATAATTTTAACAATTTTTTTTTAAAGATTTTATTTATTTATTTGACAGAGAGAGACAGCGAGAGAGGGAACACAAGCAGAGGGATTGGGAGAGGGAGAAGCAGGCTTCCCGCAGAGCAGGGAGCCCGATGCGGGGCTCGACCCCAGGACCCTGGGACCATGACCTGAGCTGAAGGCAGACGCTTAACGACTGAGCCACCCAGGTGCCCCTAATTATAACAATTTTTAAATTACTGGTAATTATCGATAAGTGTGTGGACTTATGAGTGCCATTTTATTACTTATTTCTGACTGTTCCGTAGATCCTTTGTTCCTTGCTTTCCCTTTTGCTAACTTCCTTTGTGATTTGATGACTTCGGGTGGCAATATGCTTTGACTCTTTTATAATAATCTTTTATGTGTCTACTACAGGTTTTTCTTTTGTAGTTACCATGAGGCTTACATAAATATTTTATAGCTATAACATCCTATTTTAAGCTGATAGCAATGTACTTTGATAGCATACAGAAATTTTATACTTTTACTTCTCTTCTCCTTGCATTTTAGGTTATTGATGCTTAACTCTCTTAATCTACATGTTCTCCCTCCAGGGAGGAGGGTAGAGTGGCCTTCATGGTTGGCTCCCAGCCCTCAATTCCCTCCCTGAGGTGTTTGTTCTAAGCCCATCACAGTCCTGTCCCGGGTCTCCTGGCAGGTGCTGGTTTAGGAATGGGGCAGTTACCCAATTCTGGTCAATGAGACACAATAGAGCTCCGCTGGGTGGGGTGGGGTGGGGTGGGATGGGGTAGGGAAAGGTTTTCTTGTGTGTAAGAAAGAGACTGACCATGTTCCCGTCTACCTGAAACAGATCGATCACCAGTGTCCCCGTTGCCAGGAGGTGGCACACATAATGTCAGGTGGGTGTATTTTGTCAGCCCAGTAAACCTTCTGGAAAATAATCCACACCTATTCCTCAGAAATCCTTCTCAGTCCGTGTGATTTCAGTGGGTCTGTGCACTCCTCCCTCCTGCAAGGAGGCCACACAATCAAACTCTGACCAAAGTACTCCATCCCCCTGGGATAGAGATATTACCCAAGCAGGCCAAGTGGAGGGCTCCCTGGGACTTTTGCTGTAGTCACTGGGGAAAGATGCTCTCTCTTCTCCTCTAACTTCATAAGCTCTGAAGACGATGCAGGTTTGGCGCTGCCAGGGGCATCTTGCTGTCAGGTGGCAAGAGAAAACTTGGGGAGAAAGCCCAGGAATGACAAGCAGGAGCAAAAGGTGGAGAAGAAAGACAGAAGCAGGATCTTCAGGCCAGCATTCACGCCTCTGTATGGAGCTTGAAGCCCTCAGCATTTGGAGGCAAATCACGAAGTGGGGAGAGATAAGGACTCCAGCAATCAGCGGGAGTTCTATTTGTGTTCTGTGTGAGCAGAACAGGCTATACTGGTTCTCTCCCTACCAAAGTCCAGCTCGCTAGAACAGTGCTCTGAAGTAATTTTTCACAGGCCTGTATGTGCTGCCGTCCTATGGACTCTTTTTTTTTTAAGTAGGCTCCACGCTGCGGGTCTTGAACTCATGACCCTGAGATCAAGACTGGAGCTGAGATCAAGAGTCAGATGCTTAACCCACTGAGCCACCCAGGCGCCCCAACCGACTCATTCTTAAGTTGGTTATTTCTTTTCTTGCCTGAATGGACAGGGGTACTCAATGCCCCACTGCCCATAAGTCTTAGAAAAGAAGAGTGTGGTAAAAACCAGCAGCGGCAAAGACAATGATCAGAGTCAGGCTAAGTGATTACAGTCCACTGATGATAGCAGCTCCCTACGGGTGAACATGAACCTCATGATAGCAGTCATAAAACGGGCACTTCGCAAGAAACTCGCAGTAGAGAGAGGCAGGGCAACCTGGCGGAAGGACAGGCCTGGTTTCAAAGCCTGGCCCTGCCATGCTAGCCGGGTGACCTTAGGTAATTTACTGGGTGTCCCTGAGTTTCGATCTTGTCATGAGCAAATTAGGCATAACATTCCTTTTGTACCTAATCTTCAGCCCCAGCCCTGCTATGAGGCTCAGCTTTCTTGGACACCAAGAGAGGGTAGAAGTTCTCTCTCAAGTGTCCCCTCACTCCCAGCTCTGTTGGGGGCCACCCTGTGCTCTGGTGCGAGTCAGGACCTGGACTCTTGGGCCTGGTCCCCTCAACACATGTTGCCTCCTTCCCAGAGGCCCCAGGCCAGAGGTGTTTCTCTTTCTCACCTTGTGTCTATTTCCCCACACTACAGAGAATATGGAGAATTACAATAAAGAACTTAAAGCTGTGGTCTAAATCTGATGGTAATGAGCATGTGACCTCGAGCCAGTGACTTTAACAGAACTTTTGCAGCCAGGGAGTGAAACTGTCTTCCAGTGGTTATAAGATGCACCAAGAAAGAAAACACACCAACTGCGTTATGACAACACCTCTGACCAACAGTCTTGGGACAAACCATTAACCAGTCACAGCAACTCATTGCTTCGAAATTCCTCTCATTGCTTCGGTGAGATTCACAACTTCGCCTGCCTTCAGGTGCATTGCTTGATGCAATGCAAAGCAAAAGACTGAGCCAATCTTTTCACCCATATCTTAGGAACAAAATGTAACACAACGTCTGCTCCTGGTTTGCCTTCCTGTCTCAGGTTCTGCAAAGCACTTGCTGTTGCTTTGTAAGAAGAGAGCAGTCGGGGCGCCTGGGTGGCTCAGTTGGTTAAGCGACTGCCTTCGGCTCAGGTCGTGATCCTGGAGTCCCGGGATCGAGTCCCGCATCGGGCTCCCTGCTTGGCAGGGAGTCCGCTTCTCCCTCTGACCCTCCCCCTCTCATGCTCTCTCTCTCTCATGCTCTCTCTCAAATAAATAAATAAAATTAAAAAAAAAAAGAAGAGAGCAGTCATTCCTCCAAAGAGAAAACTAGGTTTCACTAATATCAGTTTCACCCCCTGTTGCTCCCATATCCCTGCCTTTTGCTTCACATAATCCCCTTTCATCTGAATGCTAAATCACAACATGATTCTTTCTGAAGACATTTGAAACAGCACTAAATTCAGTACATGCAGTACCAACAGTACCTTTAACTCAGTTGGGGTGAAAACACTATGAACAGCTGTGCTCAATATCTCAAATTTGCGAACAATGATGGCTCCATCAGAATGTTACCACTGATTGTAAGATACACTCCTAACATCAGAGATGTTAAAATGTGTGTGTGTGGGGGGGGGGGAGTATGTCTTAGAAGTAGTTAGATATGGTAATAAATATTAGTATTGATTAGTGGCAAGTGGCAAAAAACTCAACCCAGACTGACTTGAGCAAAGGGGTATACTGATCCACAGAAGTTCAAAAGTCCATTATTCCAGCTTCAGGTATGGCTGGATCCAGGACTCCAGGAGATCATCAGGACTCAGTTTCCTCACCATTTCTCTCTCTTCTACAAGCATGGCTTTGGCCTCAGGTTTCACATGGTATCAAGCTGGAGCCAGCAGCTCTAACCCCCACATCCTCTCTGGTTTAGAGTTCAGCAAAAAGGAATGAGTGTCTTCATCCCAGAATTTTTTCCCCATTTTTTAAAAAGTAAGCTCTACATCCAACTGAGGCTTGAACTCACCACCCCAAGATCAAGAGTCCCATGCTCTGCAACTGAATCAGCCAGTTGTCCCTCCATCCCAGGCTTTTCGACCTGAGTCTCGATGCCTCTCATTGGCTCTGACAGGTCACATGCCCAGCCCTGGAACAATGGGCATGGTTACCAGGTCGGTTACTACACACCTGCTCTGAGGTGCCTCGTCGAGAGCCGGGGGGCTGATGGGTCTCCAGAAGGGAGAGGAACAAGGAGAATGGACATGGGGCAGCCAAAACAGTAGATGTGATTTCTAGGTGGGCTGCAGGAAATTAGGTGAGATTAGCCGTGAGCATTAGCCCAGTGCCTGGCCCAGGGTGAGCCTCTCCCCAGAGCAATGGGGCCTGCCCCTCTGGCTGCTGTGTGTGGCTGGAGAGGGCCTCTGCTAGGACCCACCGGCTGCATCTGAATCAGCCTTGCGCAGACTCCCTCCCGCGCCAGCCTGACATGCACTGACTCAGCTCCTACGTGAGCTGGATGCTGCCTGGAAAGTTAATAAGCCTGTGAGGCAAGACGTTCCTCTGGTGACGTGGGCTGGTGCCATGAGTGGGTGGGAATGAATGAGAAAGAGTGGGAACACTGTGGTTCCCAGAGCATTTATGAAGTTAAGAAAGCGTGAGGGAAAAGTCAAGAGCAGCGATCAGAAAAGGCCGCCCAGCGAGGCTGTAGGTGCTTTCTGCGATGGGTTTCTCACTGCCCAGTGCCCCGGCGGGTGAGCTCAGAGCTGCCACCGGCCCTCACTGCCATCACTTCCACCAGGGAGGGCGGCCTGGTGGCCGGCACGGCCGTTTCGTTCAGGCTCCCCTCCAGTTCTGTCCGTCTCTCTGTTTCAAACCCAAGTTGCAAGAAGCAGGACAGGGGGAGTCTATCTCTTTGTCACGTGGGGGGTACAGGAGGAATCAAGCGGGGAGAGCCGGTTAGGAGGGGACCCCGGGGGTGGGGAAATGAGGAGAGAGGGAGAGGCAAGAAGGCAGGGACAGTGCAGAATCTCATGGTGTGCTATTTACAACCTCTCCGAAGCTGGGTGGAGTTCAACCCGGAGCACCTGCTCTCTGCCCGGTCCCCCAGCAGGTGGTGTGGACACAAAAATAAATGGGACGTTACCCCTGCCTTCAGGAAGTGCAGAGTCTAGTCTGGGAGACAATGAGAAACTCCTTAGTTACAGTGGAATGCGAGGGCAGGAGTTTGTGGAAGAAAATATCCTTGAGGGAGGAGCTGCCAAGCGGAGAGTCTCAGGTCACTCCAGCCTTGGCCTGAGGGCTGGGGGTGGGCTCTGGACACAGCTGCGGGGTGCAGTGGCCCCCCTTCCCTTTCCTGCTCCAGGCTTTGTCTGCCGGCATATGGGGGTCGTAACCTCCTTGGCAAGGAGGCTCCTGTCAGCCAACAGCAATTCTCCACCCAAGGGGACAGCTGGGGTAGCTGTGAGTCCTTGGAGCCAACACTCATAGCAGCTGGGGGGTGGGTGCACCAGCCTGAAGAGCGACCCGGGAGGGCACCACCAGCATTTGCTGCAGTGTGTGCCCGGCTGGATGTTGGGTAGAGGACAGGGTAGGGAGCAGAAGGGAGGGAAGTGCCCAGAGAAAGACCCAAGGGGTCAGTGTGTGTAAAAGTTGTAGGAGCACGCAGTGCTTTCTGGAAACACTAAGATCCTTGAGTAAGACACTGGGCATAGAGTGGAAATAGGAGGTGGTGGGAGATGAGGCCTGATAAGTGGGCAGAGGCCAGATCATGAAGCGTCCTGTGGGCCATAAGAAAAGATTAAGGATTAAAGTTCTTTTAAAAAGAAATGGATTCTAGGGGCGGCTGGGTGGCTCAGTCAGTTGGGCGTCTGCCTTTGGCTCAGTTCATGATCTCAGGATCCTGGGATCAGGCCCTGAGTCAGGCTCCCTCCTCAGCAGGGAACCTGCTTTTCCTTCTCCCTCTGCCTGCCGCTCTGCCTACTTGTGCTCTCTCTGTCAAATAAATAAATAAAATCTTAAAAAAAAAAGAAAAAGAAATGGATTCTCATTCCACCCCACCTCCGTCCTTTCTGCGAACACTTCCTCGCTGTCACGGGGAACGTCAGCCCAGCCCCGTTCAGTTGCGTGAAATCAGGACCGAGATGGTAGGGAGGATGGCCAGGGAGGAACCACCTCCAAGGGGTTGAGGCCAAATGAAAGCAAAGTTGTTTTCTCAACGGCCTTCTGGAAGTAGAATGAATGTGTCATCACCAGGGAGTGCCATGGAGGAAGGAGTGGAGAATTTGGAGGCAGAAACGCAGAGGGCCTAGGCTTGGGGCCCAGCTCCACTGTGCCAGCTGGAAGGCCTGGGAAAGTCACCCAGCTCTCTGAGCCTCTGTTTCCACATCTGTTCCACTGGGTTAGCAAAGAGAAGGCACGTGTGTTATAAAAAAAAAAAAAAAAAAAAGGAGGGGGTGGGCGCCTGGGTGGCTCAGTCATTAAGCGTCTGCCTTAGGCTCAGGTCATGATCCCAGAGTCCAGGGATCCAGCCCCGCATCCGGCTCCCCGCTCCGCGGGAAGCCTGCCTCTGCCTCTGCCCCTCCCCCTGCCTGTGTTCCCTCTCTCGCTCTCTCTCTGTCAAATAAAAAAAAAAAAAGCTGTTTAATGTTAATTACTCTAATTTTTGCCTCAAAAAATATATCGATACAACCCCCAGCAAGGAGAATCCCGAGGCAGGCGCATTTTACCCCAGTTAGCATTTGGCACCGGGTGGGTCGGGGACTTACTGGATGACACAGCACGTCCGCCGCAGAGCCAAAGTGAAAACGCACCCAAGTCACCGACTCCAGCGGCGTCAGCAGAACCGGCCGTGACCCAGCTTCACACCGCAGTTCCCATGTCAGAGGCCTGTCCAGAAAGTCCCTTTGGGCACAGAGCGCGTGCGCGGTTGCCCGCGGTTCCCCTCCTCTACATGGTTGGCAAGGTGTCGCCGGATGAGGTTCCCGGGAGACAGGGCACGGAGGAAGACAAGGAGCAGACACTTTTCCTGAGGACTAGGGCACTGTGTATTTCTCAGGGCTTCCTGCACCCGAACCCCCACCCTTTTAAAAACAGATTTATTGAGATATAATTCACATCCCATAAAATACATCCTTTTCAAGGGTACAATTCAATATGTAGTTAGGTTTTTTAAATTAAAAAAAATTTTTTTTTGTTTAGTAGGCTACACGCCCAACGTGGAGCCCAACACGGGCCTGAACTCACGACCCCGAGACCAAGACCAGAGCAGGGATCAAGAGTTGGATGCTTAATTGACTGAATCACCCAGGCTTCCCCTTATTTTTTATTTATTTATTTATTTATTTATTTATTTATTTATTTATTTATTTGACGCTTAACCGACTGAGCCACCCAGGCGCCCAATTAGTTAATTTTTTTATTTTATTTTTTTTAAAGATTTTATTTATTTATTTGACAGAGACAGAGACAGCGAGAGCAGGAACACAAGCAGGGGGAGTGGGAGAGGGAGAAGCAGGCTTCCCGCCGAGCAGGGAGCCTGATGCGGGGCTCGATCCCAGGACCCTGGGATCATAACCTGAGCCAAAGGCAGACGCTTAACGACTGAGCCACCCAGGCGCCCCGCCCAGTTAGTTATTTTTTAAAGTAAGCTCTATGCCCAGTGTGGGGCCTGAACTCATGACCCTGAGATCAAGTGTCACATGCTGTACCAGCTGAGCCAGCCAGGTGCCCCCCAATAATTTTTAGAATATTCAGTGGTGCAAATATCACCACAACTAATTTTAGAATATTTTCATCACCTCACAAAAGGACTCCTACCCATTAATGGTCACTCCTTTCCCCCCACTCCTATCTTCCTCCTCCCCCTAAGCAATCACTAATCTACTTTGTATCTCTACAGATTTGCCTATTCTGGGCATTTCACGCAGTCATAAGATGTGTAGTCTTTTTGATTGGCTTCTTTCATTTTGCATAACAATTTCGAAGTTTATTCATGTTGTAGCATAAATCAGTACTTCATTTTTTTTTTAAGATTTTATTTATTTATTTATTTATTTATTGGAGAGCAAGTGCGCCAGTAGGGGGAGACAGAAGGACAAGCAGGCTCCTCACTGAACACGGAGCCTGATGCGGGGCTCTATCTCACGACCCTGAGACCACAACCCTGAGACCACAACCTGAGCGGAAATCAAAAGTGGGACCCCTAACCAAGTGAGCCACCCAGGTGCCCCATTACTTCATTCTTTTTTATGGCTGAAAATAACCGATTGTAGGGATATACCACATTTTATTTATCCAATCAGTTTATGGACATTTCAGTTGTTTCCAGTTATTGGCTATTATGAATAACGTTGTCATGAACATTCGTGTACGGCTTTTTGTATGAACATGTTTTCACTTCTCTTGGGTATAGACCCAGGAGTGGAATTGCTGGGTCACATGGTAACTCTATGTTTAACATTTTAAAGAAACGCTGAACTGTTTTCCAAGGTGGCTGTGCTATTTTATTTTTTTTATTTTTATTTATTTTTATTTTTTTATTTTTTAAAGATTTTATTTATTTATTTGAGAGAGAGAATGAGAGAGAGAGAGCATGAGAGGGGGGAGGGTCAGAGGGAGAAGCAGACTCCCTGCCGAGCAGGGAGCCCGACGCGGGGCTCGATCCCAGGACCTTGGGAATATGACCCGAGCCGAAGGCAGACACTTAACAACTGAGCCACCCAGGCGCCCCTCTATTCTGTGACTTTTAAGGTCTAAGTGAAATCAAATGAAAACCCACTGTCTCTGGACAAAAGAATGAAAGGAGAAGCTGTGGGTATTCGCAGGAAGGGCTTGCTATTTACTTTTAGTTGTTGGTCTGGCTTTTTTTTTTTTTTAAGATTTTATTTATTTATTTGAGAGAGAGAATGAGAGACAGACAGCATGAGAGGGTGGAGGGTCAGAGGGAGAAGCAGACTCCCTGCCGAGCAGGGAGCCCGATGCGGGACTCTATCCCGGGACTCCAGCATCAGGACCTGAGCCGAAGGCAGTCGCTTAACCAACTGAGCCACCCAGGCGCCCTGTGCTATTTTATATTTCCACCAACAACATATGAGGATTTCAATTTCTCCACATCCTTGCCAACACTATTATCTCTCATTTCCTATTTCTTTATTTGAGAGAGAACGTGCACAAGGGGTAGGGGAAGAGGGAGAGAGTCCCAAGCGGACTCTCCACCAAGCACCGAGCTTGATGTGGGGCTCGATCTCATGACCCTGAGATCAGGATCCGAGCCGAAACCAAGAGTCGGGCACTTAACTAACTGAGCCACCCAGGCACCCCTTATCTGTCATTTCTATTATAACTATCCTAGTGGGTGTGAAGTGGTATCTCATTGTGTTTTTTTTTTAATTGTGGTTATATATATATAACATAATATTTATCATTTTAACTATTTGTAAGTATACACATCAGTGCCATTAAATACATTCCTCATTGTGGTTTTAATTTGTATTTCTCTAATGGCTAATGGTGTTGAGCATCTTTTCATGTGCTTATTGACTGTTTATCTGGAGAAACATATATTCAGATTCCTGCTCATTTTTCAGTTGGATTATTTGTCTTTTTATTATTGAGTTGTAGGAGTTCTTTTTTTTTTTAAGATTTTATTTATTTATTTATTTATTTATTTTTAATTCTTATGTTAATCCCCATACATTACATCATTAGTTTTAGATGAAGTGTTCCATGATTCATTGTTTGTGCATAACACCCAGTGCTCCATGCAGAATGTGCCCTCCTCAATACCCACCACCAGGCTAACCCATCCTCCCACCCCCCTCCCCTCTAGAACCCTCAGTTTGTTTTTCAGAGTCCATTGTCTCTCATGGTTC
>NC_138373.1:152675555-152693619 GCF_054177405.1 Leptonychotes weddellii
CATTACATCATTAGTTTTAGATGAAGTGTTCCATGATTCATTGTTTGTGCATAACACCCAGTGCTCCATGCAGAATGTGCCCTCCTCAATACCCACCACCAGGCTAACCCATCCTCCCACCCCCCTCCCCTCTAGAACCCTCAGTTTGTTTTTCAGAGTCCATTGTCTCTCATGGTTCGTCTACCCCTCCGATTTCCCCAAGATTTTATTTATTTATTTGACAGAGAGAGACACAGCGAGAGAGGGAACACAAGCAGGGGAAGTGGGAGAGGGAGAAGCAGGCTTCCTGCTGAGCAGGGAGCCCGATGCGGGGCTCGATCCCAGGACCCTGAGATCATGACCTGAGTTGAAGGCAAACGCTTAACGACTGAGCCACCCAGGCGCCCCGAGTTGTAGGAGTTCTTATAATCTAAATTCAATTCTCCTATCAGATAGATCATTTGCAAAATTTTCCTCCCATTCTGTGGTTTGCCTTTTCACATTCTTGACGACATCCTTTGAAGCACTGAAGTTTCAAATTCTGGTGAAGTCTAATTTATCTATTTTTCCTTCTGCTTTGCTTTTGGTGTCATGTCTAAGAAGGCTTTGTCTAACCCAAGGTCATGAAGATTTATCCCTATATTTTCTTCTAGGAGCTTTATAGTTTCAGTTCTTTCTATTAGGTCTATGATCCATTTTGAGTTAATTTTTGTATATGGTAGGCGTCCAACTTCATTTTGTGTGTGTGTGTGGATATCCAGTTGTCCCAGTGTCATTTATTGAAAAGGCTACCTTGTCCCTCACTGAATTGTCTTGGTACCCATGTCAAATATCACACAGCCCCTTTTTAAGGAAAGTAGGCCTTAAACAGTCCTTTGTAACGTACTTGTGCAACTCTTAAATGACTGGCAGATGAAGCCAGCTTCCTTGCCCCTGCTCACAGGCGTCTCAGATCAGTGCCGGTGTTCTGAGGTGATTTGGTGTCTTAATACTTGATAGAAGAAAAAAAAATTAGATTCTCTCTTGGATAGCACAAGGGCTGGGTGCCCACAAGATCTGTTCTTCCAAAGATGTTACATTGCTGCCCCCAGGCCTCCATGTGGCCTGATGTCTTGGAATCTCTGGGGCCCAAAGTAGTGGTGTTGTTTTTAGCTTTCCCATGTTTTATTAAGAAAAAATATTTAGGAGAACCTGGGTGGCACAGTCGATTAAGCGTCTGACTCTTGATTTCGCTTCAGGTCGTGATCTCGGGGTCATGAGATCGAGCCCAGCGTCAGGTTCCCCGCTCAGCAGGGAATCTGCTTGAGAGTCTCTCTCCCTCTTCCTTTGCCCCCTCCAGCTTGTGCTCTCGGTCTCTCAAATACATAAATTAATCTTTAAAAAAAAGAAAAAATATTTAACTGAATATGCAACAGAGCTGCAACTTAACAAGACTGATTTATAGTAAGCTTTTTAAATCCTATAAAAACTCTTACGCTGATTTACTGCCTGTAACACCCTTTTGTTCTTTTAACTGTTTAACATATTTTTTAATTGTGGTAAAATATACACAATGTAAATTTTACTTTAACTGTTTTTAAACGTTCAGTGGCATTAAATACAGTTACATGGTTATGCAACCATCAACACCTCCATCTACAGGATTTTTTTCATTATCCCAAACTAAAGCTCTGTCCCCATTGAATAACAACTTCCCATTCTCCACTCTCCCAGCCCCTGGTAAATTCCATTCTACTTTCTGTCTCTATGAATTTGACTACCCTGGGTACCTCACAGAAGTGGGATTATACATTATTTGTCCTTTTGTGTCTGGTTATTTTGCTTAGAATAATGTCTTCAAGGTTCATCCATGATGTAGACATGTCAGAGTTTCATGCAAGTATTTTTACTTCAGCTCCTTTCTCTTGCTTCCTTGCGATTTCCATGGATCCTTAGGATGAATCTCTCTATCCCTGAAGGTGATCTCCTTCGTCTTTCTCACAATCAGAAAGAGGCTGACTGTGGCCTCTGGGTTACCTCACGGCAGAGAGATGCCCGCTGCCTGCTCACAGGAGGCAGCCCTGCCTATACTTGTCATGTTACTTGTCATGTTGGCTGCCATGTTGGCCAGGAAGCGCTGGGGCTGAATGGGGCCTTGGGGAAGGGGAGCATGGCCAACAGTGCTTGTGCTCGCCTCCCCTCTGCCCACCTCCATTCTCAGGGATTCCCCCATATACTGCTCTATTAGCCATTTAGTCATCCAACATTTTTGGAATATCTATTATGTGCCTGGCATTGTACTAGGCACAGGAGATACAGGGAGGAATAAGACAGACCTGGGCTCTGCCTTCATGGAATTTATAATCTAGTGAGTGGAAGACATTTCAATAATTAACTATGCAAATAAATAAATGTATGACTACAATTGTGGTGAGTGCAATGAAGGAAAAGTGGAGGGTATAATGTAAATGTCTAAACGGGGGACATCAGCCTGGAGTGGGAGGCCTGGGGCATACCCAGAATCCATTGACTGACATGGCCACTGTGTCTGACACTAGAGTAAGAATCACAGTCCCTGTGCTCGAGGCACACCAGGTCCAACAGGGGTCCAACCGAGAGGTCCAACCCCTTGGTTTTGTGATCCTAGGACCACTCTGCTCCCTCCCCTCTGGGGAATCACTGTCCCTTTTCCAACTGTGTGTCTCTGGGGGCCCCTCTTTTATGGTAATGGATGTCAGGCAAACTGTTCTTTACTTTGGAGGGAAAATCATGACATGTTCAGAACACCGGACCCCAAAACTTTTACTGAGATGTCAGGCCTTTGTCTTTTCATGGGATTTATATCACCTGGGGGATCTGATCCTTTCTGCTCTCTAGGCCCCAGGAGCAGTGTGTCATCAACATATTGGAATAGCATAATGTACTGTGTAATGATGAAGTGTTCAAAGTCTGAGAATTGGACAAAAGAGACACTGAAGGGGCACCTGGCTGGCTCAGTCAGTAGAGCATGTGACTCTTGATCTCGGGGTTGTAAGTTCAAGCCCCACATTGGGTGTAGAGATTACTTAAGACTAAAATCTTAGGGGCGCCTGGGTGACTCACTCAGTTAAGCATCTGACTTTGGCTGAGGTCATGATCCCAGGGTCCTGGGATTGAGCCCCATGTCCAGTTTCCCACTCAGCGGGAAGTCGGCTTCTCCCTCTCCCTCTGCCCCTCCCCCCATTTGTGCTCTCTCTCTCTCAAATAAATAAAATCTTTAAAAACAACAACAACAAACAGAGGCACCTGGGTGGCTCAGTCGGTTAAGTTTCTGCCTTCTGCTCAGGTCATGATCTCAGGGTCCTGGGATGGAACCCCACATCGGGCTCCCTGCTCAGCGGGCAGCCTGCTTCTCCTTCTCCTCCCTGCTCATGCTTCCTCTAATATCTCTCTCTCAGATAAATAAATAAAATCTTTAAAAACAAACAAACAAACAAAAAAGTAAAATCTTAAAAAAAGAGACAGAGACAGAGACAGACAATGAGGTCCTGAGGCAGGATGGTGAAGGTTCACTGATGAGCCTGTCAAATAAAAGCAGGATTCTGATCATTTCTGTCTTTTGGAATAGAGGAAAAAGCATTTGCCAGATCAATCACTGCACACCAGGTGTCAGGACTGTCTTTATTTTCTCCAGCAATGATACCACATCTGAAATAGCAGCTGCAATCGGAGTCACCCTGTAATTAAGTTTATCGTAATCCACTGTCATTCTCCAAGGCCCATCTGCTTCTTCACTGGCCAAACTGAGAGTCAAGTGGGAGTGTGATAAAATCACCACCGCTGCACCTTTAAAGGCCTTGATGATATTATTAATCTCCTCAATTCCCCAAGTGGTGCACCTATTGCTTTTGGGGCTTATAACTTGGTAAGGAGGGATTTCCATTTGATTTTTCTCATCACCAAATCCCATCCTCTGCCAATCCAAGAGCCAACACTGTGATTCTGCCAAATGGATGGAGATATTCTATTCCAGCTATGTAATCAAGGGCAGGGAGATCCACATGGCCTATTGTGAAGTCTTTCTAGTCAAACTCTACCTATTACTTGACCCAGCTCAACTTCCACTCTGGCCAGTAGAGCCTAATGGAGTTCTGGGTCCCCAAGAATTAATATGAGCTCGGAGCCTGGTTATCACCGGAAGGTCTGAGTATTAATTTTTTCATTGTGTGCAGTCTACTGACTGGTGGATGGCTTCAGATCCCTCCCTCTGGGAAGGCTGGAGGCAGACCCACAGCATATACTTGTCATGTTACTTGTCATGTTACTGCAACATCCCTTCCTGGGAGTATCCATTCCAGCTTCCACTCCTTCCAAGGGCCTGGGTCAGTGACTGACTCAGGCTAGGGAATTGGGTCAGAGACTGCGCTGTCAATCCTGGTGACTGAAGTCAGACTTCTGTCTAGTGAACCAGAAGTTTTCTTCAGATACACAAATCAAACAGAAGCTTAGTGGGTAAGCTGCTCATATGTTTTGGTGTTAGAGACTCCAGGATTGTCTTGCTATGTCAGTCTCTGCAGTTCAGACATCCTGATAACTCCACTGGCTCTGTCCATTATAGTAACCCTGCTCACTTTCCTCTGGAAATTAAGTGCTGCTACTTGATTTCTATAGCCCCAGGGTCTGCATCCCCACTGAAATAAGGAAGCCCACCTCACCTGCTACTTTCCTCACCAGCAGCTGTGTAGAGGTGCTGCTGCTTCTCCTTCCAAAGCATTTCTCAAGGCCTGGGTTTTCTGGCAATCAACTTCTGGGTAACCCCCCAAAATGTCATGTCCATTACTTTCTGTTAGGGGGTTAACTTTATTTTGAAAGCAATTGGGAGCCACGAAGGTGTTTTCAACAGTGGAGAAGGGTGATGAAATTTACATCAGAACAAGAATACTGCTGTTTGGTGGAGAGGTTAGAGGAAGAGGCAAGGCAGGAGTGAGGGGAACTGGGGTGACCCCAGTAAACCCTCAAAACATGCAGATGGCAGCCACGCCCTGAAAAGTACAGGACAGGGGATATCGGCACTGGGGGAGTCAGGGAGGTACACCAAACCCCTGGGGTGTCCCGGGTAAGGCATGGTGAGTGGGGACACGTGGATGAGAGAAAAAAGGATTTATTCTTGTATGTAGACTTGATCTTCTTCATGACTACGCCTGGGCAGGGCTGAGCAACAGCTCAGAGCCAGACGGCTGAGAGGAGAGTAGGTTGAAAAATCTGTTCAGCGTGGCCTTGTCTGGGGGTTTTGGTGATACTGACCGGAAAGCTCTGAATCCCAGCACCTGGCTTTGGGGTAAGCTGTGGCCTTTGGAATCAGCCTCGACTCTCTCACTTGCACCAAGCCCAACTGAGCAGGGAGATGAGAGGAGTGTGGTTCAGCTGATGGTGCTTGGCCCCTTAGGGGTCAGCCTCAGCTTTCCAGCGGGGTTCACATTCTTCTTTGAGTGGGTCCTGGCCACTCAACTGGGCAGGGTGCTGGACAAGGGCCCTGCCGTTTCTACCCAGCATGGGACTGCTGTACCTGGAGCTTCCCACAGGGCTGTCACAATCTTGTCTCCCCTTCCCAATGCACATCCCTTTCTCCCTTCCCAGGGGTCATCTCACAGTAAACATTTGACACCCCATCTCCATCCCGGAGTCTGCTCCCCAATGACCTGACCTGTGGAACTCCACTTCTTCATCTAACCAAGGAGGAGAATTAAATACCTACTTGTTTCAAGGATTGATAACAAAACGATGTATATTAAATACCTTGTCTCAGCTCCAATGCCTCTCTCTGGGGCAGTGGCCTGACTTTCTATTTGCCCCTTCAAAGCTACTCTCCACCCTTATCCACCCTACCCTGGGCATCCACAGGCAGGGATCAGTGAGGTCAGGTTATTTCTTCCTCTGGCTCCTTCTTTGCCGAGTTGCTGTGGGTCGGTGGCCTCCTTAACCAAAGGCCACAGCCCTTGAGACAGCTCTCACTGACAACTGCTCCCTGCCCCTTGGCCTCCTGGCTGAAGGGCGGTCATGGTTTCCTGCTGCTGCTTCCCTGGGGCACTCCTCCACCATCCCTTCTCATTTCCCTTAACCTTGGTAAACAGTCCCTTTATTAAATGCTCCTCGACTTCCCTATGTGAATTTGTTCTGGATTTTCCCTATACCCTGATTGATTCAATCAATGAGGATACTTTAACGGCTGCAAGTTCTAGAAATGGCTGCAAGTGCTCCAGGTGTCATGTCCATGCACAGCAAAGGTCAGAGGAGACACAGTGGATCCTCTCTTCCTGTGTCCTCTTTGTAAGAAGAAGAAACTCTTTGCCAAGTGCCTCCCACCTCTACACTCCTCGCCTTGACTGTTGGTAGGAATGGGCCACACGCCTTAGCCTTGGGTTCCCAGAAAACAGAGCCAGAGCCAAAGTATGAGTTTGGGTGTTTGACTGGTAAGTGTGATTCTAGGAATCAGAAGTGAGGACAGAGGAGCACAGCAGGGGAGCAGGGAGCACCGTGTAAGGATGTCGAGTTGGCCACCACCACAAGTGACCAGTTGCCCTATCCCATGGGACTGCTGAGAAGCCACAGGAAGTGTGTCTCAGGACCATACATCCTGGGAGGAAAGGAGAAAAGCATCTTTCTATGGCTTCCACCCCCCACCCTCCATTGGTTAAAGGGTCACCCTAAGGAGTGTTACCTCTCCCTACACTTCCGGGTTGCTCATGCACAGGCACTTTCATGGGTCCCCACATTCTAAGTTATGAAAGCAACACAGAGGATCCAGGACAGAGGGTAAAAGGCACACAGTGCAGGCCTGAGATTCAGCACCTTCGAGTCACACCTGTACCTGTTACCTGTACATGAAGATGGTCAGGGACCATACAAAGTGGGTCACTGAAGCAATGGATGGAATATAAACTAAGTGTGGCCAAGAGGGTTTGAAGAGGTGCACATGGGCAACCAGTAGACATGCTCATTCCTAAAATGGTCACTGGCAAGGGGAATGAGATTGCTGTGACTGGTTTAAGTTAATCATTTGTGATGAATGGATGCTCAGGATTCCACCCAAATGCCTCCACAAAGAAATCACCCTTACCTCTCCTCTCTAAAGGACCCTAGTCACTAAAGAACCCATCACTCCCAGCACCCCATTCATTCCCTTGGTGACACCCACCACAATGAGTAATCAGCCTGTGTAGCTGCCACTGTGGATTGACCGGCTCAGTGTTCACACACACCCCCCACCCCAGCATGGGAAAGCTGGAAAGATAAAAACCTGCCCTTGCCCCTTGGTCATGGTTTAAATTCCTCCAATCAGGCAGAGTCATTTTGCTAGTGCAGATGGTGGAAGGGATGGCAAATTTTGGAGCCATGCCTTTTTACAAACACTTAAATTCCTTCATGATGAAGTTACCTGGACTCATCTGGATCTCAACCATGAAAAGGACATCTTGTTTACTTATTAGCTTGCTCGTTATTATCTGCCTTTCCCCACTTAAGTTGAAGCTCATTGATACCAGGCACTTGTTTGTTTTTCCTTACTGTATGGACAGTGCCTGCTACGTAACAGGAGCTCAAGAATGATTTGTCGGGTGGAATGATTTGTTGGATGGATGGATAGATGGATGGATGGGTGGATGGATAGATGGATGAAGGTGGGAAGACCATGCCATGTGGAAGAAGAGGAAATAGTGGGTCATGATGCTCATTTTCTCCACCCAGTAAGCTTTGGAATGCCCCAGGGCCAAGTCCTCACAACTCTTCTGTACTCACCTGCACTCCCTGGGTGAGCTCATCCAGAGTCATCAGTCTAACGTTATTATCTCCAGGCATGACCTCTCCCTTGAACTTCTGACTCCAATCTGACTACCACCCAAATTTTCCATTCAGATGTTAATAAGCATTTTGGATAATGGATCCAAAACAGAACTCTTAATTTCTCCTCCAAATCTCTTCTCACAGACTTCCTTATCTCAGTAAATGACAGCTGCATTCTTCCAGTTGTTTGGGCCCCAAAGCTGGGCATCACCCCAATGCCTCTTTCTCTCACACATGTCTCATCCAATTCTTCAGCAAATCCTCTGGGCTCTACATAATGTATAGAAGCCCACCATTTCTCCCCCACCTCCACCTTCCTGATCTAGGACACCATCCTCTTCCAACTGGATTATTGCAGAAGCCTTTTATATTGGATGCTTCTGGTAACTCACATGACATATCCCCCAGTCACCTCTGACTTCACCTCCAACTGCAGTGGACAGTCATATATGAGCTCAGCTGATCCAGTGCATACAACGTCTTGCCTCCAGTGCACACCTCATACCTGTTTGCCTTCTGCCCTGGATTTCAATGCTGTCGGAGTCCTTTTGGTTCCAGCACAAGATTTACTTGCTTCTTGCCTCGAGTGTGAGCTGCACATCTCTTTGCTCTCTGCCCCATCAACGCTTGATGCTATAGGAGCCTGCTTTATCCATGCACCCCAAAGTGCAGAGTTAACACCCCAGGGGCAACCTTCAACCAGTGGGGGACAGGGTAACTGGATAAATGTTCCTGCTTCCCATACTTCAGGCAGATAATTCTGGGAAACTGTGCACTTTTCAAGGATCCTGGTAAACTCAAGCTCCTGCCCGCAGCAGTGACATTACTAATATACCCTTAGGTTGGCCTTTTCTCCTTTCCCGTCTCATTATCCCACGCCCTCATGCCTGCTTCTTGGGTCATCTCTCAGAAAAGCTCATGTGCACATAAGTCCTTTTCTCAGTCTCTGCTTTCAAGGGAACCCAAGCTAAAATAACTTTTCAATTGCTATCCAGCAGCAGACTGATCCTTTTATTATTTTTTTAATTTACTTATTTATTTTAGAGAAAGCAGGAGTGAGAGGGGCGGAGGGAGAGGGAGAGAAAATCTCAAACAGCCTCCACACTGAGTGCAGAGCACAATGAGGGGTTTGATCTCATGACCCTGAGATCATGACCTGAGCCGAAACCAAGAGTTGGACGCTCAACCAACTGTGCCATCCAGGTGTCCCTAGACTGATCCTTTTAAAACATGTCTGATCATGTCCCTCCTGAGCAGAAAACTCTCTGGTGACCCCATTTCACCTAAAAGAAAAGCCGAAGTCCTTACAATGGCTGACAAGGCCTAACAGGATCTGCCCTTCCTATTGTTTCCTCTCTGAGGTCATCTGCTAATCTTCCTTTGCTCTACGATAGCCAGTATTATCATTCTTTGCTCTACTATAGTTCTTCAAAGACACTCAGCACACTCCTGCCACAGGGCCTTTGCACTGGCTAGTCTTACTGCCTGAAAAGTTCTTCTTTCAGCTATTTCCAAGCATGCTTCTTTACTTCCTTCAGGACTCTTCTTAAAACACTTCCCAGAGAGGCCTTCCTATGTAAAATAGCAACCTCCACCTCCCCTAGCATTCCCTGGCCCCCTCACCCTGCTTCATTTCTCATAGCACTGATCACCAACCTCAGAATTTGTCTTTTTAATTTTTTGTATATTTTCCATCCCCCCACCTCACCCCAACTTGAATGTAATCTCCATGAGAACAGGGACTTGGGGACTTTATTTTTTATTCATTTATCTATTTTTTTTTTTAAAGATTTTATTTATTTGACAGAGCGAGATACATAGCGAGAGAGAGAACACAAGCAGGGGGATTGGGAGAGGGAGAAGCAGGCCTCCTGCAGAGCAGGAAGCCCGATGCGGGGCTCGATCCCAGGACCCTGGGATCATGACCTGAGCCGAAGGCAGACGCTCAACGACTGAGCCACCCAGGTGCCACCATTCATTTATCTATTTTTAAGTAGGTTCCATGCCCAGTGTGGGGCTTGAACTCACAATCCTGAGATCAAGACCTGAGCTGAGATCAAGAGTCAGACGCTTAACCCCACTGAGCCATCCAGGCGCCCCTATTGTTTTTTTTTCACTACAGAACCTAGAACAGTGCTTGGCAAGTGGTAAGTACTCAATAAATATTTGTTGGATGAAACTCATTCATAAGGGCGCCTGGGTGGCTCAGTCGTTAAGTGTCTGCCTTCGGCTCAGGTCATGATCCCAGGGTCCTGGGATCAAGTCCCACATCGGGCTCCCTGCTCTGCGGGAAGCCTGCTTCTCCCTCTCCCACTCCCCCTGCTTGTGTTCCTGCTCTCGCTATGTCTCTGTCAAATAAATAAAATAAAATAATCTTTAAAAAAAAAAAAAAGAAACTCATTCATAAATAAGACTGAAGAAGCATGTAGGGATCAGACTGTGGTGACCCTGAAGCCCCTGCTCTGGAGTCTGGCAGTAGGTGTGGTGGCAGCTCTTGGCTGTGAGGACACTGGAGGCTGGCGGCAGGACACCTTGGCCAAGAATTCACTTAAGGTTTTGCCCTCTAACGCTGTTCCTGGTTGACAACCTTTTTTTGGGGGTGGGGCGGGGGGGCGCTATGCTCTGAAATTTGTCTCAAGAAGTCCCAGGTAAAACCTGGAAGACCTCAGAGCATTTAGAAAAATAAAATCTCTGTAAGCTTGGTCCTCAATTCTGTGCAGAGGGTAGTTTGTCCCCTGCTGGTCCCTAAGACCCTGGCCATCACCAGCATAGAGTGACCTGCGTCATCTCTGAGTGCTGGTCAGCAGCTCAGCTGCCAACAACGCGGCTTTTGGTGGACGCTGGTGGTCTAGCCAGGAAGCTGGCTGGAATCCAGCAGGGCACTGGGAAAGAGCTGAGGGTGGCCTGGTGCTGTAGGTCTGAGCTTGCCATCTCCAAGATCTGTGAAGAGTCCCCTCTGGCCCCTGCCACTTGGCCCAGCCACCCTCATCTGGGGTTAGGGACTAGGCCAGGCTCATTCTGTCCTCCGGAGAAGGAGAATTCTCTCATTTGTCTTCACAGGGACCTGGGTCCTCACATGCAAGCTCCTGCAAGCACAGGAGACACGGCCGGACGAGAACGTGGGAAGGAAAGGAAGCCCCCTCCCTGATGGGGTTGCCTGAGCAAGGCCCCGAGGCTCCGCAGGCAGTCAGAAGCGGGGAGCTGCTGCTCGGGACTGAAGAGGTTAATGTGCATCTGCTTCCGAATGTTAATGTGTCTAGGTGATGTCAGTGGGAGCCGGGGAAGGAGGGAGTGGGGAGAGAAGCGGGGCTTGGAGGCGGCAGACGCTGCCAGACCGCCAGGAAGACCCCCTTCCGGACTGCTGGGCTCGTGCTCTGGGACGGGCGGGCGGCGCTGCCGCAGCCTGCGTGGGTGGACGGGCGAGCAGACGGGCAGCGGCAGGATGGACCTGGAAGCCTCGCTGCTGCCCACTGGCCCCAATGCCAGCAACACCTCCGATGGCCCCAATAACCTCACCGCGGCCGGTGAGTAGTGCTGGAGGGGAGTCCTCCCTCCTCTGCGCTGGGGTTGGGAAATGGAAGGTTTCACCTCTGAGCCAAACTGCTCCGGAAACTTTAGTACAGTTCTTGGGCTTGAGACCTGCGGTCGGCTTTGCCCGGAGGGGAAGGGGAGAAGGGGGCGCGGCAGGCAGGGGCAGCACGGGCAGGGGCAGAGAAGAGGGCAAAGGCACGTTCAGAAGTGGCCCGCGGGTGAGGGAGACAGGGGAAGACTCACCCATGAGTTCCAAATGCTTTGCAGAAAAAAATTCCAGGCTGGAAAAGCAAGCAAGAGAAGCCAGAGGATGGTATGTGAGGAGACAGCTGGAAGCTCACTCATTCACGGATCCCCTTGTCTTTTTACTGAAACTGCAGTAATGGGATCTGAAACATCCTTCCCAACCCGTGGGAAGGGCTAACTCACAGAGCCATGAGGGGATTAACTTTCCTGGTGAATGAAGCTTCCTGACATTTCCAGAGCTGAAATGCCCTGAAATTCTAGCTCTGAAGGAGATGAAGGAAAAAGAGGAAAGGCTGTGTGCAGAAAATTCTCAGGCAGCTAGGCTGCAACACACAGCTTCAGTCTCTGTTCACTTGGGAAGCCCAGGCTCAGAAGATACAGACCAAGGAATTCCCTGATAGGAACCCAGGAGAAGGGAGGGCTGCGGGCCTGATGGGCAAAAGCCTCCCTTCACAAGACAGTAGCCCACAGATATGCCTAGGAATCAGTGCACAGCTTCCAACTAGCGATTTCTAAAATGAGATGATCAGGGCTGCAAACAGAAAACACATGAATGCGCCCATCCATACATGCGCTTGCTCACCCGAATGCGTGCACACACACACACACACACACACACTTTCATGTCCTTCTGGCTATGTTGACGAGGTTTCCTGCTAAAGCCTACGGGCCCACAGAATAATTCTCTGCAGATAGCTGTGGTTCTTGATTCTGTGCCTTCTGAGAAAATGCAGGAAGTAAAGGACTGGGTCCTTCAACTAACAGGTGGTGTGGGAGAAATCTGGTAGGATTAGCCAGGGAACTGGTGGAGGAGGGCAAGGGGACAGGATTAGCAACAGTGTGGGGAGGGAGAATGGTAGGAAAGGATTCCAGATGAATGGTGAGCCCTGAGCTGAAACGGAAAGAAGATAAAGAGGTAGGCAAGCACGTCATCACTGGAGGCTGAGCACGCCGGGAGGATGTCAGCCCTTGGAGAGGAGTCCATGTCAAATGGTCAACATTTGCTCCTTTTGTCCCCAGGGCCACCTCCTCGCACAGGGAGTGTCTCCTACATCAACATCATCATGCCTTCTGTGTTCGGCACCATCTGCCTCCTGGGCATCATTGGGAACTCCACGGTCATCTTCGCGGTGGTGAAGAAGTCCAAACTGCACTGGTGCAGCAATGTCCCCGACATCTTCATCATCAACCTCTCGGTGGTGGACCTCCTCTTCCTCCTGGGCATGCCCTTCATGATCCACCAGCTCATGGGCAATGGTGTCTGGCACTTTGGGGAGACCATGTGCACACTTATCACGGCCATGGACGCCAACAGTCAGTTCACCAGCACCTACATCCTGACCGCCATGGCCATTGACCGCTATCTGGCCACTGTCCACCCCATCTCCTCCACCAAGTTCCGGAAGCCCTCTGTGGCCACCCTGGTGATCTGCCTCCTGTGGGCCCTCTCCTTCATCAGCATCACCCCCGTGTGGCTCTATGCTAGGCTTATCCCCTTCCCAGGGGGCACGGTGGGCTGCGGCATCCGCCTGCCCAACCCAGACACTGACCTTTACTGGTTCACCCTGTACCAGTTCTTCCTGGCCTTTGCCCTGCCCTTCGTAGTCATCACAGCCGCGTATGTGAGGATCCTGCAGCGCATGATGTCCTCGGTAGCTCCGGCCTCTCAACGCAGCATCCGGCTGCGGACAAAGAGGGTGACTCGCACGGCCATCGCCATCTGCCTGGTCTTCTTTGTGTGCTGGGCTCCCTACTATGTGCTCCAGCTGACCCAGCTGTCCATCAGCCGCCCAACACTCACCTTTGTTTACCTGTACAATGCAGCCATCAGCTTGGGCTACGCTAACAGCTGTCTCAACCCCTTTGTGTACATCGTGCTCTGCGAGACATTCCGCAAACGCCTGGTCCTGTCGGTGAAGCCTGCCGCCCAGGGGCAGCTTCGAACCGTCAGCAATGCCCACACAGCTGACGAGGAGAGGACAGAAAGCAAGGGCACCTGACCCTTTCCCTGCCACCCCGGGCACCTCCAAGTCAGGACAGTACAGCAGACCAGTGGGGAGAGACACTGAGAAGAACCAAAGACCCCTCTGGGAGAATGCAGGGAGGCTGGGTGGTGAGGGGTTGTGGCAACTAAAAATATTGCACAGGGTCCACAAATTGCTGGGGAGGCTGGGAGCCAGATTTGGGAGCTTCAAGCATCAGAAATCCCCTTGGGAGAGTAGGAAGAGACCTTTGGATTGAACAGAAACTGAGCAAGAAGAAAATTTTGGTTTAAATGTTCACTTGAGCCCTACATCTCTTAGCTCCCACATGTCTTTTTCTCAACTGCCGGTTTATTTGAAATCTGGGAAGGCCCTACTTCAGGGTGTGAGTGGCGGGGCCCTACTACAGGGTCCTGGGGAGATGGGAAAGCGGTATGTCCTCAACGCTCTTTCCCATCTCTCATTGGTGAGATGGAGGGCAGCCTTTCTCCCAAGCTGGAGGATGATGAGAAATGAAGCATGCCATCTCTCCGTGTTCCAGCATCCTGTCAATCTGCCTGTATCTCTAGGGGATGCATGCTTATTTTTTTGGGGGGGTCAGGGTTCTGAGCCCACAGGAGTAAAAACCCAATTTGTAGGAGATCCACTTATTGAGAATGACAAGGCTACCTGAGTGGGTATGGGTAGAAGTCTTGAAATTAAGAAAAATGGAGAGGAGCAAGGGGGCTTTTGCAGCTGTGGGGACATTGTCGTCATTAGGCACATTTGTTAATCACCAGATCCAGAGTGGGTGCCCGTCAGTGCCCTGCATGTGCAAGAGTCATTGTGATGCCTAGTGTGTTGGCATCATCTTTTCGCTCCAGCCCTTCCTCTCCAAAATAAAAATGAATAAAGGAAAATCTCTACCCACATCTCTTTGGATGCTCCTGCAGAATTGCTTGGGCTTGGGGGTGGGGGTGGGTGGCGGAAAAGGGAAAGAGGGATCACTTGGCTGTGGAATCTAGACCTTGGTCAAGCTGCATCTTAGGAAGCAAGAAGCAGGGGATCTAAACCCACAGGAAGGATTCAGCCCCACAAACAGAATTACTGTGGATTCCTTAGATTGCAGTTCTGCTACTGGCCTTGTGCTCAGGACTCAACTTCCTGTCTTCTGCTCAAAAGCACTTGGTTGTCATCGGTGCTGGCCCCTCAGGCCCCAAATCCCACCCACCACCTCCCCCGCTGAGTCACCAGCCACACTCCTAGCTTCTGGGGCAGCCTGAGCCTGCCTCCTGCTGCTGCCAAGATCTGGTGTTGAGCAGGAAGATTGCAGATGGGCCGCTGGGCGGCAGCCAAGGCTGCCACTTCTCAAGCTTCTTCACGGAGGGGAGCGGGGGAACCAGGAGTCCAGGGCAAACCGCTCAGCAGACGTTGAGACAGTGGCAACAAATCGTGAGCTCCCAACCTGTTCAGAGGCATCCGTAAAGCAGGTGCATCAGCCCAGCCTTTTCTTGCTGGTGATTTTTCATTGCAGAGTTGCAGCAGATAGCCGGCTTAGCAAACTTCAGGTCCCGACCAGCTCTTTTTTTGTTTTTTTTTCAAGATTTTATTTATTTGAGAGAGAGAGAGAGGTGGGAGGGGCAGAGCAAGAGGGAGAAAGAGTCTTTTTTTTTTTTTATTTTAAAGATTTTATTTATTTGACAGAGAGATAGCGAGAGCAGGAACACAAGCAGGGGGGAGTGGGAGAGGGAGAAGCAGGCTTCCCACCGAGCAGGGAGCCCGATGCGGGACTCGATCCCGGGACCCGGGGATCATGACCTGAGCCGAAGGCAGACGCTCAACGACTGAGCCACCCAGGCGCCCGAGAGGGAGAAAGAGTCTTAAGTAGATTCTGCACTGAGCGCGGAGCCTGACTTGGGGTTCGAGCCCAAGACCTGGAGATCACGACCTGAGCTGAAACCAAGAGTCAGTAGCCCAATGGACTGTGCCACCCAGGCACCCCTGGACAGCTCTTTTCATCATAATCATTAGCTGTAGTATTTTGGGGCTTGTGTTCCCCTCCACCTCTGTAGTGGGGTGGGGGAGCCAAGAAGCTGACAGTTTTCCCTAACAGTGGCGTCTCTAGCTGCCACACGTAAGCTCCCAACCTATTTCAGATGCACATTCAACAAAAGAAAAAAGATTATTAGGGAAGCCTTGAGGCAACTCCTACCCACTGTTTCCAGAAAAGGAGGTTTTCCTGCATGTGGTTTGCCTATGAAAGGCTTCTGTCCACCCCTCTCCCCTGCAAGGAGGAGTCTGGGAGATGAAATAGGCCAGGTGGCCTCTCCCAGGAAATGCAGGTGATGGGGTAAGGAGGGCCCAGCAACACTCCTTCCTTCAGCTCTCAACCCCAGTTGAAAACTGACATTGAAGCAAAGTAGGTTATGACAGAAAGGGAGTGGGTGGAAATGTAAACAGAAGGGAGGGGAGAGGATTGGGGGAGAGTTGAAGTCAGGAGGAACCTGGGGGGATGCAGAAGGGAGGCAGGGAGAATAGAACGGGGGTAGGGGAACTGTGCCAACAAATCCTTCCCCAGCCCAGCCATGCAGGTGCCACTAGATAAGAATAAGCACAAGCATGTGCAGAGGGAAGAGGTGGGCTGCTGGCAGGACCGTCATCATGACATCACTGGTGGGAATGGTGGGCTGGTCGCAGGTCTGAGGAATGAGTGGAATTTTCCTTTCCTCCTCATTCAACCTGGGGCTATGAATAGTCCCAACTTCAGGGAACTGCGGGGGCCACTGAGAGGTACAGAGAGAATCCAAGAAGTGGGTGAAGAGCACGAAATTGATCTCTTTGCTCCTTTTCCCCTTTCCATACCTAATAAATATGGTCTCTCTCCTTGGGCCCCATCGCACCATCTCCCCAAACCCAGTGAGTGCTTCCTACACTGCTCCTTCATCTATTCCCCAGAAAAAATTTCCTCTCCAACTGTGAGGACTGAGTCCCTAAAGTCCTCAACAGTGAAAGGAATCCAGAGCAGGGAGACCTCACAGGTTAGGCAAACCAAAGTTGCAAGTGACTGCAGGCAAACTCTCCTGCATATTGATATTCACTAAAGAAATACCTATAAGAACACCAAATAAAGGGACTAGCCATTTTTGTTATTTCCTACATTATCAGTTTTTTGTTTTTTGTTTTTTTTTAAGTAGGTTCCACTCCCAGTGTGGAGCCCAACTTGGGGCTTGAACTCATGACCCTGAGATCAAGACTTGAGCTGAGATCAAGAGTCGGATGCTTAACCGACTGAGCCACCCAGGTGCCCCATCAGTTTTTATTTTGTTTTTTATTGTGGTAAAATACACATAATTGAATTATACACTTAGAAATAGTCAAGATGGTAGATTTTAATTACATGTATTTTAACACAACAGAAGATATATAGATATAACCATTTTAACTATTTTCAAGTGTACAGTTCAGTGGCATTAAGTAATTCATTGTGCATAATAATATCATTGTGCAACTATCACCACTACCCATCTCCAGAATTTCTTGGTCTTCCCATACTGAAACTCTACATCCATTAAGCCAACTACCCATTCTCCTTCCCCACAGCTCCTGGCAACCACCATTCTATTTTTGTCTCTATGATTTGGACTACTCTACGTACCTCATATAAGTAGAATTATACAGTATTTGTCCTTTCGTGTCTGACTTATTTCAATTATTATAATGCCTTCAAGGGTCTCCATGTGATAGCATATGTCAAAATCTCCTTTTCAAAGTTGAGTAATATTCCATTTCATGTATATACCACCTGTTGTTTATCCATTCATCTGTCAGTGGACATTTAGGCTGTTTCTACCGTTTGGCTATTGTGTATAATGCTGCGAGGAACATGCGTATACAAATATCTGTTTGAGATCCTGCTTTCAGTTCTTTTGTGTTTATAGCCAAAAGTGAAATTGCTGAATCATATGGCAATCCTGTGTTTAACTTTTTGAGGAATGCCATACTGTTTTCCACAGTGGCTGCACCATTTTACCTTCCCTCTGGCAATGCACAGGGGTTCTCCAATTTCTCCACATCCTTCCCAACAATAGTTTTCTTTTCCTTTTTCTTTTCTTTTCCTTCCTTTTTTCCTTTTCTTCTTTCCTTCCTTCCTTCCTTCAATAATAGCCATCCTAATGAGTGTAAAGTGGTCTTATTTTGGTTTTCAATTGCATTTCCTCAATGATAAGTGATGTTGAGTATTTTTCATGTGCTTATTGGCCATCTGTATATCTTTTTTTTTTTTAAGATTTTATTTATTTATTTGACAAGAGAGAGATACAGCGAGAGAGGAAACACAAGCAGGGGGAGTGGGAGAGGGAGAAGCAGGCTTCCCGCCGAGCAGGGAGCCTGACGCGGGGCTCGATCCCAGGACCCTGGGATCATGACCTGAGCCGAAGGCAGATGCTTAACGACTGAGCCACCCAGGCGCCCTGGCCATTTGTATATCTTCTTTGGAGAAATGTCTGTTCAAACCTTTTGCCCATTTTTAAAATTGGATTTTTTTTTATTAT
>NC_138373.1:152693719-152724410 GCF_054177405.1 Leptonychotes weddellii
TTCTGTTTGAACAGTGATGGGCAACCTACCCTGAGTGCCCCAACTTCATGTCTAAATCTCAGAGGACAACCAGGAGAAGAACTTTCTAGGTCAGAGATGGGATGGAAAAGTCATTCACTTAATTATCTGCAAAGCTATCTCCTTGATTAGTGATGAATAGTAGTGATCTCAGGCTACACAGAAGGGCAACATCCTTTGTTAAAAAAAAAAAAGCTTCTATTTTTTTAAAGGTCATTCTTTGCTAAGCATGATGTTCAGTACTATATTGGTTTAGTAACTTATTTAATCTCCCCACCAGCATTTTATGGTAGACAGACCTTTATCCCATTTCAGAGATGGGTCAGTTGTGACTTAGGCTAAATGATTTGCCCAAGATCACAGAGCTATTTCAGGTATGTTTGATTCCAAAGTCCACATAATGTATTATCTCACCTCAAATCACAGACTTTTCCTCCAATTGGCCCCAGCCTCATCGCCCCTCCCACCCCCAATAATTGCACCCTGAACCTCATACCTCTTTGCCTTTGTACATCCCTGGCCTGAAGAACCCCTTCTCCTCTCCCAGGTGGGATTCTTGCTTGCCCTCTGTTATAAGTTGAATTGCATCCCACAAAAGGAGGTATGTTGAAGTCTTAAACCCAATGCCTCTGAATAGGACCTTATATGGAAATAGAGTTTTAAGGATTTACCCAAGTCCAGATGAGGTCATCAGTGTGGGTTCTAAACCAATATGACTGGTATCCTTATTAAAAAAGGGAATTTGGACATGAACAAACTCACACTCAGGGAAGATAATGTGAAGACACAGAGAGCACGCCATGGGGAGATGGCAGATTGGAGTGTTCCATCTACAAGCCAAGGAATGCCTGAGGCCGCTAGCAGCTGGGAGGGAGTCATGCAACAGACCCCTGGCATCTTCAGAGAGAGCATGGTCCTGCCCACCCCTTGATTTCACATCTCCAGTCTCCAGAACTGTGAGACCATAAAATTCTGTTGTTTTAAGCCACCCAGTTTGTGGTACTTTGTTATGTATGGAGACTAATATACCCCCCCCAAGGCTCACCTCTACTGTGTTCTCATCTGGGAGGACATGGGCCTCCCCCTGAGGATTAATTGCTCCCTCTTTTAGATTCCTAGAGCTCTGTATAAGCCCCTCCCTTACCACCTTGCCAAAGGGCTCTTAGTGCTTTTGCCTCCTCCACTGAGTGAGCTGCCCAGGTAGGGATGTCTGCATTTCTCAGTCTCTCTCACAGGACCCCAACCAATATCAAGCATAAAAGCTCAAGTAGATGCATCATCCACATCAAATGTCATAGAATCACAGGGTTGGGAGGCCAGCAGGGGTCTTCTAGTCCAGCCCAACATGAATCGACTTGTCCAGGAGGCTCTGGAGAAGGCCCAAAGTCTGCACGGACTCATGAATCCGTCAAAGCAACTCAAGTTTTCATCCCCCTGCCATTTCGACTCCCAGTGGCCTCCTTTCAGATCTCTCTCTCCAGAAATACTGTGCCTCCCTCTATCCCTGCAAGGGCGGTGCGGGTAAATCCCTCGACTTGCTGGCTCTAGCACTTAGTAGCCCTGTGGCCTTGACAAGTGCCTTTCTCTCCTGGGCCTGTTTCTCCTCATCTGTAAAATGGGGAGAACAACACGTGGGCCATGGGCTGTCGGGATGATTAAACGAGAGGTCACATATGCAACCTGAGGGATTCTCAGGGTCGCCTTGACCTGAAATATCCATATAAACCAACTTAACATCTCAGGCAGGCAGGCACCCCCTCAAATGTCTCTGTGGGTGGTTATGGGCAGGTCCTTCCTGTGTGCCCCCAGCTGTCTCTGGCTCAGATCACCACTGCCAGGCTCTCTGCAGATGGCTTCACCCCAAGGCAGCCAGGGCTAGCTCAAACCTGTGATAATGGGGCTCAGAGATTGCCAAAGCAGGGAAGGCCAGGAGGGGAGGGCCCGCACTGGAAAGGACTGAGTTGACTGGCAGACCTCAGGATTCCTGCAGTCCATCTGTCACACCGTGTCATGGGGAAGCCCTTCTGCTCTCTCCTCACAGGCTTGGCCTGCTGCCCTGTTTCTGAGCCATGGACATTGGATCCGAGCCCTTTCCCCATCTCCTTCTTCCTCCTTCTTTTGGGGCCTCCAAATCTCCTCTCCCCTGGCCAGTCTAAAGAAAACCCACAATCCAATGTCAAACATAAAACTGTTCCGGCCAAAGAAGATACCCTTTTACTATATTATGCAGAGCGATGTATTTTTCTGTGTCTCAATCTATCTCATTGCAGCAAGGGGAAGAAGAGACACTTTATCTTTGCAAGCCCCACCTCCTAACCCCATAACGTGCTTCTCAAACTAAACCATGAGTAATTCTTCTAAGAAGAGTTCTCTGTCCATGATCCTTGGAGCAGAAGTCAACACCTGGCTGCTTGAGGAGCTGCATCTGACCCATGAATGTGATTTTCTGTTTTTCGTTTTGTTAAGATAAAAGTTTGCGAACCAGTTGCCAACTTTTAAATTCCTAGGTTTACTTAAAAATCTGAATGACCCAGCTTCTCTTGAAATATCAAAAGATCCTGCCACAGGTTCTACCTTCCCACAGGCCAACAATCTGCTGGATTCGAGCGATGATCCTCTTCCATAAGCATGCACTCTACAGTTTGCCACAGTCCCCGCCCTTATTGTTTTCCTGACTCAGCTAGTTTCATTTATTTAAGTCACTCGCCTGTACCCTATAGACATTTGATTTTATAACCCCGGGCCCAGCTCACGTAGGGCATTGTGAACCATACCAATGACTTTGTTTTTTAATTTTAATTTGTTTGTTTGTTTGTTTGTAGGCTCTTTGCCCAACGTGGGGCTTGGATTCATGACCTTGAGATCAAGAGTCACATGCTCCACTGACTGAGACAGCCAGGTGCCCAAAGACTTTGGACTCTATACCCAATCTAAGAGAAACCATCAAAAGGCTTTAAACATGTGGATGATATGCTTACATTTGTATCTGAAAGTCATCATCCTGGGTTCTGTGTAGAGAATGGATTAGAATGGGGTAGAGAATGAAAGCAAAGGGACTGTCTACAGTAGTTATTTGGGCGAGCCATGGTAATGGCCTGCATTGGGGTGGTAGCAGTGGAAATGGAGAAAGGTAGACACATGCAAGATACATTTGTGGAGCAGAAGCCACAGGGCCTGGGATGAGCTGGCTGTGGAGGATGGAGATTGAGGATGGTATGTATAACTGGGGGATGGGGGTTCCATTTATTGAATCGGGGGACCTGAAGGGGGTGCAGATTTATGGGAGGACATCGTAAGTCCAATATAGGCTTTGTTTATATGTGAGATGCTCAAGTATCCCACTGATTTCAGAAGAGCCAGGCTGGAAATATAAAGTTGAGGGCCACTGGCCTACAGATCGATGGGATGGCCCCAAGGGGGAATCAGTGCAGAATCAGATAAGAAGAGGCTTGGGCCTCAGTCCTGGGAACTTCCCATGCAGAGGTTGAACAGAGGAGGAATAGACAAGCCATCAAAGGAATCTATAAAGGAACGGCCAGAGAGGTAGAAGGGAAAGTAAGTGTGGCATCATAGAAGCAAGAAAAGAGAATAGTTTAAGGAGGAGTGGTGGGCTGCCTAGGAGGTCAGGTCAGTGAGGCAGGAAACAGTCCATTGGATTTAAGATCATGGTGGTCACTGAAGACCACAGTTCACTGGGGCTGCCTGATGGCCCCTTTTAGAGGAAGTGAGTGCTCCCGAGTTTGCAACAATCCCCACTACTCCCTCCCATCCCATCTAACACTTGGCCTGAGTCACATTTTTGTCTAGTTCCTGGAAGCATTTATACATCTGACCCTTTTCCTGGAGCAATAAGTACTACCTTGCAGCATAATTTTAAAACGGTAATACTTCTTTCTCCTAACACAAAAAAGCACTTAACACTCTGCCTAGCACTTAATAAATGTTCATTGTTAATTATATCACTTTTTCCTGTCCTGTTCTTCATTAACCTCCACAGGATGCTCCAGACTCGTTCTCTTTTTCTCTGGTTGACTGCAAATAACTTAAAAGTACTGCCCCTGCCCTGTGGTTTCCTCCATCAGATTTGACCTCTCCTCCCCTGTGCCTACTTGAATCCTACCCACCCTTCTGCTCCAGCTCAGTTTCCCGCTTCTCCATGAAGCCTTTCCAGCCCTCACTAGCCTCCAATGAGTTAATCATTCTCTGGACTCTGATAAAATTTCCTAGCTATGCCACTTATTAAATGATTAATCTTGCTCTATCATGTGACTTGGATGGCTATTTTTTTTTTAAAGATTTTATTTATTTATTTGAGAGAGAGGATGAGAGGAGAGAGAGAGCACATGAGAGGGGGGAGGGTCAGAGGGAGAAGCAGACTCCCTGCTGAGCAGGGAGCCTGATGCGGGACTCGATCCCGGGACTCCAGGATCATGACCTGAGCTGAAGGCAGTTGCTCAACCAACTGAGCCACCCAGGAGCCCTTGGATGGCTATTTACTTGAATTATCGCTTTGTCTCTCCAACTTAATTGTAAACTTGGTTAGGGAGGCATATTTCTTTACATCCCAGCAATTTTTACACAATGCCTTGCACACAGTAGGTTGATACATAATGGTTGATTGATAACTTAACCGCTCCTTCCTTGAGGTGGACACCTATTGCTTTGTCTGCCAAGTCCATCTTCCTTTTCTGGAAAACGTCTACTGTCCCTCTACCTCCCCCCTCCATCCTCATGGTGACAATGGAAACATTATGTCTTTACTGTGAACACCTGCTGCCTTGACCCCACTCCCCCACCTGTCCATTCATTTCTCTCTGAGCCCCACACAGGAACATACAAAGACGTCTCCTCAAGTTCCTGTCAGAGACTAGCGGTTATGACCAACATTTATCTAGCATGGGTCAGAGACGCTTTCAAATGCTGTACAAACTTTTTGTTCAGTTTCATTAAATCCATACAAGATCCCTACAAGGTAGAGAATATTATCATTATCTCTATTTTACAGATGAGGAGACTAAGGTAGACCTCCCCATATATATGTTCCATTTCTCCTGTGTGGAAGCTGGACTTCTCATCCTCAGAGCTCTCTGCTGTTCCCTCACCACTGAATCTCCACTTTACTCTCCCCCCCAACCCCGCCACCTCCACAGCACAATCCAGGTGTTTCCTAGCACCACAATTTAATCGTGCCAATCTCTGCCTGGGAACACTATCCCCCCACTGCCCTTTTTTGCCCAAGTAACCCCTACTTCACATTTCAAACAAAGGTCAGGCGGTGCCTCTTTCAGGAAGCCCTCCTTGAACAGCCTCCTCCCTCCCAGATGGGGGAACTGATGTCATCTCGCCACCGTGCCCTGGGCTGCCCTCCAGGATTGTATTCATGACATCACAATTCCATAGTCTGCCGACATATCTGTGCCTCCGACGACTCTGGGCTCCCTGCCAACATGGACTCCAGGGTCCAGCACTGGGCCTGACACAAAGTAAGCACAGAGTGAAGGCAGAAATAGCAGTTCTTCCCCAGACCCCGGAGTCACAGCTAATGCCACCAGTGGATAAACCATGCCTCCTATGCCAGCCTCACCGAACTCTGGAGGAGTGAAAGCCCTAGAGAGCTTCAATTCAACAGGTTGAACATCTACCATGTACGGTCACTGGGACTAAAGTGACAGAGTAAGACTGGCAGTAACAGGTTTGGGTGAGGATGTGGAGAAATCAGAACCTCCAACACTACTCGTGGGAATGTAAAATGGTGCAGCCACTGTGGAAAAACAGTGTGGCAGTTCTTCAAAACACAGGGCGCCTGGGTGACTCAGTTGTTAAGCATCTGCCTTCGGCTCAGGTCATGATCCCAAGGTCCTTAGATCGAACACTGCGTCGGGCTCCCTGCTCAGCGGGAAGCCTGGTTCTCCCTCTCCCACTCCCCCTGCTTGTGTTCCCTCTCTTGCTGTGTCTCTCTGTGTCAAAAATAAATAAATAAAATCTTTAAAAAAAAAAAAAGTAACACAAAGTTACTGCGTGACCCAGCAATTCCACTCCTAGGTGTATACCCAAGAGAGATAAAAATGTATGTCTACACAAAAACCTGTGCGTAGATGTTCGTAGCAGCATTCTTCAGAATAGCCAAAGGTAAAAATAACCCAAATGTCCATTAACTGATTATTGGATAAACAAAATGTGGTAAATCCATGCAACAGAATAATATGAAGCCACAAAAAAAAATAAAGTACTGACACATGCTACATCACGGATCAATCTGAAAACATGACACTAAATGAAAGAGGCTGGTCACAAAGATCACATGTTGTATGATTCCATTTACATGAAGTATCCGAGAATTGGCAAATCCATAGAGCCAGAAAGCAGATTTGTGGTTGCCATTGCACAGCCTCGTGAATGTACTAAAAACCACTGAATTACACACTGCAAAAGGGTACATTTTATGGTATGTGAATTGTATCTCAATATTAAGAAGAGTGGCGGAGTATGCAAAGGTGAGGAAGGTGGAGACCAAGGGAGGCAACGGGGAGAACAGGACAGTAGTAGTAGTAGTAGTAGTAGTAGTAATAATAATAATAATAATAATGGCTAGCAGTTATCAGTGCTAGCTATGGGATAGACCCTGGTGAAATATTTAACAAATAAATTATCCTATTTAATCCTCACAGCAACTCTGTGAGGCAGGTTCTGTTCTTACTCCCATTTTATAGATGAGGAAATTCAAGCCCTGGAGAGGTTAGGTCACCTATCAAAGGCACACGTGAAAAGTTCTAACCTTAAGGCTGTGCCACAGTGGGATACTGCCTCATGCATATGACCATCCACAGGACAGACAGAACGAAGTCCCAGAATAAAGGTAGAAGGTGCTAGGGGAGGCTGAAGAAGTCTTCACATCTCACTGGGGGTTTGGGCATTTGAAAAAGATTTTGAAGGGCAGATAGGACTTTGACAAGCAAAGATGGAGAAGAGCAAGTTTCAGGTGGGTGGAAAAAACTTGAGCAAATATGTAGAGTTGACAAAGTTTGGGTGTATTTAGAGGGCTTTACCTAACATTATCAGTGACTCTCCTCAGTATCCATGCCCTCTTCTTCCTCAGTAACAGAATCCCCAGGTGATGGGCGCCTGGGTGGCTCAGTTGGTTAAGCGACTGCCTTCAGCTCAGGTCATGATCCCAGGGTCCTGGGATCGAGTCCCGCATCAGGCTCCCTGCTCTGTGGGGAGCCTGCTTCTCCCTCTCCCATTCCCCCTGCTTGTGTTCCCTCTCTCGCTGTGTCTCTCTCTGTCAGATAAATAAATAAAATCTTTAAAAAAAAAAAAAAATCCCCAGGTGATGGATCATGATTAGTCTAAGGCCATTGGACAACACCGTCTCCTGCTTTCCCAGCATCCCTTGCAGCTAAGGGCGCACATGCGATCCAGTTTTGGCCAACAGCACCTAAGCAGACATCTGCTGGGAAAAGTCTTGCTTTCCTGTTTAAAGTAAACAGATGAGCTTCATACCTTCTGGGCTCTTCCTCCTTTCTCCTGCCTTGAATGCAGATGCATTGTCTGGAGCTGCAGCCACTATCTTGGGATCATATGGTGACAAGTATAAGAATGCAAACCAATGCACTGAGGTTGGTGGGACAGAAAGACAGAAAGAACAAGGGTTCCTGAGGGCATCACTGACTTGCTGAACCAACACCATCCTCCAGACTTCTTGTTGTGCAAGAAAAATAAATCCCTATTTGTTTAATAACTGTTCTGTTAACCCTCCTGATAATATCCTGAACTTTTTTTTAATTAACATATAATGTATTATTTGTTTCAGGGGTACAGGTCTGTGATTCCTCAGTCTTACACAACACCCAGCGCTCACCACAACACATACCCTCCGCAATATCCTGAACTTCTAACCTTGTGGTTGAGAAAGGACTGACCCCATCCCCCAGCTCCAGGGATGGGCTCCAGCTGGCCTTACCCAACCACCATATCCCATCTCCCTGGCCACAGTGGTTCATTCAGGGATGTGGCACTTTTATCTTAGACTTCTAGCTTCCAGAACTGCAGGAAAACAATGTCCGTTGTTTGAGTCAGTCAATGTATGGTATTTTGTTATAGCAGCTTGAGTTGACTGAGACAATTGGTAAAAATTTTTTGGTTGTAAACGATAGAGCTCTAACTCCAACTGATTTGAGCAAAAAAGGGGAATGTATTGGCCTCTCAAGTAAAAAGTTCAGGGCCACCTAAGGCTTTAAGTCATGACAGGATCCAAGGGCTCAAGCTCTGCTATTAAGGCACACTCTCCCTTTTTTTCTTCCTCACATCCCCCTCTCTCTCCATCGCTTTGCTCATTTTTGCTTTCTGCCAACTTTATTCTCAAGGGATATCCCCAGTGTGGTAGCAAAGATGGCCGCCAACTGGTGTGTGGGCTTTCATTGTCTTCACAGGCATCAACTTCCTGCCCATCACCCCCTACCACCTTGACCCCCAACACCTGTTTCAAAAACTGAAAAAAGCTTCTGATGGGCCCCTCTTTACAGACCTTCCCATTTCTACCCAACCAAGCGTGAGAACTAGGCAAATGGGACACTCCTATTGACTACCACAGGTCACATGTTCACCTGAGTGGGCCCATTTCATTGGAAACCCCACTGAGTGTGTGCAGGCAGGAGCCTACATTTCTTTTAAGAGAAAAAAAGAAAAAGAGCGTTTATATGACCTTAAGTAGAAAGAAAGATGACAGGAAGACAAAAATAACAGATACCCCACCATGTAGGGTCTCAAAAGAAAGGAGGGCATGGAAATTCAAATAGGCAAAGGAAAAGTGGGCAGGGTCCCGGCCCTGGAGGAGCTTCCAGCCCCAGTGCGGAAAGAAACATTAATCAGATAATCCCACAAATAAATATAAGAATTATAATTGGGACTCTACAGCGGAGAGGTATGGGAGAGAGTAAGTGCCATGGGACAAGGATAGAGCTGAAGAAGGGACACTTCACCCACCAAGCTGTAAAGGCTAAGGAGGGGAGGGGGCCTTCCTGATAAAGGGAATTAGAAGGAATTCTAAAGGAAAAAGGGATTTGGAAGGAGTTGAAGGGAAGGCTGATGGATGCCCTGATGTGATGAACCCATGGGATATCTCAGCTGGATACATACTGTGTTCTCAGGTCCTCCTGGGGTCTACTTTACAGTGTGTAACAAGAAAGAAATCCGGTTGTAACTGTGGTTGTAACAGCAGTCTGGGGGCAAACTATTCATTGCAAAAGGGAAAAACAAGAGAATTTGGTTCATAGAGGTTCTGCTATCTTTCCGTCTTGGTCTCTCCTGGATCTTACTAGGAAAAAAAAAAAAGGCTGAAATCCCAAATGCTAGCTCCATTACCACCAACACTTGGCAAAGCTCTGGCTTGTCAGACAAATGGATCTTGAGCACAAACCACCCTGCCACCACCCCATTGCTTGGTGCTCCCTAGGTCAGCTTCCCCACCTGCTACTAGTCATCCAAGAGCAGCAACAGTGCTCTCCCCTGGAGCCAGGTGAGCGGCTGCAGCTCACTGCTGGCTTCTGCCTAGCCTCACCTGGCTGCACACAACACGAGCTTTTCTGGGGAGCTTCATTATTTCTGGTGGCCTCCCCAACTCTCCTTCCTTCCTTGGGAAATGGGAGTTAAGAGGAAGAAATCAGAAATTAAGCAACTATCTTCCTGAAGGAAATGGGGGAGGGAACACCCTTTAGAGAAAGCAGGTAAAGCACTCCCACAAGTCACCAGTCACGGTCTCATCTCCATCTCCTTAACCAGTTGATTACTTGCCCCTTTTTACTGATGCCTTAAATCCCTGTCTCCCTTCCTGACCCCCAGTCCAAGATTCCCATCTGTCCACATGCATCTCTATCATCCCAGACTCAATATGATGGAAGCCACATTTTTATTACCCTCCTGCTACTTACCATCACCACTAACTCACTCTCCAGAATCCTCCCCCCCACCCCCGATTTTTCTCCAAGGCATTATGTCCTTTGTTCTTTTTCATCCGCTATATCTGTTCCATCATGAAGTCCCAGTATGCCTTATATTATTTCACAGATTCATTCCTTCCATCTAACTTCTAGACTCAAAGACACATGGATTTATACCCCAGCATGGCCATTAACTTGCTGTGTGACCTTGAATAAATCACTTAACCTCTCTGAGCTTTTTAATCTCTAAAATGGAGGTAAGAATATATTCCTTGCAGGGTTGTTGTGAGACTTGAAACATATATAAAATGGCACACAGTAGATGAACACAAGTTCTCTTCTGCCTTCTCTCTCTTGGTAGCATCCTAATCTAAGCCCTCCTCATTACATACTTGGATTACAGCAGAAACTTCCCAAAGGTCCCCAGTTTTCTAATCTCCTTCTCCAATCCAATACATCCGAACACCAATACCAGGGAAATTTCAAAATATTGTGTTCCTTTTTGCCGCTCTTCTGACCCTGTAATATTCCTTTCCCATTGCCTGATGGTAAAGGCAAAGATCCATTCTAGTCCTAAAATCTGCAATACCATGGACTCATACATCCCAGGATGATCCTGTTGTGTCTTGTCGAACACCTTGGGAATGACTGTGATTGCCTGAGGGAGACTGAAAGAGGAAGAGACTCAAGGACAGGACAGAATCTTAGGGATGCTAGCCTTTCAGGGCTGGGAAGAAGAGGAGCCATAGAGGAGCTTGTGGAGGACCAGCCAGGAAAGTAGGGTTGGCTCCAGGAAAAGATGGAAAAGACAGTTTCCAAGAGAAAGTTATCACGAGTGTCAAATGTTGCAAAAAGGTTGAGAACCAAAAGGGGCGTGTCATGAGTTTGGATAGTGTCCTCCAAAAAGATCTGACCAAGTCTTCATCCCCAACACTTCCAAATGACCTTATTTGGAAATTCGGTCTTTGCAGATGTAATTAAGTTAAGGGTCTCAAGATAAGATTCTTGATGTAGGGTGGGCTGTAAATCCAATGACCTATGTCCTTGGATGTTTAGCAAAGGAGAGGGACACAGGGACACAGAGGGAAAGATCTGTGAAGACTGAGGCAGAGGCTGGAGTAAGGTGTCCGCGAGCCCAGGAACACCAGAAGCTAGAAGAGAGACATGGATTTCTGGATTTCAGTTTTCTGGCCTTGGTGACAGAATACATTTCTCTTAAGTTTTTCTGTTCACTGTAGCACCATGCACTGGCAAATTAGGTTTCCTTTCTCCTTCCCCGAAGCGGTGGGGGTGGGGGGGTTGAAGGAGGGGTGGGGGGGCAGGGCTCATCAGACAAATTACAGGAACCAGAAAAGCAACATTGTCTTTGCATTTTTCCTTGAATGTGTGCCCCTGCTACCCACGCCACCGGTCAGACCGTGCTCCGAAGGCTGGGAAGCACAGCACGCCCAGGGCAACATTTCAGAGGCCTGCTGGAGGGGGTGTGGTGTGCTTGTGGGGAAAGGGTGGCTTGCCGGCCTGGAACGTGGAGACTGTGTGTATGAGTGAGACAAGATTCTCCTGGGAATGGCTCTAGGGATGGTTGCTGCTGGGATAGGATGTAGAAAAATCAAATTCAAGGATACAAATCAATACTGTCATATACCCTGGAGGCTAGGGAAGCACCTTCCCACAGGGAAGACTAAGAGAAAGTAGAAATGGCTCCCAAGCCGCTGGGGGCAGATCTGGGCTATTTTGAGTTTAACAGAAGAGTCATGTCACGGGATCCTTCCTTCTCGGTTCACTGAATCCTCCCCACAGCGCTAAGTGTTCTTATAAAAAACAAACAGACAAAACCCAGAGGGCTGGTTTCCCATATTTCTGTTTTGAGGCTGGGGTTCAGACAAGGTCAGGATCCACAGCTAGTATGGATTCAAACCTCCACACCCCCATGTTTTCCCCACCACAGCTCACTGCCTGATTAGGGAGGGAGGTGGGGACCGTCAGGTGAGGGGAGCAGGTGAAGCTGGTGGATCAAGTCCCCACAGACCTCTTTGCCGGCTTCAAGTTATCTACTGGTGGGGGTGGGGAACGTGACCTTGAGACCCAGGTAGGGCCGGGTTCCTAATTTCTGCATTGAGATCTTGGGCAAATAACTTAAGCTCTGGAGCCTCAAATTTCATTCTTAGAACAATGGGGATAATAATTCCCACCTTACTGAGAGTTAAAGGATTAGACGAGGGCATGCTCACAGTGTGCCTAGCACAGAGGCTGATATGGGGGAAACAGTTCAAAACAGTTTAATTCTGCTCTGTTCCAATCAGCGTTTTCAAAGTTAAATGCCCTGAGAAAGCAGAGCAAAGTGATTTAAACCAGGGACTGGTTTAAGAGGCCTGCTCAAGCAGGCTTCCCTGACCTTGACCTTTGGCACACTTAAAAAAAAAAAAACAAAATCTAGAAAACCTTTTCTTGTGAAGGGAACATAGCAGTCTCCTTGGGAGCTCGGCCCACCTGCCACCCTGGGGAGTATCAGTAAACACAGTGCAGGTTGGTGGGGTCCATCACTCACTTCAGTGTTTGAGGCAAGAGACCCAGGTGCATCTGTGCACCACGAGAATGGGGCTCAGCCAGTTCCTTGCCTCCAGGGGACACCGGAGAATCACACTTTGTCAGTGACAGGGTGGTCCCAGTCTGCAAATGTGCACTAACCTCAATAAAAGAATGTCAAACTCTTTCTTTCTCAAGAAATCTTGAGAGGAAAGGAGCTCCTGCCAGGTGCAGAAGAAAGAAGAAAACCCGCTTTTGGCAGCAGGGAAATCAGGTTGCCACGGCAACGAGCTCCTTCCCAAGTCCACTCATGATATGGCTTTTGAATTAGACTTCCTCCCGTGTCTACCTCTAGCAGCTGGATTCCCATCTCGCCACCAGCCAAACGCACCAGGCTTCTCCCCAGGGAAACCACCACGGAAGGGAGCCACTGAGCCTCCTTCCAAAGCCGGCCCCTCCAGTCCCTGGGATGGGACCATAGGATTTACTTGGTTGACACTGGGAAGAAGGGGAGAGCAGCCCTCTCATCTTCTGTGGGTGGGAGGGTAACTGGTACAACTTCTTTGGGCAGCAGTTTGGCAAAATGGAAGTACATCCTCTCTGACCTCGCTGTCCCGGGACTTCACCATGGCACTACAGCTTTTCTGTAATAGCAGAAAATTGGAAACCACCTCCATCTCACTGAGAGGGGGCTGGTTAAATATGAGCTGCAGCTCCTGTGGAATACTGGGCAGCTGTAGAAGTAATGGGCTAGATCCCATCAGCCCACATGGGAAGACAGATTTAGTTCAAAAAGCAAGTTGTTCAAACTCAAGGAAACAGAAAGTAGAATAGTAGCGGTTGCCAGAAACTGGGGGAGGGGGAAATGGGGAATTGTTTAATAGGTGTCTGGCTTCAGGGGTACCTGGCTGGCTCAGCTGGTGGAGCGAGCCACTCTTGATCTCGTTGTCCTGAGTTCGAGCCCCACATGGGGTGTAGAGATTACTTAAAAATAAAATCTAAAAGGGGTCCCTGGGTGGCTCAGTCATTGATCATCTGTCTTCGGCTCAGGTCATGATCCCAGGGTCCTGGGATCGAACCCCGCATCGGGCTTCCTGATCCTCAGGAGGCCTGCTTCTCCCTCTCCCACTCCCCCTGCTTGTGTTCCCTCTCTCGCTGTGTCTGTCCAATAAATAAATAAAATCTTTAAAAAAAATCTAAAAGAAAATAGATGTATAGCTTCAGTTTTGTAAGATGAAAAAGTTCTGGAGATCAGTTGTAAGCCACATACATAAGCACTACTGAACCGTAAACTTAAGAATGGTTAAGACAGGTGGGTGGCTCAGTTGGTTAAGTGTCTGCTTTGGGCTCAGGTCATGATCCCGGGGTCTTGGGATCGAGTCCCGCACTGAGCTCCCTGCTCAGAGGGGAGTCTGCTTCTCCCTCTGCCCCTCACCCTGCTCATGCTTGTTCTCTCTTAAATAAATAAAATCTAAAAAAAAAAAAAAACAAACCCAGTTAAGACAGTAAATTTCATGTTTGCATATTTTACAATATTTTTAAAAAGATTCTATTTACTTATTTATTTAGAGCACGCACACGAGCAGGGGGAGAGGGAGAGGGAGAGAACCCCAAGCAGACTCGGCGCTGAGTGGGGAGCCCAACTCAGGGTTCTATCTCATGACCCTGAAATCATGACCTGAGCCGAAATCAAGAGTTGGATGCTCCATGGACTGAGCCACCCAGGTGCCTCTGTATTTTACCACAATATAAAGAAAACCAAGTTGCAGAATAGAATCAATACTGTTATCACAATCTTTTGTGTGTGTGTGTGTGTGTGTGTAAGGGCAATGCAATTTGGGAAGGAGACAAAACCAACTGTTACCAGTGGTTACTTTTGTGGTGGGAAGGAAATAGAGGAAAAAAAGGATGTTAGTTTTCATTTTTTTCCTCCCTCCAGTTTTAAAACCTATATAATTAGCATCTATTATTTCTGTGACTTCAACAAACCTGTAAACCAGTGGCGATCCAGTGGCGATGATGTTAATATACCTGATCTCCAGGAAGCTACTGCAAGTCAACAGCTGTTTATTGAGGGTTAACGTCCTACCTACAGGCGCTGTGTGAAGTCTGAGGGAGAGCCAGCACAAGCACGGTCCCTGTCCTCCTGGGGTTCACACTCCTATGGGAGGCTGTCCCGACCACAGCTGGGGACAGTCACGGAGAGTACTGGCAGGCAGGAGCTGCTTACCCCATCTCCTCTCACATCTCTGAGAAGGTGACATGTAAGCTGAGACCTGAAGCTTGAACAGGAGCCAGCCAGGGGAGGGAGAAAGGGCACCTGGGCACAGGAGCAGAGGCTGCAAAGACCTGGAGCCAGACGAGAGGGAAGGCCAGTGTGTCAGGACTGAGGGTGGAAAGGAGAGTGTGTTTGGGGGGGACTGGCGGCGAGGAGGCTGGGGTGCGTTCCCAGTTCCTAGGGCAATGGAAAGGCACCACGGGATTCTAAGCCAAAGAGTGACATGATCTAATTTATGTTTTAAAAAGATCACCATGGTTGCTGGGGGTGGGGGAATGGGTCGGAGAGGGGGCAGGAGTGGAAGCAGACAGACTAGATAATGAGGTCTTTATTAGCTTCCTGCTGGATGACTTTGACGAGCATTTTGGCTTTAGATGAGGTTAGAAAATTGCAGATAATTGCTGAGAGGTTAGAAGAGTGTGCTTTTTAAAAGGCTCTCATACACACAAACCTGGTGACACTTGTTGTCTTGGCTGGGGTCAGGGCGAAGGAGGGTTGCTGCCAGCTCTTCATACTTCCAGGTGGCTTGAGTCCATGGGATCCTGTTAAATGCAGGATCTGATTCAGCAGGTCAGGGTGGGAGTGGTCTGAGACTCTGCAGGTGAGGCCAAGCCGGGAACCACACTTGGAATAGCAGACTAGGGAGGACTTTCATTTTCAAAATTCCTGTAATGTTCACCTTCCTTTTTTAAAGGCATAATTTGCTCTTGTGCTGCAAAACAGTAACAATTATAAAGATATTTTTAAAGGGCCCTTGACACAGCCTGCTTGAGACACGAGCAGACAAAGCAGAAGGATAGATTAGAAAGGGACGTCTCTGACCCAGGCCTCCGGGAGGACAAGGTCACCTCCCAGGGAACTCTCAGGGGCCCAGTGCAAAACAAAGAAGAAACAATCTTTAAGTAAACCTTAAACACCTATTATCTATCAAGAACTGTGTTAAGTGCTGGGATATGTGAGGGAAGAGTTGCTGGCAGAGGAGAGGGAAGACAGAGCTATAAACAGAGAATAACCCAAGCCCAAGGTGCTAAGTACACAGATGGAGTTACACCCCAGATGTGCCAGAAGGGCGGCCAACCTGGGGAAGGGGTACGTAGGGCTGCCAGAGAATCACCTAGATCACCTCTGCTAGAACTCACCTCCCAGGTCAGCCAGGAAACTGGCTGAGAGGCTTGGACACCATTCCCCCACCATGCCAGGAACTGCCCCAGGACCTTTGCAGACAAGTCTCAGAGTCCTAGTGCTTAAGGGCACAGACTCTGGGGCCAGATTACCCCGGTTCACATCTCCGCTCCGTCACTCACGAGCTATGTGAACTTGGGCAAATTACTTAAGCTCTCAGAGCGTCAGTTTCCTCCCCTGATAAATGGGGATAATAATAACCAAGAGTGCTATAAGGACTAAAGGAGTTACTTGTATGTAAAGCACTTACAATGATGGGTGGTATGTAATAAGAGCTATTATGACTTATCCTCAACCACTCTGTGAGCCCAGTCATATTAAAAGCCCATTGAGTAGGTAAAGATGCTGAGGATTACAAAGATCAAACTCAGCTCTGGAAAAGGCCCAAGCAGAGAAGCGCTGGGAGAGCAGCACCCTGGATGTCTCTCTGAGTCCTGAACCCCTGAATCCCATTTCCCATAGCGCTGCTCAGGTGCCCCATGCCCACCCCAGGTATTGCAAAAAGACCTGGTCCTCCCTCCCTTCCTCTTGGAACAGCAGTCCTGTGCAGGAGCTAGAGACCACTCAGGAGGAGCCCAAGCGTGTTTCTCCATAGACTGCAGTGTTCCCAAGCTGGTCACTCACCCGGCCTCTCTAAGGCCGATCAACCCCAAACCTGAAACTCAGCCTGCAGGGGCCACATTAAAACAAAACCGCTCTATCTGCACGGAGGTCTTTGCAAGATGAAAGGGGTTTCTGAGATGAGAAAGCAGGCTACCTCCATCTATCTTATTTAATCCTGCTGGTTGGATGCAAATTGCTTTCTCACATTGAGGCAAAAGAACGCTGGTGGGTGGTGTGATGTGGGCAGGCAGCTGAGAGACTCGTGGGGAAGAGGAACGCCTGCATAGCAGGACCCCAGAGCAGCCCCTGATGCGAGGCAGGGTGCAGCCACCGGGAATTTTCTCCTCCTTCCCTGCTCCAGGAAAGAGTTTATGGAGTGTGAGAGTCAGGTTTTCTCTTCAGCCTTTGCCCGAGACAACAGGGCCTGGGAGCATTCTGATGGACTAGTGTAACTGCTGGAGTAGGGCTCCTGGGCCATGGGAACTGGCCGAAGCAGGACAGCTGGGGGACCCTACCTACAGAGGCTCGGGGAGGGGAGGGGAGGTCTGCAGACCACACTAGCCTGGGTGGCTGAAGAGAAGTCAAGGCTGCTTCTAGGTGCTCTACCCAAATTCGTATTTATGTATGATGAATATATTTAGGTTTATGTTTATTTATACCACTTTGTTACATAAAGAACTTGAGATGGTTTGCAAAAATGTGTGCAATGTCAAGGAATAAAACAAATAGCTTTGGGAATTGAAGTGAAAGGAAAGTAAAGGGAGGGAAAATAATGGAAGTAGGAGTAAGATTAGTATCCACGAATGGATAATGAGTAGTTCTGTACAGTTAGTTGCTAACAGGGCCCAGACACTCGGTTCTGAGAACCTTAGCGGCCAAAGCTAAGAGGTACCAACAATCCAGTACATGAACCAGAGTGTACAAGACGGAAAAAACCCAGAACTCAGAAGCATCACCTTAAACCTGGTACAGAAACTTGGGAGGAATTCCTCCACTGTCCACCTAAAGATGACCCCAGACGAAGAAGGCAATAGATGCTCTCAGGGGCACCTCGACCACAGAGACAGTAACAGCCATTTCTCAGAATGTTCCTTAGGATGAACTATGGCACTGAAATGCCATTCATGAGTAATCCTAATAATTGTTCTGTAATATCAGAAATTGGAGACAACCTCAATGTCCATCAAACACATTAAGGTACAGACATGTGATGGAATACTACACAGCTATTAAAAAGGAAGAGGAGCGGGGCACCTGGGTGGCTCAGTCGGTTAGACGTCTGCCTTCAGCTCAGGTCACAATCTTAGGGTCCTGGGATCGAGCCCCACGTCTGGCTCTCTGCTCAGCAGGGAGCCTGCTTCTCCCTCTCTCTCTGCTTGCTGCTCCGCCTCCTTGTGCTCTCTCTCTTTCTCTCACACAAATAAATAAATAAAATTTTTAAAAAAGAAAAAGAAAGAGGAGCAATTTAGGTACTCATACAAAATAATCACCAAGATATATTGGGAAGTGGAAAAAAGCAAGGGGTAGAATAATGCCTATAAGTGGAAAAAAAAAGAAAAGAAAAAAAAAGTGTCTACACTTAAATGCTTGTATACACCCTAGGTCATTTCTGGTGGGAGGAATCTCAAGAAGCCACTGATTCTGGGGATGGGAACCGGGTGGAGGGTGATAAAAGTAAGAGACTGCCTTTCATTATATAGCCTTTTGTACCTTCTGTATTTTGTACCACAGGAGTGTATTGCATGTTCAACCTAATTAAATAATGCATTATAAACATGTAAGCAAAAATAATCCAAGAGGGGCTCCTGGGTGGCTCAGCTGTTAAGCATCTGCCTTCGGCTCAGGTCATGATCCCAAGGTCCTAGGATCGAGCCCAACACCGGGCTCCCTGCTTGACGGGAAACCTGCTTCTCCCTCTCCCACTCCCCCTGCTTGTGTTCCCTCTCTCGCTGTGTCTCTGTCAAATAAATACATAAATAAAATCTTTAAAAAAACAGAGTGGCTACACACGAGGGGCTCTATACAGAGACCCTCCTTTATGATCAGGCTTAAGGACAACATATAGATTACCCAGGAGAATGGAAAATCTAGGCATCCTTCAGCTCAGTTCTCCATGAAAGTCATTTACCCAGCGTGTTCCTGCCGAGACTCCGGTGGGTAGAAGATTTACATTGCTGTTTAAGATCCATCGTTTTCCTCTTCAACTGGAAAATTAAAAAACTTTCCCTTTCCACCAAAAAAAAAAAAAAAATCCTGTTAGAACTAATACATTTAGCAAAGTTGCAGGATGGAAAATCAACACAAAAATTGGCTGTGTTTCTATAATGAACAACCTTAAAAAGAAGTTAAGACAATTTACAACAGCATCAAAAGAATACAAAGGAATAAAATACTTTAACCAAGGAGGTGAAAAATTTATATGATGAAACCTTCAAGATGGGGGCACATGGGTGGTTCAGTCGGTGAAGCGTCTGCCTTTGGCTCAGGTCATGATCCCAGGGTCCTGGGATCGAACCTGAAATCAGGCTCCCTCCTCTCAGCGGGGAGTCTGCTTCTCCTTCTCTCTCTGCCCCTCCCCCTGCTCATGCGCACTCTCTCATAAATAAAAAAAAACTTTAAAAAAGAAACCTGCAAAAAAATAAAAAAATTTAAAAAAACCCTGCAAAATGTTGCCGAAAGATGTTAAAGACGACACTCATAACTGGAAAGCCACTTCTTTTTTTTTTAAGATTGTATTTATTTGAGAGAGAGAACTCACAAGCAGGGGGAGGGGAGGGGAAGAAGCAGGCTCCCTGCAGAGGGCTCGAAATCCCAGGACCAGAGATCATGACCTGAGCAGAAGGCAGATGCTTAGCTGACTGAGCCCCCCAGGTGCTCCAGGAAAGCCACTTTTTGTTCATGGATTAAGATGTCAATACCACCCAAAGTGATCTACAGATTCAAACCAATCCCTATTAAAATCCCAACGTTTTCTGTAAAAATTGAAAAAAATCCATTTTAAAATTCGTATGGAACCTCAAGGGACCCTGAACTGCCAAAAAAAAAAAAAAAATCCTGAAAGAGAACAAAACTGGAGGACTCACACTTCTTGATTTTATTTTTTAAAATTTTTTAAACAAGATTTTATTTATTTGACAGAGAGATAGTGAGAGCAGGAACACAAGCAGGGGGAGTGGGAGAGGTAGAAGCTGAGCAGGGAGCCCGATGCTGGGCTGGATCTCGGATCATGACCTGAGGCGAAGGCAGACGCTTAATGACTGAGGCACCCAGGTGCCCCACACACTTCCTGATTTTAAAACATACTACAAGATAATGTGATCCTGGCATAAAGACAAATATATAGACCGATGGAATAGAAAAGAGAGCCCCAAAATAAACCTCTGAATATATGTCAAATGATTTTCAACATGGGGGCCAAGACGATTAAATGGGGAAATAACACTCTTTCCAACATGGGGTGTTGGGACAACTGGGTGTCCACATGCAAAAGAATGACGTTGGACCCCGACCGAACACCATATACGAAAATTAATGCAGAGTGGACATCTTTGATTTGAGGTAGAGATTCAATAAATATGTGCCGAGAGACTGACTGAGTGTCCCCTATTGTCCCTGTTCTCCCAACTACTGCTTCGGAAGGTAGAGATGGAGCTATACCGGGTACCTGGGGTATAAACAAAATTTGAATATCCTATGCCAGCGAGAGTGCCATGGAAGGTTCTCCTTTACACACACACACACATCATGCACATATAAACACAACATGCATCCCACACCACACACACTGTGCATATAATACATACATCATAGACACCACACATCCCACCCATACATCACACATATCACACACAACACACATCCCACACATATCTCACACATACACACACATACCCTGCATCACATGCCTCACACACACATACTGCACTCTCACCGTCACATACACACATATCATACATATCCCACGTACACACACACACACCACCACCACCACCACCACCAGGAGTGGTCTAATTCAGGCCCAGCCTGATGTAGATTGAGAATAGGAGAGCTCCTGTCAGATCCATTTAGAACATAAAAATTTGCCGATTCTCTGTTTATACATTCCCCCCCCCCCAACTGCCCTGGCTCAATAAATATTGTGAAATGAATGAGTAATCAATATGTAGTACGTTTTAAACTCCAGGAAAGCCTGCTCCTCCCTACTCCCACTTTCCATCTCTGCTGCTCACTGCCCGACTGCAGTTCTTCCCCGGGGAGCTGCATCAGCTTAGTACCCTGATGGATGTAAACAAATGACACCCTCTCCCCCCAGCCTGAGGGAGAGCGAGACTTCTATTAGCCCTGTGCACCTTAGTATGAACAAGTGTGAGGAAGACAGGTGAGCATGGAGAGGGGCATGACTCCTAGTTCGGGCTGGTTACCAATCAGGTAATCAGGTGATCGGAGGTAAAGTCATGGGGTTGGGTAAGCAGGGAGAAGGCACAAAACTCTGCAGGGTTAGCAGAGAGGGAGAGCACAGAGGGACATCTGGAGGGATGTGTGGGCGGGTGGCACCGTGAGGGAGAGCTGGGGGACTGTACCAGCCTTTCATGGTTGGCCTCTGGCCAGCCCCATCCTTACTTCCATTTCCCATGAGATTAAGAACAGCAAATGGCTGGCTCCCCAGATCATGGAGGCAACCGATAAAGTAGGTGAGAACTGATGAGTAAGTGGGGACAAAGAGCCCCAGGCCAGCCCTGAGGAGCGCCACAGAGGGATTCTGCACAGTCCCCACAATCAGTCTCCCCAAGGACTGTCCTGTGCTATGGACAGAGCATCTCTCCTCTCCCATTCTCCCACTGCACCTTGCTTTGCTGGATTCCAGTAGAGGAACGTCTTCAGCCCTCGACTTTAACCTTGATGCCAGAACCAAGGAAGGCCTTGCTTTGTTTGGTTTTATTTTTGAGGCATAAGGAGGGAAAAGGAGCAGAGCATCCCATCATTTCAGAGAGCCGAGGATGTGCTTGAAGCACCCCTGGGTCCTCGTGACTTATTAAGAAAACCTGCACTCATTAATTGATCCAAATCTTTTTTTAAAAGGTATTTTGATTTTTAGTCAAACTTCTATTTAAATAACGAGTTTCAGAGGAGGAAGAAGTCAAGGCAGTGTTGTTTTTGGAACACTGATCATTCAACGAGAAATTCTGCCAACAGCATCTTTTCCTCCCATGCCCCCCCCCCACTCCTCCAGAAGAGATATTAATTAACTTCTAGTGAGTTCCTTTGTCCCACCCCCACCACCTCAGTTCCTCCCATCACTACGTGAACACACACTGTGCGCACACACACAACACCCTCAGCCGGGCCAGTGCGTGAAGCCAGGATTCCTTTGCGAAAACACCCCTTGCCTTGTGGGGGGAAACCACCTCTGTGGGGCAGTGATGCTCCAAGCTCCCCACAGGGTCAGGCTGAGTCTGGTCTTCTCCTGAAACCTCATCTTTCCTCAGCATCTTCTTTCTCTTGAGAACTCTCCCTCAATAAACCCCTTAAGAGGATTTGCAAGGATCACAGGCTCAGGTTCTGCTTCTCCTGGGGCTGATGACACTCTCATCTGCTTTCTTTCTTACAAAATGGTGGGCTTTCAAGAGTCTCTCCAAGCAGGATTTTGGCGCTTTCTGCTTTTTAGCTGTCAGCTCGCCTTGGAAGCAAGCCTTCCAAGCAGAGTTGACCTTCTCCACCATGATGACCATCTCACATGTGCTCAGGAAGGCTCTGGAGTGGGCATGTGTGGATGCTATTGATCTGAGCACCCCAAATGGCTCCCTTGAGATCCTGTCTGCGGGGCGATGTCAATGGCAAAACCATGCTCCCAGGTGCATTGGCTTCCCAGGGCTACCGCAACGAAGAACCACAGCAGGGCCTTAAAACAACAGAACTTTATTGCCCCATAGTTGTGGAGACTAGAGTCCAAAATCAAGGTATCTGATACCAGGGGCATGCTCCCTCTGAGACCTGTAGGGAAGAATGCTTCCTTGCCACATCTAGCTTCTTGTGTCTTCCAGCAGTGCTGGTGTTTCTTGGCTGGTAGCGACATCAGTCTGATCTCTGCCTCCTGCTGTCACACCCGCCTTTTCCCTCCTGTGTCTCTTCTCATAAGGACACCAGTCATATTTGATTTAGGGCCCACCCTCTTACAGTTATCACATCATTTTTTAAAAAGATTTTATTTATTTATTTGACAGAGAGACAGCGAGAGAGGAAACACAACTGGGGGAGTGGGAGAGGGAGAAGCAGGCTTCCCGTCAAGCAGGGAGCCCGATGCGGGGCTCGATCCCAGGACCTTGGGATCATGACCTGAGCCAAGGGCAGACGATTAACCGACTGAGCCACCCAAAAGCCCCTATCACGTCATTTTTAACTAATTACCTCTGCAATGAACCTATTTCCAAATAAGCTCACATTCTGTAATATCAGGGGTTAGGACTTGAATGTATCTTTTTGGGGAGGGTCATAATTCAACCCATAATACCAACTCTAATACCAATACCAACTCAAATACCAACGCCATTTGTTATCTGTGGGATGCCACCAGTCAGCTAATGTCTCTTGGCTTGGCTTCAGCTTCTTCAGCTGTAGGAATGAGAATACCACGGTGATATGGCCAGAGAGAGGAATGACTGTGGTCATGTATGTCCATTTGCCACCATGGTGCCTGGTGTATGGAGGTCAATCTTTTTTTTTTTTTTTTTTTTAAGATTATTTATTTGAGAGTGAGCAAGAGAGAGAGAGAACATGAGCGGGGGAGGAGCAGAGGGAGGGGGAGAAGCAGACTCCCCACCGAGCAGGGAGCCTGACACGGGGCTCGATCCCAGGACCCTGAGATCTTGACCTGAGCTGAAGGCAGATGCTTAACCGACTGAGCCACCGCAGCGCCCCACAGAGGTAGATCTTTAACAAATGGTGATGCTCTCTTCAGCGGGGCTCTCTTGACTACCCAAAGGCTAATTGTTACAGCCCCTGCCCTCCCCCAGACCTCACCAAGCCGCTTCCACATAGGAAAGTTCAGATCCGCCCTGGAGATCTATTGTGTCTCACTGAAAGATTATTGGAGCCTTTCAGGAAGTGAGGCTTCAGGGCCCATTATTTAAGTGCCACTCCTGTGATTGCAGGATGAGCAGCAGGAGAGCTAAGAATATATTGGGTGGGACAACCTGGGTGAGTGGAACGCGCAAGAAAGGCTCAGCACATAGTCCTTTCTGTCTAACAATGACTCCGCACTACGCGCAAATCAATCTTTCTAAGGCAATTTCCTGTTGCCAGGACAGGGTTGTCTGCTTTCTCCTCACCCTCCTGCTGCACTCCCCTTCACGCTGGGCTCCAACAAAGGGGTGAGTGTTCAGCATTTCTCTTAATTGATGCTATGACAGGTCCTTTTGCTGACATATCCTGGCATCTGCCTGTCTCATTCAGGGCAGCATGGCATTAACCTGACATTGTCAGCTGGTTCCAGAATAATCAGTTCTCTTCTGGATCTGAATCTCAAAGTGTGCATTGATTTTATTCAGTCTAGGATGCGTGTAGGTCATTTTAATAGGCTGTCTCTACCCCCCACCCCCACCCCAAGCTCACCAAATAGCAAAGGAAATGAAAAGGCCATATTGAACTTCAGATTCTTTTGCCCTCTCCCCTTGCAGAAGCTTTTCTCATTAGTCATTAGTGCTTCTCAAATTTTAAGGTGCAAATGAATCACCTGGGATCTTACTAAATGCAAATTAAGGGGCGCCTGGGTGGCTCAGTTGGTTAAGCGACTGCCTTCGGCTTAGGTCGTGATCCTGGAGTCCTGGGATCGAGTCCCACATCGGGCTCCCTGCTCGGCAGGGAGTCTGCTTCTCCCTCTGACCCTCCTCCCTCTCATGCTCTCTGTCTCTCATTCTCTCTCTCTCTCAAATAAATAAATAAAATCTTAAATAAATAAATAAATGCAAATTAAGATTCTGTAGATCTGGGTGAGGCATGAGATTCTGTATTCCTAAGGAGCCCCCATGTGATGCCCAAGGTGCTAGTCCACAGACCACACTCAGAACAGTGACACCCACGTGTGTGGTCCCTCTCCGCAAAGGTCCATAGATATGCCAGGGACATGACAGGTGATATGACCAAGGTTTGCTCTGGGTGCTAGATGAGTAGGAGGGACAGAGCTCCTAACTGACTGGGGAGTTAATGGAGACTTCCAAGGAAATGTAATCCAGAATGAAGAGGAGCCACATGATCTGTGCTTCTAGAAAGGTTGCTCTGGTAATGACCTGCTGTGGGGAGAATGAAGAGGAGCCAGACTGAAGACAGAGAGGCCATGGGGAAGGAGGCTCTTGCAATAATCAGGACAAGCACGATGAGGTCTGAGGTAGGACAGCGGTAGCAGGGGGTGGGGGGCTGGAGAGAAAGGGAAGGGTTATAGGCATGGACCTGGCTATGGGGGGTGATGGAGGAGGAGGATGCAAACCCCATCCCCAGACCTCTAGGTCTGACAGGTGTTGGGGAATGAGAAGTAAGCTTCCTAGCTGGCTACCAGGGGGTGGTGACCTTGGAGAAGAGCCAGGAGAGAACAGGATGTGCAGGGGAAAGATGAGGAAGGGGATGGTTCACCACTGAACAGGGCTCCAACGAGGAGCATCTGTGACATTGGCTTTCAGTTGGAGACAGGTGGGAAAAGAAGCAGGGGGCAGCATAGAAGTCCCTGGTGGGTGGCAGCAACTGGGTCTCTTGGCCAGGAATCAGTGTAGCCTGGCCTGCTGGTTTATCGCAGGGAGCCCCAGGCCCCCAGGGCAGCAGCCTCTGACCGGACACACGGTGTCCAGGACCCCCATCACATGGTACAAAACAGTGGTCTCTGGTGGATGATCCAGGCCTCTACTCAGATCCACGGTTTAGTTACTGCTTTTATTTCTACCATTACCTTCCTTCTCCTGTCCTTGAGTTTATTGGGGTGGACATAGATCTCATGACTTTTATCCTTTCTTCTCTTCGAATAGAAGCATTTAAGGCCATCAGTTTGACTGGAAGTATGGCTTCTATGGCACCTCCCAAGTTTTAATATGAGGCATACTCATTATCATTCGATGCTAAATAATTTAAATATCCATTAAGACTTCCTCTTTGACCCATGAGTTATTGAGTGAGGTGTATTTAAAGTTTCAAATATGCGTTTTTAAAATTTATCTCTCACTTCTAACTTATTTGAATGATGGACAGAGAATATGGTCTGAATAACACTGATTCACTGAAATTTGCTGAGACTTACAGTCTTGTATATAGTTAACTTTTGAGGATGTTCCATGTGTATTTGAAAGAATGCATATTCTCCAATTTTGGTACAGAGTTCTGCATTTTCATTCATGTGCTCAACAAATTACTGAGTGTTTGCTTTGTACCAGGCACTGTTATAGGTAAAGGGGATAGAGCAGTTGCAAAATAGATAAATATCCCTGTTTCCAAGACTTTCATTCTAGGAGGGTAAGGCAGGCAATAAACAAAATAAGTAAGTAAAGTATAATAATAATAATTGTAAAAGCGTATATAGTCTTACTATCTGCCAGGCATCATTCTAAATGCTACATTGATATGGACTCATTACTTCTCATAACAATAAGAGATAGGGACCATTATTATTCCCATTTTAGAGTTGAGGATAATATGATACAGGGAGATTAAATAATCTGACCAAAGGTATACACCTAATAAATGGCAGGGCTAGGATTCAAATCCAGGCAGTCAGATACTAGAATATGAGAATCAGAATGTAAAATAACCATACATAAATTTTTAAAAAGAGACAGAATGAAAATAAGAGACTACTGACAAAGAAAGAAGGCAATTTTTAAAAAAAGAACTAACTAGAACTTTTTTTTAAGTAGGCTCCATGCCCAACGTGGGGCCTGAACTCATGACCCTGAGATCAAGAGTCACATGTTCTACTGACTGAGCCAGCCAGGCTCCCCAACTAGAACTTTGTAAAATAAAAACACTTGTGGATGGGTTAAGCAGAAGATTATAATTTTTTAAAAGATATATTTCTTTTTAGAGAGAGAGAGAGCACAAGTGGGACAGGCAGAGGAAGAGGGAGAATCTCAAGCAGACGCCCTGCTGAGCACGGAGCCCGACGCTGGGCTGGACCCCACGACCCTGAGATCACGACCTGGGCTGAATGCGTAACCGACTATGCCACCTAGGTGCCCCTAGATAATCTGAAGAGAAAATTAGTAAGTCGGACCTGAGGCTATCACACAGTGTACAACACAGAGACAACAAGATGGAAATATCAAAGAGAATAGTAACCTCCCAAAGTGAAAGTCTAGTATATGTCTACTTGGAGTCCAAAAAGGAAAGATGGAAAAGAATGGAGGAGAGGAGATATTTGGAGAGATAAAAGCTGAGAATTTACAGAAAAATGCACATAAACACATTTGTGCAAATGTTTCCATGGATACTCTCTGGATATCCATGGAGCCTATCTAGGTTAAGGACCCCTGTGTAACAGGCACTGCTAATTGCCTATTCACATTCTTTCTCCTCTTCTCCTATTTATGACCCCAAGTTTATTTGGGGTAGCAGCTACCTTATTCCTTGGGATGGCCATGTGACTCAGTTCTGGACAATGAGATAAAAAGCTTAGGGAAAAGAAATAAACTCAGTTGACCTGTGTCTTTTACCTTTTGCCCTTCACCATCCTGCTTGGAACGTGAAGGCAATGCTCGGAGCCTCGGCAGCTATCTTGTGACCATGTGGAGGGAAGCTTATGCTAAGGATGGTCAAATAGAAGACAGGAAGCCCAAATGCTCTTTGTGGATCAACTACTTCCAGATTTGGTGTATAAGGACAATAACTCCATCCTTAAAGCCACCATGATTAGGTTTCTACTAAACACAACCCCCCCTGCCTTCCATCTACCCCCACAGCACCAGACAGTCCCAATCACCCCTGCCTTCCATCTACCCCCACAGCAGCAGACAGTCCCCAGGCCAGGGAGAGATAGAAAGTTACAGATCAGTAAATATCTGTGTTCACTTTAGGATTCAGCCTTTTAAGAAACAGTCACTGTTTCTTGTTCCATGACACCATTTTCAGCCCAGAGAAAAACCAAGAATAGTGAGAAAACCATTTTAAACAGGAGCTTTTTCTCTACCACCATAAACCTTTTTTTAGAATGATATTCTTTTAGGAAAATGTTCCCTTGCCATCCTGGACTCCTTCTGTTCCTCGAACAGCGCCCAAACCACAAAGTGCCGACTGAGATATGACGCTGGGATATGGTAAAGGCCTGCGCTTCCTTCTCCCTAATGTCTGATCTGTTCATTTTTTCCTTCTTCCTCCCACCTCGTGTTTTCGTTCTCCTTTTCCCCCTTGCCTTTCCCTCTTCTGTCCCTGAACCCCACCATCTGGATGCTGCTCAGTCCAGGTGAAGGCATGGCTGGCCTCTGGCTCTGAGGCTTCTGGTGAGATTAGGGCAAGGAAACATCTCAAAGCCTCTCACTGCTGTATCTTGGAACTTACCCAGTGGTGGCCACCTGACCGGCTCAAGGAGATGAGTCAGAACTTACCCCAGGCACAGAGCCATGCAAATGCCTTTTTCAAAATGAGTAATTCACCTACCATACTGAATAAGAGCCTCCAGATGTCATAGTATCACAGTGCAAACAATGAAGTCTTCATTTTCAAATATGGCATTGAAATGATGGTACCAGTCTTTTTCTTTCCCTATCCCTCTCTTTTTTCTTTTGTTTCTTTCTTTCCTTCTTTCTTTCTCTTTTTCTTTCTCTCTATTCCTTCCTTCCTTCCTGCAACAGTAGCAATCATTTTATTCTCACTTGCTCCAAGAATTGCCCATGAAGGTATTAGGTGAAGTCTCCCTCTTTTAGGAAATCTGACGTTGCATAAATCAAGGCTTCTAGCCATACCAATGTATACCATGAAAGACTCTTGATTTTGCAAATACGGCAAAGGAATCTGCTTGGGAAGCAGATGTATCTGTTCTTCTCTCCTTTCCCATTTATATGAAGGAAGGACAGTGAAAAGAAGAGAACATAGTCCAGTGTTAAGATGAGCAGGCCCCATAGATAAGCAGAGAGTTAGGGACTTTCAGCTACTAATGGAACATGGAAGGAGCACTCTGGAGATCCAGCTGTACTAGTAAATTAAACACTTCTGGAAATTGCCAGTGTCTGGATTAGAAACAGTCATAAAAGCTGCTGTGCCATTCTGAACTAAGTGATTTCTAAGCAAAGGCCTACTTTTAAATTCCTTTGAAGAAAGGGAAACAATGATTATTTTATTTTATTTTATTTTATTTTTTTTAAAGATTTTATTTATTTATTTGAAACAGAGAGAATGAGAGACAGAGAGCATGAGAAGGAGGAGGGTCAGAGGGAGAAGCAGACTCCCTGCCGAGCAGGGAGCCCGATGCGGGACTCGATCCTGGGACTCCAGGATCATGACCTGAGCCGAAGGCAGTCGCTCAACCAACTGAGCCACCCAGGCGCCCAACAATGATTATTTTAAAAACAAATGTTGTCTTTAAAATTTGGAAAGTAGGGGGGCACCTGGGTGGCTCAGTCGGTTAATCATCCAACTCCTGATCTCAGCTCAGGTCTTGATCTCAGGGTCGTGAGTTTAAGCCCTGTGTTGGGCTCCACGCTGTGTGTAGAGCCTACTTAAAATGTGGAAAGCAGCATAGTCAGTGGGGTCCTTAAATCTAGTAATCCTTCCTTCTCCCTGGATCTACCCTTACCACAAAGCAAAGAAGCACAGAAACACCTGCCAAGGGGTGCCTGGGTGGCTCAGTCAGTTAAGCGTCTGCCTTCGGCTTGGGTTGTGATCTTGGGGTCCTGGGATCTAGCCCCACGTGGGGCTCCCTGCTCAGCGGGGAGTCTGCTTCTCCCTCTCCTTCTACCTGCCCCTCCGCCTGCTTGTGCTCTCTCTGTCAAATAAATAAATAAATAAAATCTTAAAAAAAAAAAGAAACACCTTCCAAAGACAGGTCAGTTATTCTGAAAATCAATTAAATTATTTATACCCTTTGAAATAAGCATTTCAAAGGGAAACCTAGAAAAAGTCAATTATAAGCCATGGTACTGAACAGCTTATTGGTTAAATCAGGCTCTTTGTCTTTCTGTTTTGCTAATGGTGTGGACTTTTGACTTTCCTAATCATTAACTTTGGCTATCGAGGGAGATCCCCCTGGACTTGGTTTGTTCATACTTTTTTGAGTGATATTTCCCCCAGCTTAATGGCCTAAAAGCATAATGAGGTGAATGAATCACAAGTAATAATAATTTAAAAAATCTAGTCAGGAACACAACTGGACTCATTACCATGAAGAAGTAGCATTCTGACAAAGAAAGGAAATGACCCAGGAACAGGGGAGAATCCATTATGACTACCATATACGTGTACTGTTTACTACATGCCAGGCACTGTTGTAAGCACTTGCATGTATTCCCTCATTTAGTCCTACTAAAAACATTTTACAGAGAGGCTAAGTAATTTGCTTAAAGTCACACAGCTAGGAGTGGGCAAGCTGGTATGTCACCAAGGCAGCCTGGTTTGAGGCTGGACTTGAGCCTGGACTGCCTCTGCCCTTTCAAGGAAAGGAAGTGGGAAAGTCATGGAAAGACATTAAATGTACATAAAGAAAGGGACATTAATATTTCTAAATGCACACTAATCAGTGTATCAAATAACCAGAGACTAAGTTTAAAACAATGGACATTTCTTCCCTTACGGTTTTGGAGGCCAGAGTCCAAGATCAAGGTGTCAGCAGGACCACACTCCTCCTGGTGGCGCTAAGGGAGGACACTTCCTTGCCTCTCTCCCAGCTTGTGGCGGCTCCCGGCGTGCCTTCGCTTGTGGCAGCCCAACTCCAATCTCTGTCTCCACCTCTGCAGGGCCTGTGTCTCTCCCCTGTGTGTGTCTCTTATAAGGGCACCTGTCACTGGTGTAGGGCCCACCTGGATAATCCAGGATGATCTCACCTCAAGATCTTTAACTTAGTAACATCTGCAAAGATCCCTTTATCCAAATAAAGCCACATTCACAGGTTCTAGAGGTTAAGATGTGAACATATCGTTTTGGTGACCACTGTTTAACCCACTATAGTCAACGAGGACTTCACGGTGTT
>NC_138373.1:152724910-152789708 GCF_054177405.1 Leptonychotes weddellii
CCTGAATCTATTTCCTTTCCTTCTGAATTAAATTCTAATATTCACACTGAAGCAACACATTTGTTCCTGAGTAAAATAAAGAACCGTCTAAAGGCATAAAAAACTGTTAAATCAGAGCAGAGGCATACAAAACAAAAATATCACAGTCCCCTAACTTCCCTGTAGGACCTCTGGCCATAGCTAAGAAAAATAGCCAACAATACATAACACTTAGCATATACCAGGCCCTGTTCTCGGCACTTTACATATATTAACTCATTTAATCCTCCCTAGAGCCCTAGAACGAAGGAACTGTTACCATCTTGACTTTGTGGATGGGAAAACTAAGGTGAAGAAGCTTGCCTGAGGTCACAGAGCCAGTCTGCAGTGGAGCTGAGATTGGAGCCTGAGCCGTCCCGGGGTCAGTCCAGGTCTTAACCTTGAGACCGAGTCTGAGATGTATTTGAGTCTTCTTCCTGAGGGGAGCAGTTTGGACAGAAAACTTCTGGGTTTTCTCCCCACCCAGTCACTGGTTCCTAATTTGTGAGCTGTGGAGATCCCCAGCACTCACTGGGCTACATTAACAATGCAGCGGACCATTAAAAATTATACTTACTGACCCATGTCATAACACGGGAAACAGGAATAACCTGATGTGGAGTAGCAAACACAGGATGCAAAACTGCCCATTACACTCTGATTTAAAACTATACTCATATAATTCTCAATCTTAGTTTTACACACACACACACAGATACGAAGACAAATGAGAAATAGACTAAATATGAACATCGGTTGTTTTGTGAGGGAGGTAGAAGCCTGGGTGGTTTTTTGTTTTTGTTTTTGTTTTTTACTTTATCCATTGATCTAATTGGCCCAAGTTTTCTTCAGTGAGGAAACCTGTATAATGAAGGTGTAAAATTTTAAATCATGTCACAATTGGGAGTAATATAGGCAAAACTAGCCTGGGAGTAAGGAGTGTTGACTAGAAACAGTTTCCGGGACACCTGGGTGGCTCAGTTGGTTAAGCATCTGCCTTTGGCTCAGGTCATGATCTCAGGGTCCTGGGATCAAGTCCCGCATTGGGCTCATTGCTCAGCAGGGAGCCTGCTTCTCCCTCTGCCTGCCACTCCCCCTGCTTGTGCTCTCTCTCTCTTTCTCTGACAAATAAATAAATAAAATCTTAAAAAAGAAAAGAAAAGAAACAGTTTTAAAGTTCAGGTTGCCATGACAGGATTGGTTCTTGAACTTGGCATTAGATGGTGGGCTAGCCTGGGAAGAAAGCATAATAAAGGGATACGGAGGTTGCACACAACCCTGCTTGTCATTCAGTGGACCACACAGGTACTACACTGGGGGGTGTTGCCAGGTGTCACCACAACCCCACCTGAGCCAGAGAACTCAGTCTTCTTTTCTGCTGCTCGGTTACACATGCTGAGACAGGGTGGTTTCAGAGGCACCAAGAGGGCACATCTCTGAAGCTCACAGCTGAATCTAAGTATTCCTTGTCACCTTCCTGCCTATTTGGCTGCAGCCAGAGGGAAGGGAAGAGGAAGAAAGTATCTATGTTCTGCAACTGCCCCGTTCTGTTCTGTTAGTAACACCTCCTTGGTAGCGCACAAAAGTCCTCCCATCAAATCTCTGGCAACTGATGCTCTATCTCTTTTTCAGATAAGCTCAACTGTTCATTGGAGAGACAAGCTTAAACTCAGGAACGTTATCTTCTGTACAACTCAGTATCATCTTAATCCAATGGAGAGCTTCTGCGTTGGAACATGCAACGAAACACAAGGTACAGTCTCTGTTCTCCTGGAGCTTACAGTTCAGCTGCATGAAGAAATGGCAATACAGGAAGATTTGTAGATCCTAATTTTAAAGTACATGAAAGTAAACAACCTTGTGTTGCTGGTTGTCTTCCACAATGACTGTAAGCTTCTTGGGGGCTGGGATTGTTTTGTGTTGCTTCACACACCCTGCGGTGTTTCCAGAGTGCCTTGAATACAGTAAGGCTCTCTATTTCATAAATATTTTGGACTAGAAATTACACCTCACACCTGAATATACAGCCGGCAGGTGCCTCTATCCTAAGGAGGGTGAGGTGCTTTCTCTCCGAAGATGACAAAATCCAGATGACCTGGCTACTCGCGGACGAGGGGAGAAAAGCAGATTTTTATCACTCTTTGGGAAACAAGGACTCAACGTCAGGCGAGTCCTGATTGAAGTTAAAAGGGCAGTGCCTTCCAGAAGTCTCTTCTAACTTAAAATATTAGAATTTCTTTTCCTTAGAAAGGGATTATTTTTTTTTAATGTGCCTTGAAATTCCTCAATAAAAAGGCTAGATGAACATTATTTAAGAAACAAAGAGTCAAAACCATTGAATGACTATGGAGAAAATAAGTAGATTTAAATTCATAGAAGGGAATTGTTGGGTCATATAGTAACCTGTTGGGAGTTATTTTTGGGTGGAAGGCAGGTGAAAGGCGTACATTTGTATTATTTGAAGCCTGTACATCCAGAACGTATTCATGTATAACTTCTGCCAATAAAGAGAAGGGAGAAGAGGAAAGAGGAGGATGGGGAAGAGGGGAGGGTGCTATCATTGGTAAGGAAGGTCAGAAAATGTGTTATTTAACTGGGTGCATGGTCATGATTCAACAATACAAGAGTTCTATTGCTAATGATAAAGAGGAAATGCTCTTAGTAAGCAACTGAGCAATCTGTGCTTCAGGGAGGAAAACACATGCAGAGAAAGGGAGTCACAGGTAGCACGGTGTAGCTGGAGGGTTAGTTGACATAAAGAAGCAATGCTTAGGGCGCCTGGGTGGCTCAGTTGTTAAGCGTCTGCCTTCGGCTCAGGTCATGATCCTGGAGTCCCGGGATCGAGTCCCGCATCGGGCTCCCGGCTCGGCGGGGAGTCTGCTTCTCCCTCTGACCCTCTCCCCTCTCATGTGCTCTCTCTCATTCTCGCTCTCTCAAATAAAATAAATAAATCTTTAAAAAAAAAAAAAAAAAGAAGCAATGCTTAGAGAGGCAGGGAGCGACTAGATGATAATCAAGCCAGCAAGCCCCTTGTACCTGTTGACCAGCCAACTTCAACCTAAGCCTATGAGATTCTGAATCTACTGGCCTCTGATAAGTCTTGGGATTTGCTTTTTCTTTAAGCTTTCCAGGTGAATCTGGTTTAGATTGACTTGCTCTAGGCCAGTGGTTCGCAATTGGTTGGTTTGTACACTTCAGGGGCATTTGGCAACACATGGATGCGTGTTTGATGGCCACTAAGGGTGGGTATTACTGACATGTAGCACGTAGAAGCTAGAGGTACTGCTAAACACCCTACAATGCACTGGACAGTCTCCCCAACATGTCAACAGTACCACTGCTGAGAAACCTTGCTCCAGGCTTTAAATAGTGAAATAATACCCAGTCACTTAAATACCTATAAAGTGGTTTCTGTGAGCCAGGAACTGTTTTGGGCACTATAGATACAGTGGTGAACTAAACAAAGTCCTGCCCTCAAGAAGCTAAAACTAGAGGAAATAGACCATGACCGGACAAACAAACAAATAAATAATAGAATATTAAGTGGTGATAAGTGCTATGCAGAAAAATAAAGCAAGCTAAGGGAATAAGAAGTAGTTGGTGCTATTTTATGTTATTTTTTTTTTTTTTTTTTTGTGAGAGAGAGAATGAGAGACAGAGAGCATGAGAGGGGAAGGGTCAGAGGGAGAAGCAGACCCCCCGCTGAGCAGGGAGCCCGATGCGGGACTCGATCCCGGGACTCCAGGATCATGACCTGAGCCGAAGGCAGTCGCTTAACCAACTGAGCCACCCAGGCGCCCTATTTTATGTTATTTTTAAAAAAGATTTATTTATTTATTTCAGAGAGAGAGAGCGTGTGTGGGGAGGGGCAGAGAGAGAGGGACAGGGGAGGAGATAAGTAGACACCCTGCTGAGCGGGGAGCCCAACACAGGGCTCGATCCCAGGACCCTGAGATCACAACCTGAGCTGAAATCAAGAGTCAGAGTGGCCAGGAAAGGCCTCTGAAGATGACACCTGAGCAGTACTGAGTGGAGTGACAATGTAAGAAAGTGACAGAAGGAATGGAAAGTGCAAAGACCCCAAGTCAGTAAGTTGCTTGAGTCTGGTGAACGAATGAAGTTAGAGAGGTAGCCAGGGGTGAGATCATGAAGGGCCTTGGGGGACATGCAAAGGACCCTGCACTCTATTCTAAGTTTGTTGGAAGTCACTGTAGGGATGAGAGAAAGAGGAAAAACAGAGTCCAACTTCTTTTTTTTTTTTAAAGATTTTATTTATTTATTTGAGAGAGAGAGAATGAGAGACAGAGAGCATGAGAGGGAGGAGGGTCAGAGGGAGAAGCAGACTCCCCGCCGAGCAGGGAGCCCGACGCGGGACTTGATCCCGGGACTCCAGGATCATGACCTGAGCCGAAGGCAATCGCCCAACCAACTGAGCCACCCAGGCGCCCCCAGAGTCCAACTTCTATAAGATAATCCAACTTATATAAAAGGATCTTTCTGGTTCCAATATGGAGAAGAAAATGCAGGGGGGCGGGGTACTGTAGAAGCAGGGAGATCAGTTAAGAAGCTATTTTATGGTCTTGGGGTGCCTGGGTGACTCAGTCAGTTGGGACTCAGACTCTTGGTTTTGGCTCAGGTCATGCTCTCAGGCTTGTGAGATCAGGCCCCACACTCAATGGGGAGTCTGCTTGAGATTCGATCCCTCTCCCTATGCTCCCCCCTTGCTCACATGCACAGGCACCCTCTCTCTCTCTCAAATTAAAAAAAAAAAAAGAAGAAGAAGAAGATGCCCCCTCCCCCAGGCTTCCTTTTTTTTTTTTTTTAAGATTTTATTTACTTAATTGACAGAGAGAGAGAGACAGTGAGAGAGGGAACACAAGCAGGGGGAGTGGGAGAGGGAGAAGCAGGCTTCCTGCTCAGTGGGTAATGTAACCATCTGAAAACGAGGACTTTTTTTGGTGTTTCAAAGAATAACTGCAGCTTGGTTTGAAATTTGTACTGTCTCTATCACTAACAAAGTTATGGCTTCTTGTTGGATGAAGAAAAAGAAAGAAGAAGCTATTGTTGTGGTCTAGACAAGAGCAATAGAGGCTTGGACTCAGTGGTAGAGATAAAGGGGAGAAACGGTAGGATAGCAATATATTCTGGAAGGATTTGTTATAGTGGAGCAAGGAGGAGAAAGAATGATTCCAAGATTTTTGGCCTGAACAGTTGAGTGAATGGTGATGCTGCTCACGGAGGTAAGGAACATTGGGAGAACAGCAGATTTTTATGTAAGAATAGACACTAATTTTGGACATGTAAAGCTTTAGAAGACCACTAGACATCCAAGGGGAGATCTCTGTTGCCTGTTCTGCCAGGCTCACCCATGCTTTCTATTCCAATAAATGGCACCACCATCCACCCGAATGAGGTGGTCATTCTTCAATCACCCCTGTTTGATCAAACCAGATATGTGACTCACTGGACACATGGCAGCTGTCTTTAAAAATCAGAAGGGTTGTCTCTGAAAGAGTAACATGTCTTTATGGTTCCAATGGACAGAACTAGGACCAGAAGATAAAAATCTCAGTGAGACAGGTTTCAGCTCAGTATGTGATAGTGAACTGTTGTAAGTGTTCTAAGTGTGCTTGAAAATGTATTTTCTAATTTGGGGGTGAATAATTATCAGATATGGCTCAAAAAGTCTTTAGCCTACCTAATTTTCAGAATGGAGATATGTTAAGATCTCCATGTGCTTGTGGGATCTGTCAGTTTCTTTTTGTAATTCTGACCATCTTATGCATTAGAGTCTATGTTATTAGGTGCATCTAGGTTTAGGACTTTGACCTCTTCCTGGTGATTTATCCATTTTACCATTACCTCATGACCTTTCCTAACCTGCAAAATACTTTTTCCTTTAACATCAACCAGCTTTCCATTGGTTTAGTATTTGCTTGGTATATCTATTTTCACCTTTTTACTTTCTACCTTTCTGCCTTATTTTAGTCATGTCTTACTGCCCCTTTCTTCCTCCCTAAATGTAACAGCTCTCTTGACTTCTAACACTGTTTTTGAGATTTATATAAATGTAATCATATATTAAGTAAAATTTTATGTCTGGTCTCTTTTATACAATATTGTGTGATTCACCCATGTTGCTGAATATAGCTCTAATTTGTTCACTTTAATTGCTACAAAATATTCTATTGTTCAAATTAATATGACAATTATTTATTTGACATTAGGTTGTTTTGATTTTGTGGTGATTATGAATAAGGCTGCTATGAACATTCATGTACTGGAGCAGTAAGAGAAATAGGGGGAGTTCAACTCATGAAAGCTGACTAGGAATGGGGATGAGGTGGGGAGAACTAGTACAAGCCTCTAAAAAAGAATTTTATTTATGATATAGTAATACCTCACACCCAACAGTGATTCATTCAGAACAGAACTGAGCACCTAGGAAATGAAAGGCATTTAACTAAACAAGGTATTGGAAAGTTCATGCACTTAATTCACAGGAGAATTTATTCCTCAGTTTATTTACCCTTATTTTACAAAATCTTCTAAATATTTTGGTTCTCTGGCAGCCTGGTCCTCAGGAGATTAGATATCACCTATTAGAAGAGAATGTTCTCAGAGGCAGGCATATTAAGGCATATTAAGGTCAGAAAAAAAATGCCAATTAACAACTAGGGACAGGACAATCTGTATTGTAAAAAGCAGACACAGATACTCAAAACGTACAGCAGTTTGGAAGGACTCTTTGAAGAGTCCCAAAGGCAGGCCCACATTACTAGCTAGCATGGTAATATATCACAATTGTGTCCAAGTTTTAAAGCAACAGTTGAATTATATGTATTTATTATATAATATATGATATATTATATGTATATAATATTTATTATATACATATAATATGTATGTATTATATGTATTCTATTACACTTGACATGGCCAGGAATATTTACCACTTTAGAAAGATTTCTATACAAATGGTTAAGACAAAACAAAGCAATAAATGAAAACAGTTTAGTGCATAAAGAAGTAGCATTGCAAATGATGATAGAAATACCGTATTAGCATATTATCACACGTTGCTAAGAATGGCTAAAATGGACTGATTGTAGAGGGAATCTAGAAAAAACCCACAGCTAACATCATTCTCAGTGGTGAAAGGCTGAATGCTTTCTGTCCAATATCAGGAACAAGACAAGGATGTCTGCTTTCACCATATCTACTTGACATTGTACTGGAAGTTCTGGCTGAGCAATTAGACAAGAAAAATAAATAAAAGGCATTCAGATTGGAAAGGAAGAACTAAAAAGTCCTATATGCTCAGATGACACACTCTTGTATATAGGAATCCACTAAAAAACTGTTAGAATTAGTAAGTAAGTTCAGCAAGGTGGCAAGGGATGAGATCAATATACAAAAAATTGTGCCCACTTTGTATGAATACTCTCTCTCTCACATGGACGCTGGTAACTAAAATATCTGTTAAAGTATGTTAGGTGAGTATGCTCCCTGCATTATACCCTTCACAGCACTGTACCAAAAATCACCTTACTGGTTTATATGCTCATTGTCTGTCTTTCTCCATTGCAATTGAAGTCCCACAAGAGTAGGGACATCATCTGTCTTCTTCCCAGTATATTCCTGCTGCTTAGCAATGTGGCTGGCACATGGCAGATGCTCAAAAATTATTTGTTGACTTCTCAATTAACAGAGTATCCTTGGTATAAGCAACACTACTTCTTAAGCACCATTATTAAGTCTCACTGTTAGGTACTGGAGACACAAGAATGAAACCTGCACTCACTCCAGGAACAGGAGCACTAGACGAACAAATAACATAATGTGATAAAGGATAATGTCAGCATTCTTGCTTTAATTACATTGAATTTTTTCTGTTCTTAAGCTTATGAATTTACTTTTCAGCTCCCTTCTGCCTGGACACATCCCACACTTTATGCAGTTCAGACTAAGGTAAGCGTGCATGTACCATATTGTATTTAATATGGTGAAATTGCTAAGGTACTTAAATATTAGGGAAGCTATGTCTTACTTATTGGTCAAAATATATATTATCATAGGGATTGCAACTCTTTTAGAAAAACCCAAATTCAATACTATGCCCCATCTCCCTCAATATATAATTTCATTGGACCGTTAGTCACAGAGTACTCATAAAGCCTGGGATGGTGATGAGGATTTGGAGCTCTTAATCCATTGAGGGAGGTAGGTAAGTAAAGAGAGAAATACAACTTAGTGCAGAAGGTACTGGATAGAGCTCTATGCAGGGTATTATGTTCCAAAAATGACTAAAGAAATAAAAGGCACTTTGTGTGAGGGACAGTCCTACCCCAGCTTGATACTCAAATGATGGCCCCGTTTTTTTTTAACATGGGCATTACTGCGTAAACCATACCTCAGGGAAAGATTCGGGTACTCAGAGACTTGAAAGAGTTAAATTCTCAGCAGATATGTCAATCAAGTAGTAAAAAAAAAAAAAATCCGCCCTGTCCCCCATTGCCTGCATACTGAATCTACCCTTCCATTTTTGGAAAGAAGAGAAACAGTACTGGAAAGCTTTTGAACTTATTTTCTAAGTAGCTTATTTTACTAAACAATCAAAACCATCAAGTAGCTAAAACATATCCATTTTCAACCTTGAGTCCTTTGGCATATTATACCCCTCAAGTCCTCCCTGGAGAATAACAGGCTCACTTCTTCCAGGAAGACAGCATGGTGCTGTGGGAAACGGTGGGATTTGGAGTCAGAAGACCTCTTTCTGTTTACATCCTACTCTGTCACTGGTTGTGTATCTGTGAGTCATTTAACCATTCTGAACCTGTCTCCACCCTTAGAAAATAGAGATATCATCTGCCTAATTCATCTCAGATGTATGAAGTGAGTACCAAGTAAGACAATCGGTGCCAGATTGTTTTTACAAACTACAAAGCAATATATAAGGACGATGATCATATCTGTAGGCCAGTGCTTAGCAGGTGCCTGGTACGAATGTACTCCGTAAATGTTTGTGAAATAAATTAATATCACAGATCAATGAGAGCTCTAGTTGGTTACACCTTAGAAAGCGGTGGATGCTACTGGCCAAAAACTGTTCTTTGTTTCCTTGACTTTGATTTCTATTGATATTGAGAGCTACTGGTTTTATTATCTGGCCAAGAGAAGACTATAAATTATGGATGACAAATTAAAAGGGTAGGCTTATGCTTGGGGGAAGGAAAAAGTAAAAGAATATAATTCCAGCAAAATACCTCCTACTCCATCCCTTGCTTTTATAGATAAAAAAAAGGTGTTTCTAGGTAGAGCTCCATCAAGTTCAAGCCACAGTTCCTATTTAGATTGCTAAGCGGGTCTAAGAATGTTCTTTTTTTTTTGGTTTGAGACCAAATTTCACTAAGCATCTCTGACAGCAGTGATTTACAATGAGGATGATATAGGAGGTTGACTGCAAGGCCCTCTGGTGGCCTGAAGATTTTTCCGTGTCTGCAATTGCAAAATGAAAAGAAAGCCCAGCCATTTTCTATCAAATAGGAGCTTATTTATAAATTAAAAAGTCAACAAAGCAGATGGAGCTAGAGTGTATTATGCTAAGTGAAATAAGTCAGTCAGAAAAAGACAAATACCATATGATTTCACTCACATTGGGAATTTAAGAAACAAAACAGATGAACATGGGGGGGAGAAAAGGGAGGCAAACCATAAAACAGATTCTTTTTTTTTTAAGATTTTATTTATTTATTTATTTGTCAGAGAGAGAGAGAGAACAAGGAGGGGGAGCCGCAGGCAGAGGAAGAAGCAGGCTCCCTGCTGAGCAGGAGCCCGATGCAGAACTTGATCCCAGGACTCTGGGATCATAACCTGAGCCGAAGGTAGATGCTTAACTGACTGAGCCATGCAGGCACCCAAACGGACTCTTAACTATAGAGAACACACTGAGGGTTGATGGAGGGAGACGGGTGGGGGATGGGCTAAATGGGTGATGTGGATAAAGGAGGGCACTTGTTAAGATGAGCACCGGGTGATGTTATGTAAGTGATGAACCACTAAATTCTACTCCTGAAACCAATATTACCCTATATATTAACTAACTAGCATTTAAATAAAAACTAGAAACATTAAGTCAACACAGATAACTTGGAAAAGTCGTCCTTGATTTCTTTTTTTTTTATTTCAAAAGCTTCATAATCATAAAGCATTTCTATAGAGACCCCAGCCCAATGTAACCCCATGTTTTTTTTTTTTTTTAAAGATTTTATTTATTTATTTGACAGAGAGAGACACAGCGGGAGAGGGAACACAAGCAGGGGGAGTGGGAGAGGGAGAAGCAGGCTTCCCGCCGAGCAGGGAGCCTGATGTGGGGCTTGATCCCAGGACTCTGGGATCATGACCTGAGCCGAAGGTAGATGCTTAACCGACTGAACCACCCAGGCTCCCCATGTAACCCCAAGTTTATGGCAATTCACAAAATGATGAACAGCAAGTCCCTGCCCTCTGGAATTTGCCATCTAACAAAGGCACAGGGACTAGGATGCAGACGTAGAAACAAAGGTCGAAGGGGAGAACTATAGAAAGTACTTGGGCTTGGCGCACCTGGGTGGCTCAGCTGGTTAAGCATCTGCCTTCAGCTCAGGTCATGATCCCAGGGTCCTGGGATTGAGCCCCATGTCAGGCTCCCTGCTCAGTGGGGAGTCTGCTTCTCCCTCTCCCTCCGCCCCTCTCCCTACTTATGCTCTGTCTCTCCCTCTCTCACAAATAAATAAATAAAATTAAAAAAAAAAAAGAAAGTACATGGGCTTTGGAATCTTTGTGGGATTAAATAAGATAATATATGCAAAGCATCTACTATGGCATCTGGTGTATAGTAGATGCTCAATAAATGGTAGCTTTTATTATTGTACTTTAGTATGTGATATTTAAGTGATCTCAGCCACCTGCTGGAAGAAATCTAATTTTCAGCTCTAAACTCCTCTAGAACTTTTGATACACCTCATTTAATTCTGTATTTCAGAAGAATTAAAAGGAAAAGCATCTAAAGCCCACCCCGTGGCATATAGCACTTCTTCCCTGTCATACTCCAAATGGAATTTCTCCTGCAGCTTGGCAAAGTAGAGGTGAAGGCAGAAATAAAGTGTTTACCTAGTCCAAAGTGACAATGAACATAAAGGGATAGGTGAAGTTTTAATTTAATAACATAATGTCACAGTAGGCATAACTTTTGACCCAATAACTGGATTCCTGAACATTTTTCTTAACAAAATAATCAGAAAAGGGCAAAAAGATGCATATATTAAGGATCTTATCACATTATTTATAATAGCAAAAAATTGGAAACAATCTAAAAGTCCATCAATAGGAGACTAACTAAATAAGGATACAACCACACAGTACAATTCTATGAAGAACTAAAATTACGATGCAGATATTTGACATTAAATTATATTTGAGATGAAATTTTACAAAATTAGGCAGTTTGATTTTATTTTTTAATTTTTATTTATTTATTTTTAAAGATTTTATTTATATATTTGACAGAGAGACACAGTGAGAGCAGGATCACAAGCAGAGGGAGAGGGAGAAACAGGCTTCCCGCAAAGCAGGGAGCCCAATGCGGGGCTCAATCCCAGGACTCTGGGATCATGACCTGAGCCGAAGGCAGATGCTTAACGACTGAGCCACCCAGGCGCCCCAGTTTGATTTTATTTTAAAAACCCCCTACCTACAATATACCTATGATTTCATTAAAAAAAACCAAAACCTATCTAGGGACACCTGAGCGGCTCAGTCGGTTAAGCATCTGACTCTTGATTTCAGCTTGGGTTGTGATCTTGGGGTTGTAAGATTGAGCCCCAAATGGGCTCTGTGCTCAGCACGGAGTCTGCTTGTCCCTCTCCCTCTGTTCCTCCCCCTGCTCATGTGTGTGCTTTCTCTCAAATAAATAAAATCTTAAAAAAAAAAACCCTATTTAAACATATCTGTGTGTACATATATATACATGTACATATTTAAACAAGTCTGAAAATAGATATACTAAAATTTTAGCAGTGATTTCTAGACATTGGGAATATAGGTATGTATACACACATATATAGGAATATAACTTTATTCTCTTCATTCTTTTCTATATTTTCTGAAATTTTTATGATGACTATGTATTATTTTTATAAGAAAAAACAAAAGCTAAATGAAAAAATTTAAACCAAAATAGAAAATAGTTATCTCCAAGCAGTACAAGCCAGTGAAAGATCGCTGGATAGAATATCAGGAGGTCTGAATTCCTATTTCTGACGTCCAATCCTTTGCTATGTGACCTAAGCCAGATCCGTGTCTCAATTTCCCCATCTATACAGTAAATAAGTAATTTAAATAAATCTCACAATAGAGAATAAAATGAGAATGAATGCGTTAGGAAAAAAATCTGTAAATGTCACACCTACTTGCAAATTAAAAAACAAAAGACTTCCTCAATTTTTAAATTCCCCTTAAGTCTTCACTGCTTTTATATATATATATATATATATATATATTTTTTTTTTTAGTAATCTCTACACCCAACATGGGACTAGAACTCATAGCCCCAAGATCAAGAGTCGCTTGCTCCACCAACTAAGCCAGCCAGGCGCCCTACTTTTAAAATTTTTAACACACTAACAAATGCACGAGAAAGTATTCAGGATCTTAGCCTCAACTAGGCTCCAAACTGTTTACCAAGTAAACATTTCCATATTGATCAAGATAAGGTGTAAGTCTATACGGTAACAGCAGTTCTCAGTAAGCCTGAACCGCTCCTGCTGGCCTATCTTCACAGAGGTGGAACTAAATGATACGTGTTATGTCTAATTTTCAAAATATGTGTAAAATTAGATTTTAAATTCATAAGAGTATAGGAATGTATCTTCCTTCTTTAGATCCAAGTGTAACTGTAGTCAAAACTGTCAAAAATTGAGGGTCATGAACACTTCTTTTCCCTTGTTGCAGGCTCTCAGTAACCTGAAGATGCTCCACCCCTTCCCAATTCCAATATGTGTTCAACTCCAAGATCTAGGTTGAGAAGTGTCTGGATCTAATTCAATGTACAAGGTACAAAGCATCATCCTGTTTCTACTTTGCAAATGCTATTTATTTCTTCTGTCAAGAAGGTCCTTTACCTACTTCTTGGTATGTTGCTAATTCATAGGTTGCCTTCTGATCACATAGATGAAGACAGTCAGCCCCAGCCTCCCCACGCTCCCGAAGCAACTGTGAACACTTACATTTCTCATCAGAACTCATCAGTGGTAAAATTCCAAGTTGTTTGGGCGCCTGGGTGGCTCAGTTGGTTAAGCGACTGCCTTCGGCTCAGGTCGTGATCCTGGAGTCCCTGGATCGAGTCCCGCATCGGGCTCCCTGCTCGGCAGGGAGTCTGCTTCTCCCTCTGACCCTCCCCCCTCTCATGTGCTCTCTCTCATTCTCTCTCTCTCAAATAAATAAATAAAAAATCTTTAAAAAAAAAATTCCAAGTTGTTTTTTGTCTGTCTCCCATATTGCACAATGAGCTATATGAAGACAGAGACTGGATTATCCCAGCAATTGGCATAGTGCTTGGATATGATAGGTAATATTTCTTGAATAAATGGATAAAATGTTATTCCTAGAATAGGAATCTGCAATTTAATAAAAGTTCCTCCATAGGGAATCACCTACTTGGCTGGCCATCTACTCTGCTAATGGGTTCTATAGAAACTAAAGCAAAACAAGAATAAAGCACACATGAAAGAATTTGGTGTACCACAAGGTAGATAATTTTGATGACTCCAGTTAAAGCAAAGAAATAATGAAGGATAAAGGAGTCAACTGACTAGCAAAATAAAGTATACTCAATAAAGTGTGAACTGGGGTGCCTGGGTGGCTCAGTCATCAAGAGTCTGCCTTCGGCTCAGGTCATGATCCCAGGGTCCTGGGCTCGCCAGGGAGCCTGCTTCTCCCTCTCCCACTCCCCCTGCTTGTGTTCGCTCTCTCACTGTGTCTCTGTCAAATAAATAAAATCTTAAAAAAAAAAAGTGTGAACTAATTAAGGAAATCTGAAAAACTGAAAATCAATAACCAAGAAAACACCAGAGTGCAAGAATTCTAAAAACATGTACAATCTTTTATTTTTTTAAAAATAAAAAACTTATATCTAGGGGAAGACAGAGATACAGATGGACTACTGTAATTCAAAATCCAAGACATGTCTTCCCCTAGATATAAGTTCTTTCAGGACAGGAAATGATCTTTCAAGTAGCAGAGTGTCTCTAGGTTCAGTAGGGAGCTCCTACTCCCATTTCCATCTTCTAATTTCCTTTTCACTTTGTCTTTTTTTTTTTTTAAGATTTGTTTATTTGAGAGAGAGAGAGCGAGAGCACAAGCAGGGGGAGCAGCAGAGAGAGAGGGAGAAGGAGAGTCCCCACTGAGCAGGGAGCCTGATGTAGGGCTTGATCCCGGGACTCCTGGGTCATGACCTGAGCTGAAGGCAGACACTTAACTGACTGAGCCACCCAGGCGCCCCTCAGTTTCTGTCTTTAAATAGTAACTTTCTTTCCTTCTCTTGCCCAGTCCGTGGAAAACTTTTTTTCTTGTCCATTATGTCCCACTGAACATGCTTTTCAGGGGCTACCAGTATAACCCAAGGCCCTTTCACTCCAATGGTGGTAAAAACCCTGCAAGTCACAGTTGTATTTACTGCATATGTAAATATCCTGTAACTGAGCCTTTGTATATATTTGGTATCCTGCTGACATTTAACATTGCCAGGTAAGTAATTCAGCTGCCCAGAGGAAGGGCTCTCCTTAGATGTGTGGTATTGGGCTCCACAAAGGCACTCTTCCTAGTTTTTCCAGAGAGTCAAGATGAACACTATCTCAGCCAGTGACTTTCTGCTGTTGAACCAGTTTGTATTTTACTGATTAACAGATCAATATTTGGGGGGCTTAATTTGAATATTGAACAAAACATGAAATTACTGGTTTTGACTTCTCTTTTGAGGAGATACACCGATAAGGCTCCCAGAAAAGAAATGGCCACAATTCAAACCAATGGAAAGAGGAAAGATTGCCCCAAAGTAAAACCTAGCTGATTTTCTTGGTTCAAACAGCATTTATCTGATGGATATTTTGGTGACAGATGTTAACTAGACTTATTGTGGTGGTTGTTTTGCAATATAAACATATATCGAATCATTATGTTGTATACCCAAAACTAATATAATGTTATATATATCTCAATATAAAAACCAGCATTAAGCATATATATATATTTCATGTACTGTGCCAGACGCACATATATATCTCTCCATCTGTCCAATAGAAAGGATTACCTTGCAAGACTGTTCTGAGGATTAAAGAAGATATATATATCTCTATATAGATATCTGTACATGTATTACAGCCTTGTGAGGGAATCATTTCCATCGGACAGATGAAGACACAGATTCAGAAAGGTGAGCACGCAACTTGTCTGTGGCCAGGATGCTATTAAGCAACAGAATGAAAATCTGAAGCCAGGTCTGGCTCAAAACCCAGAGTGATTTCCACTCACTGGTGTGATCTATTCAAACAGCCGGCCCCCTCGACAGTAATAATCATATAATGATAAAAGTCATTGCTAACATTTATCTAGCTCTTCTCACGTGGCAAGCACTGTGCTAAGCAATTTATATATATGATCTCTTTAATCCTCACAATCACAGGTAGGTTTATCAAGACCTCCATTTCACAGTTGAGGAAACTGAGTTTTACACAAGTTCAGTAATCACTTTGTTCTCACAGCTGGTAAGGAGTGGGGCCGGAGTTGAACCTAGGTCTAATTCCAGAATCCATTCTTTTCATCCTTACACTTGACTGCAGGAAGCTCAACTCTTGTCCTGATTCCAATGAGGCAAGTCAATTGATAGTTCTGTCTCGATTTCCTTGTTCCTTAAATGGGACACTGTTCCTTGTCCTTCCCAGAGATATGGGGGATGTAAGATAAGAAAGTGCTGAAGCTTTAAGAAAAACTGCTATATAAATCTAGGCACAGTCAAAAGTTTCACTCAGATTTTCCCTCTCTGGCGATCATAAAGGGATTTAGTTGACATCATTAGCTCTTAAACATCCTCTCAAGTGGGTAGTGAGTATTATCTTCACTCATCAGAAAGCTGAAGCATAAGGAGATGACGTAATGTGCTAGTCAGTCAGTGGTTGAGCTGGGAATAAAACCCCAGATTCTAGCTCCCACTGCTTATGTTCTTACTGTCAATCCTGTTTCTGCATTTCAAACTTAATTGTAAAATAGAGGAGGGTAGAAATATCAGTGTCCACTTCAAAACACAGATTAAATACTTACAGAAATTAAATTTTCTACTGCAGCGACACTAATATAACCCCAAGGCTCTTATCCTCACATTCTAGAGAAACTGCATGAAGAATCAAAAATAAAAATTTCCATTTCTGCAGTATACACTTCAGCTCCTTAGTCTTCTCAAATAACTTATTATTAATCAAAGGTTTTACAAAACTGGGTGAGTCATTACCTAGTTTCAACTAGTGAGTCTGTAAGCTTCCTTTCATAGGGAGCATAAAACCTCAGTATTAAGTTGTTCGCTCATAAAATCAGAAAAAAGAAGCATCAAATAGATTTTCACATCATAAACACTTCATTTAACTATATAATTTGACTTGGAAATTATTCTAACATACCAACCTGAGCTCAAAATTCAGTTTCCAAAGTGCACTGCATAATTAAAACAACAAAATCACACACATTACACTTTTATGATCATTCTTCTCCTGCATAAAAATCAAAGTAAGTTTTGTGCTTCCCACCCAAGCCTTACCACAGACACACACAAACCTTAAAGTAAAATAGAAGGTAGTAATGAGGCCAATTCTCTGTCTTCAATAGGGGACGAGTGTTCAGTCTAGTTCCCAGATTATGAGCCCCTCCTAAATCTTGCTTTCTAGAACAACACAACCGTCTTCCAATTATCAGGAGCTTGATAATCACCTATTTTTAAATTACCACAGGGACCAGAGAGGAAATAAGAGAAATAAATTTCCACTTTCAAAATTGAACTAAATACTGGAGTCCATAGATACTTCATTGTTCCTCTCTCTGACTCCAACTGAATTAGACTTATAAATGAAAAGCCTGTCATTTTGTTATAGGGACAAAAACTAAGTCACAGGAACCCAAAGGGCTATTCTCAAATGACCTCTCGGAGTTTGCTTCTCGGGTGGCTTGAGAGGCCTAAATTCACCCCTAGCTGCATAATAAAAGTCCAACCACCTTCAAACGTGCTATGAGGCGAAAGTAAAGGATGATGTGGGGCACTCAGTTTTCTCAGGGGTTTTTTATTTAATCCATTAGTCCAACTTTCCTTTGAGAAAAATCTTTGTCTTGGTTTCTATCATTGAAACGAATCATAGCTTCTGTTGAGTCAGGGGCTCTAAGGTCTCTCAGACTTTAATGTGAGTATGAATCACCCGGGGATCTTGTTAAACTTCAGACTATGATTCAGAAGGTCTGGGACCGCGTGCCCAACAAGCTCCCAGGTGATGTCAATGCTGCTGATTGATGCATACACTTTGAATAGTAGGACTATAAGAAATGTTTCCAAATAGAAATAACCTCAATCAGATGTTTATACTCAAAAGAGATAGCCTCCACCAGGACTTTGTAAAGGGAGAGAATATTCCAGAGCCTAAACAGGGTACCTGCTCCTTCTCCCTTTTCTATGATTTTTTTTTTTTTTAAGATTTTATTTATTTATTTGAGAGAGAGACAATGAGAGACAGCGTGAGAGGGAGGAGGGTCAGAGGGAGAAGCAGACTCCCTGCCGAGCAGGGAGCCCGATGCGGGACTCGATCCTGGGACTCCAGGATCTTGATCTGAGCCGAAGGCAGTCGCTTAACCAACTGAGCCACCCAGGCGCCCGCTTTTCTATGATTTTTACGAGCTAGTTGTAAACCCAATGTGGTACCTGAATAAAGGCATCTTTTTAAAATGTCTTCTGTGTTGACAGTTTATTGGGACTCGACTTGATGGGGCTTGTATGGATGAACATAAAAACTTCAAGCCTTTTGTAATGAAAGGGCTGATTCAAAATAAATATTTTTAATTATGTCAAACACTAATGAATAAGTGATGTTCATAAATAGTTTATAAGAGAATCATTTGGGATTAATCATTTTCATTTCTCCCACAAAATAAATAGCTCATGTACTAAAGGAGACACCTTTCCTTAAGCAGGAGGAAAGAAGTTCAAGTCATGCCTGTGGAACAATCATAATATTTTTAGTGAGGAAAATACCAAGATTAAAACATACAAAAGTATACGAGGAGAATTATATGGTATTAAATGTGTCCCCAGAATCAGAGGAAAAGAACAGCTGGTAAATTTAAGAAAGATTTTAACTGGAAAAGATTACACATGTGAGCAATAGTCCATTCACCTTAAGAAAAACAATAAACACCCACAAACTTCCATCTTCAGGTTTTCAATAATGGTTTTTTTTTGTACGACCATTAGACTAACCTCCCCCACAAAATTCACAACCAACCATCATAAAAATTAAGTTGTGGACAGGTCCAGCTGGCTATATTCCATGTTTACCCTTAGACGCTTTTCCAGCTAATGAGGGTAAAATTCATGGTGCACACAGCAAGAATAAAAAGAGAATCACTTCCCTTCACACAGAAGGAACCCCCCATCTTGAGCATCTTTTTGCACTTTGCAGTGTGAGGCGTCTCAGTGCTTGCGGGCACTCTTCAGCCCCATAACTGTGAAGGTAGCAGCCGTCAGTTTCTCATAAACCAGGAACATGAGAGCAGCAGTGAGGACTGTCTGTAGCAGTTTGGCTTCAAGGCCTTTGTAGAGTCCCATGATTCCAAAACGCCTAAAAGAAAAGAGGTTTGAAAAAAAAAATAAAAGGTTTTCTTCATAAAAGTCAACTCCTGGATCGAAGAAGCAGGCTATCATAGCTACCACTTATCCCCGAGGGAAGATGTTCCAAGACCCTCGGTGGATGCCTGAAACTGAGGTTAGTACTGAACCCCCTATTTTTTTCCTATACACACACACCTGTCATAAAGTCTAACTTATAAATTAGGCACAGTAAGAGATTAACAACAATAGCTAATAATAAAATAGAATAACAATATACTGTAATAAAAGTTACAGGAATGTGGTCTCTCCCTCTCTCTCTTATATCTATGTATTGAGATGCAGTGAGGTGAATGATGCAGATATTGTGACTTGGCGTTAGGTCCTATTGACCTTCTGACGGTAAGTGAGAAGGAGGATCATCTGCTTCCAGACCGTGGTTGACTGTGGATCCCTGAAACCATGGGAAGGGACACTGTGGATGAGGGGGGAATACTGTATTTGCATTTTCTAAATTTTATATAAGTGGAATCATATGGTATGAATTCTTTTTTGTCTGACTTCTTTCACACGGCATAATTATTTTGAAATCCACCCATGTGGTTGTATGTATTAGTAAGTCCTTTCTAATGAGCAGTATTCCACTGTGTAGATAGATAGTAACTTGTGTGTCTACTCACTCAATGATGGGACATTTGTGTTGTTTCCGGTTTTTGACTCTTACAAATAAAACTGCTATTAATATGTGTGTACAAGTTTTTGCACAGACATATTTCATTTCTCTTGAGTACATAACTTGAGAGGAAACGTGAGGTCCTATGATAGTTGTATGTTTAACTTTTGAAGAAAATACCAAACTTTCCAAAATGGTCGGACCATTTTATTTTCCCACCAGCAGCACAGGAAAGTTCTGGTTGCTCCACATTCTTGCCAATACTTGGTATGGTGAGCATTTAGTTTCAACTTTATACCAATTCTTTATCTTTGATTTTTTTTATCCCAAGCATATTGTTTTTATAGTAAATTTATTTACTTTCAAAGTATCTTATATCTAGGAACAGTTATAAAATTATGGCAGCTTTTGCTTCAAAGGAGGCCCCTGACTTATTTGAAGCCCCTGAGATTCTCTAAATGGAATGATACAGGGAAACGATAAAAGGACCTGCTTCACAGGGCCGCTGTCAGGATTAAGCGAGGTTACCCGTTTGAGGTACGGAGCTCAGTGTCTACCACAAAGCACTCATCAGCACTGCTGTCATCATTACAATAATTATTGTTACTCTTCCTACTGCCCCCTCCCTTTCTCACTATGACTACTGCGCTCCAATAGCTGTTCATTTCTATCTCTGAGAGAGGTCGCAGGCTAAGCCACTGACGGCAGCACTGCTAAAGGCAGAACAGTCTCTGCATTAGATGATAGCAGGCTTCCCTCTCTGAAGGAGTTCTGGATATTTCTAAGTCACAAAGAATAAAGACCTGGAGTTTTTCCGTAACTTCCCCAAATGCTGCCATATTGCACTAAGCCCCTAAAATGAGAAATGTCTGAGCACAGTGTGCAAGGAGCGGTTTCTAGGCTGCTGCTGCCAAGGCAGTGGTACAAGTTAAGCAGATCCAGACACTCCCTGGCAGAGATGGCTGCTGAAAGGACAGAATGTGAAGCATCTACAAAGCTCACTTTACTCGTTGGTGAAGAAGATAGAGAACATTCCGAAGACTCCCCAGGGTTCTGTTTTCGGGGTTTAGTCTGTGACGTCCAAACTGGGGAAGAAGAAAAACAGATCAATTTCCACCTGCGGAGGAAATTATGTTGGAGTAATGTCTTATAGTATACAGTAATAAAAATATCCGAGTATGCAGATCTCATGAATTTTCTCTTTTTCACTGAAATAAATGAAAATAAGAAATATTTTTCGGGGCGCCTGGGTGGCTCAGTTGGTTGGGTGTTCGACTCTTGGTTTCAGTTCAGGTCATGGGATCGAGCCCCACGTCAGGCTCTGTGCTCAGCGTAGAGTTCTGCTTCAGATTCTCTCTCCCTATCTCTCCCCCTCTGCCATTCTCTCTGCTCTCTCTTCTCAAATAAATAAAATAAATAAATAAATAAATATTTTTCAATGAAGCAAGCATGAATTTTTACTTCAGAGAATTATGGGGAAAATACTCCCTCAAAAGAAAACAAACATGCCCACAATGAAGATTTAGATATTGATGGTATGGCTTACCCTCTAGTCCTTTAGAAAGTTCTTATAAACTAATCAGTTAGAACCACTACAATCTAAGCTCTTCACATTATATGTTTACATTATAAAAGTATCAAAATACACTTATTTAGACGCTGAATTCCCTTATATTAAGTACCAATTTAAAAATAGCACATCAGTAGAAACACTTTTAACAGAAGGTAATACATTTTTTGAACTGAAATATTTTTGGGACGCCTGGGTGGTTCAGCGGGTTAAGTGTCTGCCTTCAGCTCAGGTCATGATCCAGGGCCCGGGGATCGAGCCCCACGTTGGGCTCCCTGCTCAGCGGAGAGCCTGCTTCTCCCTCTGCCTGCCACTCCCCCTGCTTGTGCTCGCTCGCTCTCTGACAAATAAATAAATAAAATCTTAAAAAAAAATTTTCTTTTCACCATCACCGCCATTTTATCTATCAATAAATACTTTGAATTTTTTCTGCAAAGTAGATCATGAATCTGTCCATGTCTTATCTCTCCTCTCCACTGCTACCACCTTAGTGTAGGGCACCATCACCTCTCACCTGTACTATGGAAATGGCCTCCTACCTGATTGCCCTCCCACCCTTATCTCTTAACCCTAGGACCAATTCGCCACACAACAGCCACAGGAATTTCTTGAATTGTAAATCAGATCACACTGCTCCCAGTTTAAAGCCCTTCAAAGGCTTCCCACTCAAGTGAGAATAAAATCTAGAATCCTCATCTATAGCCTTCCTTGCTACTTTTCCAATCTCATCTTGAGCCACTCTCCAGCCAGAGTGGCCTCTGTTCAGTTCTCAGTCATCACCAAGCTCTTAGCACATCATGTTCCCTCTACCTAGAATGCTCTTTGACGGTTGGGTCCTTATCTTCCTTTAAGTCTTGATATTTATATATGTCTCCTCAGAGGAGCCCAATCCTTAATCACCCTGTCTAAGAAGATCCGCAACATGCCCCTCTCTACCAAATCACAGAATGCAGTTCACCTCCTTGATAGCTCTTTTCTCAACTTATAATTAACTATTTATTTTGCTTATTTACCATTTTATTCTTTCCTGTTACCTCCATGAGGACAGGGATTATTATTATTATTATTATTTATTTTTTTTTTTTTAATTTATTTGAGACAGAGAATGAGATAGAGCATGAGAGGGTCAGAGGGAGAAGCAGACTCCCCGCCGAGCAGGGAGCCCGACGTGGGACTCGATCCCGGGACTCCAGGATCATGACCTGAGCCGAAGGCAGTCGCTTAACCAACTGAGCCACCCAGGCGCCCCAGGACAGGGATTATTATTTTTACCCACCATGTATACCCACTCCTCACAGAGAGTGGGTGCTTAATAAATATTTTGATGAATGAATAAATAACTGAATACAAAAACCCAGAAATTTGAAAGTACTTCAGAAAAACTAAATCATTAATTCCTCCTGAATGAACTAAACAAATCAACTTCTGATTTTGTATGATTAACCTAAGCAAGTCTACTTAAATGAGAAGGAAACAAGCTTATACATTCCTAAAGTCATTAAAGAACCTCCTCCCACATTGGGGTTTTCTGAGACACTATGTTACCTAAGAAATTACAAATGTAAACTTTGTTCCAAACCAAATAGGAAACCAGCTGAGAGCCAGCCTGCTGAGCAATTATCAAACAAATGGAAAAATGGTATAGCCTACCAACTGACAACTTTATTGCTTTATTAACATTGCTTTAAACAGAGAAACCATGTACTTCAGAATGTTGTTTGACTAAATGGAGGGAGAAGCCCAGCACTCACCCTCAGAATTGACTGTATCGTCTGCATAGGATAGGTGACGGTGGTAGCAATCGCTTTGGATATTGCACCAATGATGAACACATCCAGAGAAGAAAGCTGGAAAGCAAAGAAACAGCAAACCACATCAATCCAAAAAAGAGAGTGTCAGGGATTATTATCTGCTGCTTTCAAAATCAGGGATTACCTTCGCTCGTTTCTTTAGAAGCTGCCTTTTTAAACCTTCATAGAACATGAACTGGATGGCAGGATTGAAGACCAACAGCAAGGAAGGAAATGTGCCATTCCATAAAGCCAAGATTCCTTCATCTCGAATGATCTGGTGAAAAGCATCTAAGCAAGAAATCAAGGACTTTTGATTACAGTCCCCTAACCGGAGAACACAATGTGAATTTTGTTCAAATGTATCCAGAACACAAATCATACTGGTTCTATTAAAATTTCCTTCTTGCAATGATAGTCTAGGGGCAAGTTCATCAGTTAACTACTTTTTGATAATCATCAGACACTGACAGTCACCATGTTATTGACAGACCAACTTAAATCACAGGCAACTCTTCCTGACAATCTGGTATTAGAACGTCAGGTTTTCCTAAGTAATCACCACCACCACGACTGAGAACTCTGTCTTACAGAGAATTGTGAACTTATAGCCCACGTGTTTCACAGCAAAGTCCAGGACAACAGACAGTACCCTGGGATCCATTATTTAGGATACGACTTAAAAGAAAATCACTATTTTCATTATAAAGACGGATACATGGGAAAGGAGAACCAGGCAACGTAGTATTATTAAACTCAAAGTCATCAGATATTAATAACTATATCCAAAGACAACACTAAAAGAAACAGTGTAGATTATTCTTTAGAAATATTGACCCCTCCCACCAACACTACAGCATACTTCTCTACGTCCTGACATTGGGTTTGGCCAAGAGGACATTAGCAAACAAGATGCGAACAGGGGCTTTTACAATTGGATGTGTCCTCTTGTGCTTTTGCCATCATCAAGAGAAGAATATGTGTAGGCTGATCCCAGCCTAGATGAGTCAAATCCCTGTCAATCCATAGACACATGAGCTAAACAAAGGCTTACCGTTACCTGTGGAGATTTGAGGCTATCTGATATGAAGCATTATCGTGGCAATAAATTCCAGACACAGAGAGAAAAGAAACTCCTTAAATAGGAACTCATTCAACAAACACTTACCAATAATACCTTTGTAGTTGGTTGGTACGATGTCTTCATTCCTAAATTTTGCCCCTTGCAGCTTCAGTCTGGTGTTTACCACCCAGAGTGGAGTTGTTAGCAACACATTCACCACTCCTTTAAAAAGAAAGAAGAGACAAGGGGAAAGCAAAATGTAACCTTGCAAGCTTTGCTGTCTTACGTTAAAGCTACATACCAATGTTTCATTTATACTTCTGCCACTGACCTACTGGGAGACCTGAGGGAAGGTGTCTCTCTGTGACAGGGTACAACACAAGCCACCACTGTTAGAAGCAATTCAGAAGCCTTGCTGAGAGCAAAATGGCTGGCAGCAGTACCTTTCCACACTTACATAACAGGAAATGATCTGTTTGTCAATTTATATAGCATCCAAAGTAGCAATTTTGATCTAATTCTAAGTACGTTTTTAAAATGACAGTTTTAAATAAGGCTTACTGATCACATGCTAAGTCCATGACAATATCTAATAAAACACATAATTTGCAACTCTCACGTAAGTAGCTTACATGGTTTTAAGTGAGCATGGATTTGGTACAATGGGTGACAAGTGGGAGAAAGTGGTGACATTTGAAAGAGCTTCACCAGGAACTAGAGGCTCACAGAAGAGTTCCTCATCACTTAAGGAATTAGGATAGGCAGGCAGCAAGCAGTAGTTATGAACCATCACAAAACACCTGAAACAGCTTCGCAAGCATCATGATCCTTACAAGCTTAAGGATGGGGATGTTGGTCCCCCAATGTTGCCTCAGAGTGGAACAATACAATGAGCCAGGTGCTTCTGTTTTGAAAACACATGATCCCAAGTTAACACCATCTTGAGATATTAAAATATTCCTCATCAGTCCTGGAATGATTAAAAAAAAATACCAGATAGAGTTGTAACAAAGTGCCTGACACATAGTATATACTCTATAAATATTTGTTAAATAAATATTGAATAAACCAATGAACAAACTCAGTAAACAACCACACATTCCAAGCTATCTAGCTCTAGCCAGGCTCTGAAGAACCAAGAGGCATAATCCTAAGGAAGAGAAATCTTTTACTAAAAGTCACACAACAGGAGAAACAATGTTTTGATTTAAGGACTCTCAAAACACACCATTCAGAAAACACAAGTCCAACCAAAGACAAGCTCGATGAAACAGCCAAGAGATTAAAATCCTATTTTTTCATCTGTTGTATATAGTTGCTGAAGTAAGATAATTTGTTATCTCTTTCTTAAGAGCATTATGAGAACACTTTTCTCAAAATAAAAGACATTATCAAAAATTTTATGAGCTGTATTCATTATATTTTTAGAGTCACATAACACACAAGGAGTCATCTTTAGTTATGACTCACTATACTCATGCATTGTCACTTAAGGCATTGATCATAATCTGAAAAAGCCTTACCTAGAGATTCTTGCTAGTCTCATTTTTAAAAAAGTGCCAGTGCTCAAGAGGTCAAGATAGAAGAATATCAATACATGCCTACTTGCCCAGACTTTATAATGTGTTCCTATTGAATGCAATGCACACATCACTTGACAGAAAAATCAACAGCAAGAAAAATGAGACTAGAAAGTACTACTGAGCAGTCTATTGCATTTTTTTTTTCAGATGAAGACAGGAGAGCTCAGAAACAGAGATCACAGGCTTCTGTAGATAATGTAGATAGGCAAAGTGTAAAAACCTTTTTAAACAAATGAAATGTGTTGTCTATTAAACAAACTCTTCAGAAATCAAAATTCCTTTCATGCTCTATTCAAGAGGTAATTACCCACAAAACACATCGGAGGCAATCCAGCCTAGATTTAAGATTTAATCATCATTTAAAATTCTGCTTTCGGGGCGCCTGAGTGGCTCAGTTTTTAAGCATCTGCCTTTGGCTCAGGTCATGATCCCAGGGTCCCGGGATCCAGCCTGACATCGGGCTCCCTGCTCGGTGGGAAGCCCGCTTCTCCCTCTCCCACTCCCCCTGCTTGTGTTCCTGCTCTCGCTATCTCTCTCTCTCTAATAAATAAATAAAATCTAAAAAAAAAAAAAAAAGAGAGAGAGTCCTTTAAAAAAATTTTTAAAAAAATAAAATTCTGCTTTCATATATATCTTTGTTTTGAGCTGAAAGACTGAGAGGATTCTTAGGACAATCTCCAGTATAAAAATGCACTGTATCATTTAAAGAAGAGAATATAAAGTCCTTGTGAAAACATTTGTATTTTGAAGCTTTTTATCTGAGAAGTTCAAGTACTTTGTTCATCCTCTAAGCCAAAATAGATGGAGAGGTATTTTTTAATCACTATAATTTTATGAGTTCTGGGAAAAGACACTCAAAATATTTGAGGATCCAAAACTTTACTGAAGTAAAGGACAGCATTCCACGGAAGAAAAACAAGCTACAAACAGTCATGATGAGAGATTCCAACTTGACTAACGCATGATGGATATGGCTGAAGGATAAAGTTGTCTGCTTATTTATAAGCCCACGTAGAAAGTTTGTTCAGTTCTAAGCTGTGGTTGTTACTTCACTTCTAAGATGGGGATACTAATATTTTACCTACTTAATGACAAGAAATTGTTTTTCTTTCAATGCAAATGATTCCACTTTCGTTTTTCTTTGTAAAAAATCATTTACAAGAAAACAGAAGCAAAATTAAGAGATGAACAATAACTGAACACACACATTGAAATTATTCACTGATTCAAGGAATAATTGGAACACAGCTGTTTACTTCTGAAATCTTGAAAACAAAATAGTTTTATTAGCAGTGAGTCTGTTAAGGAGAGAAAACAAAAAGGAAGTATGCTAATTGTGTATGCACTTCTGGGAAATAAGTGCAATGACCACTGATACAAGAAAAGGGCAGATCAAGGTCATAAATCTAACCACTTGGCTCCCTATGAAGGAATGCAACTTGATACACAACAGGAACAAACCTGCCTTACCAGATTTAAGACTGGAGGGCAGGAAAGGAATATGAACTGTCAACAATAACACCACTGGCATTCAAAAACAGTTATGGGTAAAAATCCCAATTTCATAAAAATGGCAAGTATCTTCTTCATTTAAATTTTCTGTGAGATTCTGTTCCCAAATCCCTTCCCAAGGTATCAAGCTATATGAGCTTTTTTCCTATGAAAATACAGTAAGTAATAAGTTTCTAAGTTTCAAGCAGAATTTGAATAACAATTATACTGTTCCTAGTTCTCCTTGGAGACAATGAAACTCATTTCTACAGTGATTTTAATACATGACAAGGCTCACAGCAGGAAAAGAAAAAGTGGTTCTAATTCTAAGAATGCATAGGTATTAAGATATGAAAACATGTTATGAGGAGAAATTTAAAACTCACAAAAGTAATTCCCAAAGAATTCCTTACTTTCAGAAAAAGAGACCCTATAATCAGAGAATCTCAGAATTATAAAGGACCATAAAATACATTTGACCAAGGGTCTCTCAACTGTTATACAATCCACATTTTGATTGTGAGCTGGATAATCCTTTGGGGCAGCAGGTGGGGTCGTTACTGTGTATCAGACAGACAACAGTAGCTGTAGAAGGATGGAGTCATTAAATGGCTTGGTACATTCAAGGAATCACAGTTTTCCAGGAGAGGATGGGAACAGTAGAGATCAAGCTAGAGGTAAGCAGTATCACAGCAGATCTTGTATGTTGGGCTCTTATCCTGTATACGGTGGGGGCCTTTTATGCTGTAGGGACCATGACTTTATCCTACATGCAAGTGGCAGACATCAAGGGGTTTGAAGCTGGAGATAACATTATTAGATTTGGGTTTCAGAACAGCAGTTCCCCACCATCTCTCTGATAAGACATATAACAGATGAGGCTCATAACTGACACAGACCCATTGCACCTTTCTTTCACATACTCCAGAAAACACTTCAGAGTGTAAGTGAATGAGAATGATATGTCTTTTCTCAAACCTGCTTATATCAGTTTTGAATCTGTTACGGTAGGCAAAACTTTATAGGTATGGGGTATGTACAAGAAAAGGCATAAAACTCCTATCAGTGAACCAATAAGCCTTCACCATGTATTGAAGAAAATGAAAACGTATATATTTATACATCTTAAGTTAAAATAAAATACGAGGTAAGTAGGCTATTTATGATACTCCCTATGTCAACTGACTTTTAAAAACTAACTGCCCTACCATACCAGTCTAGCTGTGTTATGTATAGGGGAATCTACTGTGATTATAGATGTGTAAGAGTTAGAAAGGAAAAAAGCAGAGCACAATGAGAGAAAGAATAACAAGGGTGTTGTGTACCTGGTGGAGAATGGAATGTCAGATGTCAGCAAATAAACAGCTTTGAACAATTAAAAAAGATTTCGTACTGAGGGTTGCTAGAGGGGAGGTGGGTGGAGGGATGGGGTGGCTGGGGGATGGACATTGGGGAGGGTATGTGTTATGGTGAGCACTGTGTGTTGTGTAAGACTGATGAATCACAGACCTGTACCCCTGAAACAAATAATACATTATATGTTAATAAAAATAAATAAATAAATAAAATTTAAAAAGATTTTGTCATATATTTCATGAATTAGTAGTTTCATGGAAAGTTATTGAGTTAGTCCTTGACAGTGAGTGATAAACTTTTAAATGTCAATACATAAAACTATAGTAATCTAAAATATATTAAAATTAAAATTTTACAAATACTTGGTCTCAGGTATTTGTTGCAATTATGTAAAAAAGAAGGTTCCTTCTGTACAGGATATCCTTGAATCTATTCTGATTTTTTTCCCAAGTGAACAAATCTCAAACTTGAATTCTTTGAGTTATGACACTGTTAGAAAACTATTCTTCCAGAAAGGTTAGCTAGGCAGGATTATGCAAAGTAGGTAAGTAAGGAAGACTTCAGGGGCGCCTGGGTGGCTCAGTCGTTAAGCAGCTGCCTTCGGCTCAGGTCATGATCTCAGGGGCCTGGGATAGAGCCCTGCATCGGGCTCCCTGCTCAGCGGGGAGCCTGCTTCTCCCTCTCCCACTCCCCCTGCTTGTGTTGCCTCTCTCGCTGTGTCTCTCTCTGTCAACATAAATAAATAAAATCTTAAAAAAAAAAAAAAAGGAAGACTTCAGACGCAACAACAGAAATGGCTATGGATATGGAAAAGAAGGAATGGATTCTAGAGATACTTAGGAGACAGACTGATGATGGTTCTTTTTTTTATTTTAAGTAATCTCTATGCCCAACATAGGACTCAAACACTCAACCCCGAGACTAAATGTCACATGCTCTACTGACTGAGCCAGTCAGGCATCCCTGAGACTGATGGTTCTTGATGACCAAACGATTGTGGTGGGTGAGAGAGCACTCGCTATGATGACTCCTGGATTTCTATCCTGAGTTACTTACAAATCTTTATTCATTTCCTCAGAGAATAAAATCCTGTGTGTTATACTCTATGTAAAAGTTGGCCTGGTGGGTAGTCAAAACGTACACACTTTCACTTATAAAATAAATAAGTCATGGGGATGTAATGAACAGCATGGTGACTATAGTTAATAATATTGTACTATGTATTTGAAAGTTGCTAAGAGAGTAGATCTTAAAAGTTCTCACCACAGGAGTGCCTGGCTGGTTCAGTTGGCGGAGCATGTGACTCTTGATCTCCAGGGTTGTGGGTTCGAGCCCCATACTGGGGGTAGAGATCACTTAAAAATAAAATCTTAAAAAAAAAAGTTCTCACCACAAGGAAAAAAAAATTTAACTGTGTGGTGATGGATATTAACTATCATTTTGCAATATATACAAATATCAAATCATTATGTTGTACACCTGAAACTAATATAATGTTATACATCAATTATAACTCAATTAAAAAAATGGTTGGCGGGGGCGCCTGGGTGGCTCAGTCGTTAAGTGTCTGCCTTCGGCTCAAGTCATGATCCCAGGGTCCCGGGATCGAGCCCCAAATCAGGCTCCCTGCTCTGCGGAAAGCCTGCTTCTCCCTCTCCACTCCCCCTGCTTGTGTTTCCTCTCTTGCCGTGTCTCTCTCTGTCAAGTAAATAAAAATCTTTTTAAAAAAATAAAATAGGGCGCCTGGGTGGCTCAGTTGGTTGAGCGACTGCCTTCGGCTCAGGTCATGATCCCAGGGTCCTGGGATCGAGTCCCCACATCGGGCTCCCTGCTTGGCGGGAAGCCTGCTTCTCCCTCTCCCACTCCCCCTGCTTGTGTTCCTGCTCTCGCTGTCTCTGTCTCTGTCAAATAAATAAATAAAATATTTAAAAAAAATAAAAATAAAATAAAATAAAATAAAAAGGTTACAGGTGAAAGTTAATTAGATCTAAATCAACCTAAGACCAAAATGAGAGTATTAAGCAGAAGAAAAGCTCAGAGACCAAGCCAAAACACATCAGTGGCCTCATACTGGTAAAGAGGAAAACTTGTGGGGCGTGAATACTCTTGGACTGGTAACTACTTTTCAATTAACTCATTTAAATTTCAAATGGACATTTATATTATTCAATTGTGTGGCTCCCAAAGTACTAATTTTTCAAATATACCAAAAAGTGATTCCACAAAATAGAACACTAAAAGTACAACAGTTAAATCAATTAATTTAGGGGTCCCTGTGTGGCTCAGTCAGTTAAGCATCTGCCTTTGGCTCAGGTCATGATCCTGGGGGCCTGGGATCACGCTCCGAGTTGGGCTCCCTGCTTAGCTTCTTCCTCTCCCCCTGCCATTCCCCAAGCTTGTGCTCTCTGGCTCTGTCTCTCTCTCTCAAATAGATAGATAAAATCTTTAAAAATAAATAAATTAGGGTGCCTGGGTGGCTCAGATGGTTAAGCGTCTGCTTTCGGCTCAGGTCATGATCCCAGGGTCCTGGGATCGAGTCCCGCATCGGGCTCCCTGCTTAGCAGGGAGCCCACTTCTGCCTCTCTCTCTCTCTCTCTCTCCCTGTCTCTCATGAATAAATAAATAAAATCTAAAAAAAAAAAAAAATTAAAAAAAAATTAATTAATTTAGTTACAGACTAAAATGGATACACACAAAAAAATAGGAAATATATCTACTTTCTTTCCATCTCTTTAGTAAAACTCTGACTAATTTAACAAATATTTTGTTCACCCAGCAAATATTTATTGAGCACATGTTAGGAATTGTTCTTACTGGGAATATAGTCATAGTAGTAGGAGGAAACATGTATATATACTCCCTAAGAAGAGGTATGATAGGGTGCCTGGGTGGCTCAGTTGGTTGAGCGACTGCCTTCGGCTCAGGTCATGATCCTGGAGTCCCGGGATCAAGTCCCACATCGGGCTCCCTACTCAGCAGGGAGTCTGCTACTCCCTTTGACCCTCCCCCCTCTCATGTGTGCTCTCTCTCTCTCTCATTCTCTCTCTCAAATAAATAAATTCTTTAAAAAAAAAAAGAAGAGGTATGATATATATATATGTATGCATTAACACATATATGTATATATGTAATCTTACATATAATTATATATAAGATACACTACATATAAAAATACATTTAATTGTAACATATATATGTGTTCTGTATCTGTGTGTATGTGTGTGTGTATATATATATAGCCATATATATAAAATACCCATATTTTTATCTATATATTATCTATATATCTACATATTATTATCTTAAATATACATATAAATATATATTATATAAATATATATATTAAACATACATATATTTAAGATACTTGCTCTTATGGAGCTCACATTCCACTAAGGAGACACAGACAGTAACTAAATATTCATAATATCAGGTTAATGGCTCCCTAGAGCTTTTAAAATCTCAGATGACAAGGATCCAAAGTCTTCTAAAATCTGGCTCCTGTTTACTTCTCCAACCTTATTGCTCATGTTCTTGTGCTCACTTCACTTACTAACTAAATTAGAGAGCTCACTGTTCTAAACATGGTCCTGTATTTCCTCAATTCCCTACCATTCTCTCCATCAGAAAACTGTCACCACTCATCTACAAAAGTTACTAATCCTGCCCAGTTCAAGAGCCACGGCTTTCTATAAGCAGATCCCTCCCAGCTAAAAGTGATCTCTCTTCTTCCTATGAACCTCTAAAGCGTTAACCATTATGATACTAACTACACTGGGCTGTGTGCTAAAATATCTTTGTCATATTTGTTTTCACACTCATGGTGGGCTTCATGGGTGTGCAACCCAACTTGTGCCTGGTTTAATCTCATTGCCAACTGTCTTGAAATGCTAATAAATTGTGAACAAGGAGTCCTGCATTTTCATTTTGTACTAAACCTTGCAAATTATGTAGTCAGTCCCGTTCATGTTAAACATCTCATGTAGACCTCAGTCAAAAAATAAATCATGGGGGGCATCTGACTGGTTCAGTCAGTAGAGCATGTGACTCTTGATCTTGGGGTCATGAGTTTGAGCCCCACGTTGGGGGTAGAGTTTACTCAATTAAAAAAAAGAGTAAAATAAAAATCATGGAAAGCAAGCAGGGAAGGTATTGTAATCTTTTTCTTTTTAAAGAGACTTGGGGCACCTGGGTGGCTCGGTTGGTTAAGTGTCTGACTCTTGATTTTGGCTCAGGTCATGATCTCAGGTCGTGAGATCAAGCCCTGTGTCAGGCTCCCTGCTCAGCATGGAGTCTGCTTGGGATTCTCTCTCTCCCTCTGCCCCTCCGCACCCCCTGATTGCACGCTCTCTCTCTCTGTAAATAAATAAATAAAATCTTTTTTTAAAAAAAGAGAGAGACTTCAATTTCCATAAATTCTGGAACACTGCTAAACAGGGATAAAACTATCTTCTCTGGATTAAAAAGACAAGAAGCCAAGTCAGCTCAGAAATAAACCTTTTTGTGTATATGGTCAATGATCTTCCACAAGGGTATCAGGACCACTCAATGGGGAAAGGACAATCTCATCAAATGGTATTAGGAAAACTGGATATCCACACACAAAAAAGAATGAAGTTGGACCTGTATCTTACACCACATACAAAAATTTATTCTAAATTAAAGATTAAAAAAATTATTCTAAATGGATTAAAGACCCAAATGTAAGACCTAAAAGTATAAAACTCCTAGAAGAAAACAAAGCAGAAAATGTTTTCGTGACATTAGACATAGCAATGACTTCTTGGATGTGACACCAAAAGCATAGACAGAAAAGCAAAAATAGACAAATGGGACAAATATCAAACTTAAAATTTTTCAGCAACAAAGAACATAATCAACAGAGTAAAAGGCAACAGAGAATGGGAGAACATACTTGCAAATCATATATATCATAAGGGGCTAATAATATCCAGAATATATAAAAAATACCTACAGCTCAACAATCAAATATCAAATAACTCTATTAAAAAATGGGAAAAGGACTTGAACAGACATTTCTCCAAAGATGATATACAAACGGCCAATAAAGCATATGAAAAGATGCTCAACATCACTACTCATCAGAGGAATGCAAATCAAACCACAGTGAAATATCACCTCACACTATGATTGGGATGGCTATTATCAAAGCAAAAACACCCAGAAAGGAACCCTAATGCAAGCTGGCACAGCCCCTCTGGAAAACAGTATGGCGGTTCCTCAAAAAGTTGAAAATAGAGCTACCCTACGACCCAGCAATTGCACTACTGGGTATTTACCCCAAAGATACAAATGTAGTGATCCCAAGGGGCACATGCACCCCAATGTTTATAGCAGCAATGTCCACAACAGCCAAACTTTGGAAAGAGCCTAGATGTCCATCAACAGATGAATGGATAAAGAAGATGTGGTATATATATACAATGGAATATTATGCAGCCATCAAAAAATGAAATCTTGCCATTGCAACAACGTGGATGGAACTACAGGGTATTATGCTAAGTGAAATAAGTCAATCAGAGAAAGACAATTATCATATGATCTCACTGATATGCAGAATTTGAGAAACAAGGCAGAGGATCATAGGGAAGGGAGGGAAAAATGAAACAAGACAAAACCAGAGAGGGAGACAAACTATAAGACACTCTTAATCTCAGGAAACAAACTGAGGGTTGCTGGAGTGGGGGGGGTGGGGTGGGGTGGCAGGGATGGGGTGGCTGGGTGATGGACATTGGGGAGGGCATGTGCTATGGTGAGAGCTGTGAATTGTGTAAGACTGATGAATCACAGACCTGTGCCTCTGAAACAAGTAATACATTATATGTGAATAAATAGAATTCCTTTTCAAAAAACAAACAAACAAAAAACACCCAGAAAGTAACAAGAGCTGGTAAGGATGTGGAGAATTTAAAACCCCTGCTGGTGGGATTATAAAATGGCATAACTGCTGTGGAAAACAGTATGGTGGTTCCTCATGAAATAAAAAAAGACAAAAAACAAAACACACACAAACACACACAAAAAACCCCCTACATATGATCCTGCAATCTCACTTCTGGGTATATATCCAAAAGAACTGAAAGCAGGGACTTGAAGAGATATATTTGCACAACCCATGTTTATAACAGCAACTATTCACAGTATCCAAGAGTTAGAAACAACCTAAATGTCCATCAATAGATGAATGGATAAACAAAATGTGGTATATATATACAAGTAAATATTATTTAGCCTTAAAAAAAATAGAAACCCTGTTACATCCTAGAACATGAATGAACCTTGAGAACATTATGCTAAATGAAATGAGCCAGTCACAAAAAGAAAAATGCTGTATGATTCCAGTTATATACGTCATCTAAAGTAGTCAGATTTATAGAAACATAAAGAATGGGGTCGGAGAAGGGGGTAAGGGGGAGTTGTTGTCTAATGGTTATAGAGTTTCACATTTATAAGATGAAAATGTTCTGGAGATCTGTTTCACAATAATGTAAATAAACTTACTATTAAAGCATACACTTAAAAATTGTTAAAATGGTAAATTATATGTTATATGTTTTTACCAAACACACACATACACACAGAGAGCCAAGTCAGAAAATTAATTATATTCTTTGTAGCATTACTTTGTGCTAAAACAACCTCTTAGGGGATATATGAACCATAAGATAAATATTAAAATATAAAAAATTTTATACTCAGAAAACTTTGTTACCTGCAACAAATCCAACTACTAGATCTTTTCCAGTAGTAGAACGTTGACCTTTGACCCAGACTGCTTTGAGACTATTAAAAGTGTAGAAATAGACAAAATTGGAGCAGCAGAGACTGGAGATAACTGGAAACCACCCTCGATATGGTGCCAGGCTAGAGGAAAAACACAATAAGCAATGTAAAGATGCTGGACAAAAGCTAGTGGAAATGGGCAAAGTCCTAGGAAAGGCTGACCATCATTCACATATTCTCAAAGTCCACTCCTACACTACGACATACTCCAAACTGTACATATATCTCACATTCTAAAGGCTGTCCAAACCAAGAAATCTTTCCTACCATTAATGATGCCAAAGAAACAACACACTTTCAATGACTGATTTTACTAGTTTCCTCCCCTTGGTTTCCTTCTGCAAATTACTATGTAAAATTAGAGACAATTTCTTCATGGCTGTTAGGTAATATAGCATCATTCACATTTTATTATAGGGTAACAACACTTGAAAATGAAGTAAATATAGACATAATAAGTGTAAAAAAAAAAAAAAAAAAGAAGTGATGGCGGCATGTTATTAGGGCACAGGAACCAGGCTGAAGGGGCTCCCACCTGTGACAGTTTCAACACCAAAATAATATAGTATAGTAATCAATTGTAAACCACTGAAAAACCAGGAATTTCTGAGTCTATACTGCTACTAAAGTTTCTCTTCATAGACTGCTGATAGTTGCGAGAGAGGAAAAATTAAATTATTCAGTGGCTAACCTGAATCTGAGAAATCATAATTAACCAATGAAGGGCAGGGGGACAATACGTGACTCCAGATGTCATATCCTAAGGACAAAATATCACCTATGCATTATTCTGGTCAAGAATGCATAGCCTCAGTCTAATCATAAAGAAACATGAGGCAAACTTAAAATGAGAAACATTTTATTTTAAAAAAGGGGGGGAGGGGAGCTATATTCTTTAAAAATGTCAACATCATGGGGTAAAAGGCTTTGATGTATGGTGTATAACTTATTCTTAAATAATTCTGAAAAAAGTCTGTGTGGTGTGTGTGTAATAAAGACAGAAGGGGAAAGGAGAGAGAAAGCGGGGAGAGAACATAAGAACAACTGGGAAAATAAATGGGAAAAAAGTGTTAATAATAGGTGGATCTGGGTAAAGCATATACTGATATTCTTTGTACTGCTTTCAGTTTTGCAACTTTTTGTGAACTTGAAATTATTTCCAAATAAAAAGTCAAAAAAAAACCCCATAATCTGAATGCATCTGATAGGAATGAACTAAACAACAGCTTCTTCAGCTCACTGTAAAAAAACCATAAAACATAAAACAAAGCATTGGTTTCATGGAAGACTCTATGATCAAGAATCAAAATGGCCAACTACAAAACTTTAAAAGATGAAAACAATTATGTACTTACAAGTCAGGCAATTACAGATTCACAACTACTGTAAGTCTACGAGAATGGAAAGAGAGTGAGTGCAGGTGTGCTAGAGGCCCAGCAATCTCCTAACGGGCTGCTTTGTCTAACAAAATGGGCAAGGTGGTACTCACAGGCCTTCTTCCTTAATGATCTCGAGGAGCACCATGTGTGTAGTTTTGGACTTTCTTTTCTCATCAACTGTAAGATAAAAGAATAAACGTTTAAACTAAATTCTTTGAGAACTATTATCTTTAGCATCAACAAGTTTCACTGAAATGCCATTTACCTCACCTGAGCAATCTCCCACCCCGTTCTTTGAGCTCCCTAACTTGCCTCAGAACTCAACCAATCCTCCTTGTTCCTGTGTGCTAAATTCCCAACTGAGGATTCCTTGGGTCTCATCTGTTATTCATGAACCTTTAAGCATTTTAATTCAACACCTAATTCCCAAAGCAAAAGATGTGACAGGAATCTTATATTTCATAAGGCTTTGTTTTGTTTTGTTTTTCAAAGTTACATATTCTCATTTTTATCTTAACATCTTATAAAGTAAAGAGGAAATGAATTACCATCTCCTTATTAGTGGAGAGGCCAGACCAAAAGCTGTGAAGGACACATGTAGTTGGCAGCAGAGCCAGGATTAAAACTCAAGGTTTCAAAGTTTTAGGCTTGTGCTCTATTTCCTAATCTAAAAAATAAAAGGTCTCAAAAGGATGAGAACTGGGGTGCCTGGCTGGTTCAGTTGGTAGAATACATGACTCCTGATCTCAAGATCATGAGTTTGAGACCCACCTTGGGCCTAGAACTTACTTAAAACTAAAAAAAGGATGAGAACTCTGCTTTTCTTGGCATTCTCACTGAAAATCACAAAACCTCAATTAACCTCACATTTCCTACCCACATTTGGAGAGTATTTTGAAAACATAAAAATGTAGAAATGGAACAATTTCCTAAGAATTAAAATTGTTATCTATACGGTTTTCGGGATGGTGAATAGGAAACTCCTACAGAAGGCAATCTGGCCATAGCTATCAAAATTACAAACAGGCTTACCCTTTGATCCAGCAATCTCACTTCTGGGAATTTATCCCATAGAACTTACAGAAACTAAGCAGCATATGAACAAGTCTATTCCACAGAAGAGAAGAGGGGTGCCTGGGTGGTTCAGTCAGTTGGTCATCCAGCTCTTGGTTTTGGCTCAGGTTGTGATCTTAGAGTGGTGGGATCAGGCCCTGCATGGGGATCCACGCTCAGCGTGGAGTTCGCTTGTCCCTCTCCCTCTGCTCCTCCCCCTGATCACACTCTCCGTCTCTCTCTCAAGTAATAAATAAAATAAAAAAAAAAAAAAGAGAGAGAGAGAAGAAACCACCTGAGAATCTACAATAGGGGAAGGGGAAACAGGTTCTGGTGCATCTACAGTATGGAACCATTCTACAGCTAGAAGGATGAAGAAGCTCCCAAAGCACTGATTTGTAAGGCATCCAAAATATGCTGTTAAGTGAAAAATGTAAGCTACAGAACAGTGTGACAAATATGCTTTTTGTGGAAGGATGGGAGAAAACTTCTATATTCTTATTTGCTTGTTATTCCATAATGAAACTCTGCAAGACTATTTGAGGGAATAATAAAGATGTTATCTACAGAGGACAGAAAAGGGGAAAAGGGGCAGATAAGAGTAAGATTTTCCACTGTACTGTGCATTGTTTTATATATTTTTGGTTTTGAGTCATATGAAAAAACCTATCACAAAACTCTAAAATTAATTTATAATAATAGCCATGAAGGGTTTTAACATAGGAATTAGTTTATTCAAAGCTAATCTATTCTTATCTTTTCACGTAAGTTCTGGCACAGGTTTATAATTTTAAGTTGAAAAATACTGGGGAAAAAACAGGCAGGAATTATAGAGAGTTGCCTAGTCCTATAATGCAAAAGAGGCAAACTAGGACTACATGCCCAATTTAGCAGTGACTGTGGGTGTTTGGCTCCACCGTGTCTCCTATTCTTTGTTCTCTTTTGAGAAGATCTATCCCCAGCAAAAACTCTCCCCACTGTGCCTTAAAAAAGTCATGTTGTGAGGGCACCTGGCTGGCTTAGTTGGTAGAGCACGCAACTCTTGATCTCGGGTTTGTAAATTCAAGCCCCACGTTGTATGTAGAGATTACTTAAAAAAAAAAAAAAAAAAAATCAGGGAGCCTGAGTGGCTCAGTCGGTTAAGTGTCTGCCTTGGGCTCGGGTCGTGATCCCAGAGTCCTGGGATCAGCCCTGCATCGGGCGTCTGCTTCTCCCTCTCCCTCTGCCTCTCCTCCTGCTGTGCTTGATCTTTCTCTCTCTGTCAAATAAATAAATAAAATCTTTTTTAAAAAGTTATATTGTTTATTAGAAAGAATTGTAATGATTCAAAATTATTAATGCAAACCCACTCAGGTTCTCTCAGAGAGTGGCTGAGACTATAACTCATCCATGAATGCCTCTCTGTTAATTAGGAAACAGCAATGATGACCAGTATTTAAAGTCAGTGGAAACAGACAAGGGTAGATCGCTAACAAAACAGATATCCTTATGTTAACTTAGAACTTATGAGAAAAATATGTTTGCTTCCTGACACCAAATGAAGAGAATATGATGCCTACAAAAGGTACTCACCTTGAAGTCGGAGTCGAGCTGTATCCAAGGGAAAAAATACTGTCATTGCTGTCACACTTCCCTGAAAAGTTTGAAAAGCCTTTAGCAATTACAGTTTCACAAAAACAAAAAGCCACAACTTTTAAGTGAACAAAAGTTTATTATTAACAAGGGGTCAAATCAGATTTTCAGTGAATAGACATATACAATATTGGGATTATTATTGCTCAAGTTCTATAGTTATATACTTAAACAGAAGTATTTGATTTTCCAGAAGAAATCTTTTTCTCATACTGAAAAAGAAAATGAAGTGGGTCCCTGGAGAGGACAAACTTAGGGGTTTGCAACCCAGGACAAATGTAAAAGATAGCAGATAAATGGATTTTTTAGCCTTTTATAGGTCAGTTGCTGCTCCTATGCTCTCTCTGATAACCCCACAAACCAAAATATCCAGTAATCAAACAGGTATATACTTCTATTCTCTTTGCTTAATCAATATATTTACCACAAAGTAAAAGAAGTGTAAAAATCATATTATTCGTTAAAATAGTTTTGTTTGGGGTGCCTGGGTGGCTCAGTCGTTAAGCGTCTGCCTTCAGCTCAGGTCATGATCCCAGGGTCCTGGGATCGAGCCCCGCATCAGGCTCCCTGCTCCACGGAGAGCCTGCTTCTCCCTCTCCCACTCCCCCTGCTTGTGTTCCCTCTCTCGCTGTGTCTCTGTCAAATAAAATCTTTAAAAAAAAAATAAAATAGTTTTGTTTGCTTGTGTTTTAAGTAAAATAGGGACAATCTGGGCTCAATATTCTATAAATTCATCCAGGGTAACACAATGACAAAAAATATCGGGGACGGAAGCCAACACTAGTCTTTCCATTCATAAAATCCTATGACAGATAGGGGCGCCTGGGGGGCTCAGTTGGTTAAGCATCTGCCTTTGGCTCAGGTCATTATCCCAGGGTTCTGGGATGGAACCCCACATTGAGCGGTGGGGGCAAGGTCCCTGCTCAGTGGGGAGCCTGCTTCTCCCTCTCCCTCTGCCTGTTCCCCCACTCTCTTAAATAAATAAATAAATAAATAAATAAATAAATAAATAAATAAATAAAATCTTTAAAAAAAAATCCTATGACAGATAAAAACCACAAGCATCTAGTTTGGGATGAAATCTTCCAGTGGGTTTACGGTTCTCAACCCAGATGGAGGCCCACTGGTGTATATTCTCAGGCGTAAGATCAAGTTTTAGGCTAATAATCTAATAATAGTTACATATAATATTTTAATCATGATAACAACTGGAAATTAGGTCAATCTTATAGATAAGAAACATTTGCCAGGTCTCTTATTTATTTAAATAGGTCAGCCTGGGGCACCTGGGTGGCTCAGTTGGTTAAGCAACTGCCTTCGGCTCAGGTCATGATCCCGGACTCCTGGGATCGAGTCCCGCATCGGGCTCTCTGCTCAGCGGGGAGCCTGCTTCTCCCTCTGACCCTCTCCCCTCTCATGCTGTTTCTCTGTCTCTCTCTCTTTCTCTCAAATAAATAAATAAAATATTTAAAAAAAAATAGGTCAGCCTGCTTGACAAGGGAGAACACTGTGTTGTCCTATTAGTATTCTTCAAAACTCAGATGGAATGTTACCACCCCCTGCCCATCGGGGTACATTCCTCTATGTTGTTCATTCCTCTGTGTTCCCACAGCACTTGCTTATGTCTCCTCTACCAGCAAGAATATTTACTGTCTCTTTGCATAACATATTCTTTTTTTTTTTAAAGATTTTATTTATTTATTTGAGAGAGAGAATGAGAGAGAGAGAGCACATGAGAGGGGGGAGGGTCAGAGGGAGAAGCAGACCCCCTGCTGAGCAAGGAGCCCGATATGGGACTCGATCCCGGGACTCCAGGATCATGACCTGAGCCGAAGGCAGTCGCCCAACCAACTGAGCCACCCAGGCGCCCCTGCATAACATAGATTCTTAATGAAATGTTTATTCAAGTTAACCCTTCAGTTATTTATGTTTTTTTTTTTTAAAGATTTTATTTTATTTTGCGAGAGAGAATGAGAGACAGAGAGCACGAGAGGGAGGAGGATCAGAGGGAGAAGCAGACTCCCTGCCGAGCAGGGAGCCCGATGTGGGACTCGATCCCGGGACTCCAAGATCATGACCTGAGCCGAAGGCAGTTGCTTAACCAACTGAGCCACCCAGGCACCCTATTTATGCTTTTTTGATGACTCCAACATAAATGTTCTTTTCTAAGGACTAGGTAATATTTGATGTCTCAAGAAACACTGGACCCACAAAGTCTTACAGTCTACAGATCTATGCTTCCACATCCTTGCTTATGTTACAGGCAATTTCCAAGAAAAAAGGGGACTGGAAAGCTGGAGAATGCTTACTGGGTTATGAAGGCTGTGGCATTTTTTTCCCCATCATTTGTACTACATGTCCATGTGGGGTATTGCATATATAGGGCATCTCCAGGCAGAAAAGTCCTATCTGAAAACTACTTTTTCAAACAACTGGGCCATTTCCATCCCTCTTCCTTGCCACCTTTAAACATATACCCGAAGTTTCCTAAGGTAGAAAAAACTGCCTACCTACATTGAAATCTTCAAGTGAAGTACATAGTATGCCAAGATAAAAAGAATAGTCAGTACAAAGAGTTCGATGGTCTATTACCTCCTCAAGGACTAGCATAAAGTTCAAATCAGTAAAACTAAATAACTTTTTAAAATTTATTAGTACTGGAAAGACTGGATCAAGATGGTAAACTTAAAACCCAGCATTGCCTCCTCCCCATTCCAATCACTATTAATGAAATTAAAGGTTTATATGTAGAAGTATTGTGTAGGGGCACCTGGGTGGCTCAGTCAGTTATGCATCTGACTCTTGGTTTGGGCTCAGGTCAGATCAGGTTTCATGATTTCAGGGTCCTCAGATTGAGCCCTGTCAGGCTCCCCATTCAGGGTAGAGTCTGCTTGAGATTCTGTCCCCCTCTTGCTTCCTCCCTGTCCACTCCTCTCCCTGCTCATGTTCTTGCTCTCTCTCTAAATAAATATTTTTTAAAAATATTTTATTTATTTGATAGAGAGAGAGATAGCGAGAGCAGGAACACAAGCAGGGGGAGTGGGAGAGGGAGAAGGAGGCTTCCCGCCGAGCAGGGAGACCGATGCGGGGCTCGATCCCAGGACCCCGGGATCACGACCTGAGCTGAAGGCAGCCACTTAATGACTGAGCCACCCAGGTGCCCCGTAAATAAATAAAATCTTAAAAAAAAAAAATTTAAGGGTGAAATGAGGGTTTCCATTTCCAGCAATATAGGGTCCTAGACAACATGCTTCAAAATACCTAGTACTGTTACATAAAATACTAAATAATATATAACAAACACCTTTTAAGTGCTTAGCTGAGCTCACAGGAAAGTAAGGGAAATGCACTGGAGCCAGAAAGAGCAGGAACCCATAGGATTAAGCAGACTCTGGCTTTGGTTGCCTAAGAATTTTTTTGCCAATCTAAGTGATCAAGTGGCTTTATTATTATTATTTTTAAATTGAAGTGGAATTCACAAAACATAAATTAACCATTTAAAAGTATACCATTCAGTGACATTTGCCATATTCACAATGTTGTGCAACCACAACCTCTATCAAATTCCAACATGTTTTCACCACCTCAAAAGAAAAGCGGGCACGTTCCACTTTCCCTCCACTCAGCCCTAACAACCACTAATCTGCTTTCTGTCTCTATGGATGTATCTATTCTGAAATTTCATATAAAAACAATCATGCAAAATGTGACCTCTTGTGTGTGGCTTCTGGCTTCTTTCACTTAGCATAATGCTTTCAAGGTTTATCCACCTTAGAGCATATATCAGTACTTCATTCCTTTTTATGGCTGAGTGATATTCGATTGTGTGTATATACTACGTTTTGTTTATTCACTCAAAATGTTTTGGAATGAGACATTATGAATGTACCAAGTACTGCTGAACTGTACACTTTAAAGTTTTGTGGGTTTGTTTGCTTGTTTTTGTTTTTTAGTAAGCTCTACACCCAACATGGGGCTCAAACTCATTTGGATTGAGCCAGCCAGGTGTCCCTGAACTATACGCTTCACCAAAATGTTTAATTTTATATTATGTGAATTACATAATTAAAAAAAACCCAAACATTTAATCCTCACAACAACCTGATGAGGTAAGTACTGGTATTTTCTCCATTTTACACATGAGGAAAGATACTAAGAGGTTTTGTAACTTTACTAAAGTTACACTTTGCAAGTGGCAGAATTAGTATTTGAACACTGGCAGGTTGGCTCCAGAGACCACACTCTTAATCACTGTTGTAATTAAAACTTTATTTTTTAATTTTCTTTATTTTTTAAAAAAGATTTTATTTATTTTTTGACACAGAGAGAGACAGCGAGAGAGGGAACACAAGCAGGCGGAGTGGGAGAGGGAGAAGCAGGCTTCCTGCTTGAGCAGAGAGCCCGATGCGGGGCTCGATCCCAGGACCATGGGATCATGACCGGAGCTGAAGGCAGACGCTTAGTGACTGAGCCACGCAGGCGCCCGTAATTAAAACTTTAAAGAGAATTTACTAATATAATACTAAAAATTACTGAAAAATAAAAAAAGGTATTAATATGGGACCTAGTTTATGTGTCAAATAGTTTTTTGTGTACTTGTCTGGAAACTCAGCATACAGCCTGGCATAGTCTAAGCCCTAAACTTGTTAATTAATGTATGACCGTATGCACCTACAAATAAACTTAATATCCATGAAAAAATGTATTCAAAATGCTAAAGATAAATTTGGAACATAGCTGTTCTGTACATTGGGAACTTGCTATATTTGTCTCCTCACCAAGCAAACACACAGATGACTGCTTTCCTTTTCATAAGCAGCTGTTACCTGAAGGAAAATATTTATTATATATGCGAGTCTTATGCCAAGCTATAGAAGCACATGACTTTTTAGAATTTGAATTAAATTCCTCTTTCATAAATACTCAGTGTTTTTTTTTCCTCCAGGACCGTCTGTTCACTTATATAAAATTAGAAGGCACAAAATACCGAGAAGATAACCACAATGTACAATATTGTTGTGCCAGGGAGACATAAAAATAAATCCATTATTTTGAGTCCCACAGAATTCTAACCATCTGAGTGGGAGTTCTACTGCTGACATTAATTACAATTTAAAAGAATCCATTTCCAGAGAAACAACCTTCTGGTGTCTCACCAAAAACAAACATTTTTAGTCACAACTTTCTACCGTCCCCCTCTGGCATTTAAACATTAGGTCTTGGGAAACGAATTAATTGCTACACTGCACTGGCACCTGGAGCTAGAAAAGCCTTTAGAAATCATCTTGCAGGAGCGCCTGGGTGGCTCAGTCGTTAAGCGTCTGCCTTCGGCTCAGGTCATGATCCCAGGGTCCTGGGATCGAGCCCCGCATCGGGCTCCCTTCTTCGCGGGAAGCCTGCTTCTCCCTCTCCCACTCTGCCTGCTTGTGTTCCCTCTCTCGCTGTGTCTCTCTCTGTCAAATAAATAAATAAAATCTTAAAAAAAAAAGAAAGAAAGAAATTATCTTGCAGTGGACTCCCTTTACCTGAGAACTAAGGAGTCTGAGCCAGGGTAGTGAAGAGGTCTGACCAAAGCCTGAGGGGCAGAAGTGGAGTTAGAACCCAGAGCTCTCAGACTCCTAGTTCTACTGTTCACTGTTCTACCTGTTCTCAACCTTGTTTCAGTGTTTTAACTTGACTCTTCTCTTCCACTTACAAAGTGTACACAGTACAAATACACACACTCAAATCTGGGAAAATCACACACAAAAACCTTAACAGTGGGGGCACCTGGGTGGCTCAGTCGTTAAGCGTCTGCCTTTGGCTCAGGTCATGATCCCAGAGTCCTGGGATCTAGTCCCACATCGGGCTCCTTGCTCAGCGGGGAGCCTGCTTCTCCCTCTGCTGCTCCCTGCCACTCTGCCTACTTGTGATTCCTCTCTCTCTGTGTCAAATAAATAAATAAAATCTTTAAAAATAAATAAATAAATAAATAAAACTTAACAGTGAATAGGCAAGGAGAGGAAAGGAATTAAAGGTGGCCCTATTTCCCTTGTTATGACTCTCCATATAATTACTTTTTTTTTTTTTTAACAACAAGCATGTGTTAGTTTTAGTTTTGAAGTGGGGAAAAAGCAAATACACTTTTTAAAGACATCAGAATACAAGAGCATATAGCGAAGAGATTCTCAAAGTATTGTGTGGGTCTCCTTGAAAGTCCCCAAACCCTTTGCAGGGGTCTGCAGGATTAAAACTATTTTCGTAAGAATACTATCACAGCTTTTGCCTTTTTCATTCTCATTTTCTCACAGCAGTGTAACGAAGTTTTCCAGAGGGTACATGATATGTGATACTGTAACAGACTGATGCAAAAGCAGATACAAGGATCCAGCTATCTTAAGTCAAACATGAGAAAGGTTTGCAAAAATATAAAACAATGTCACTCTTATTATTTTGGGGAAGATTTTTTTTAAATGTTACATATGTTAACATGTAACAGGTTTAATATTGTAAACAATAAAGAACTGTTAATGATTTCTCAATTTTAATTTCTATTAAATACTGATAGTTACAACCACATAAACAAAAGCTCTTCAGAGTCTGTGATAATTTTTAAGAGTATAAAGAAATCCTGAGACCAAAAAGTTTGAGAACTGCTGTTATAAACATGCCATTAAGTTTGAAAACCATACATCGTTAACAAAATATTATTGGGGTGCCTGGGTGGCTCAGTTGGTTAAGCCTCTGCCTTAGGCTCAGGTCATGATCCCAGGGTTCTAGGATCAAGCCCCCTGCTGGGCTCCCTGATCAGCGGGGAGCCCACTTCTCCCTCTCCTCCCTGCTCGTGCTCTCTCTCTCTCTCTCAAATAAATAAAATCTTAAAAAAACACAAACAACTATTTACACATTCACTTAATATCCCTTTCAACTAGCATTATACCAGCGTGACATAAGCAAACTGAAAACATCAACTACCTTTGGGCTGGCCACTATCCTCTCCAGGAAATTCTTTAAAAAGCAAATAACTCTAAGAAGAACAAATGTAGCCTATAAGTAACACCTCAGAGCTAATCATTTATTAGATACTTGTTTTTTTAATGACAGGGATACTAGATAACTCATAAAGAACATATGACAGGATGCTGAAAGGGGAAGCAAGTGTAAATCTGGAAGGGAGCTGAACATTCTGGAAAATCAAAAGCTGTTATTGTCAGAATACAGACAGCAAAATCAAGAGTGGAATGAATGTCTTTAGGGGTAAGCAGGGATCAAATCAAAGGCTTTTTTGCTAAGTATAATAAGGAATATTCTAGTGATTGATTAGACAGATGTGGGGAGAGGAAGAAGAGGAACTTCAAGCAGGGCACCCAGCTTTCTGACTTAAAGAACCAGGGATACAGTATGGTCATAACTGTAGGTAAACACTGCAGGAAGAGCAATTCTGGGTCAGATGATTTTGGCTTTCAATTAGCTGAATTTTAAGTGCCTCGAGGACTTCTACTTGAAGATGTCCAGCAGGTAGCCAGATACTAGTCTGAAGATAGAGACTGTGGGAGAGAAATGTAGATTTGGGAGTCACTGAAATATAGAATATTTCCTCACCTTTGAGGCAACAATAATTGTACCATCTAGGGGTGGGTGGGATCATTATTTTACCAAAAATATAGGATTACATACTGTTTTGTTTTTATAATCAAATCTTCACTCTCAACAAATAATTACTGAAAAGATTTCAGTAATTTTTTTCTGTTTTATTACCTTCCTTTTCCTTTCTTTGGGCTAATTTTGATACTTTTATCTCACGTCTTGAGATGGATGCATAGCTCATTGTCTTCTTTTCCAAACTTGATTTAAAGGCTACTAATTTCTAAGTATTTTACCTGTGTCTGACAGGTTCTTTTCTTTACAACTCAGTAGTTTTTGATATATTCATAGTTGTGCAACCATCACCACTATCTAACTCCATTTTTATTACCCCAGAAAGAAACCTCTACCCATTAGCAGCTACTCTCCATTCTCACCTCCTCCCACATCCTGGCAACCACTTATCAATTTTCTGTCTCTATTTGCCTATTCTGATATTTCACATAAATGGAATCAAATAATACATGATCTTTTGTGACTGGCTCCTTTCAAGACTCATCCATGTTGTAGAATCAGAACTCCATTCTGTATCATGGTTGAGTAATATTCTGTTGTATGGACACATCACATTTTGTTTATCCATTCATCAGTTGATGGATTTGGGTTGTTTCCACTTTTCTGCTTTATGAGTTGCTATGAACATTTGTGTACAAATTTTTGTATGAATATATTTTCAGTTCTCTAGGAGTGGAATTGCTGGGTCATATGGTAACTGTTTAACAATTTGAGGAACTACCAAACTGTTTTCTACTGTGGCTGCACAGTTTTATATTCCCACCAGCAAATTATGAAGTTTCCAACTTCCCTATAAACTTGCAACACTTGTTATTATCTGTCCTTTTGACTAAGGTCACCCTGGTGGATGCGAAGTGGTATCTCATTGTGGTTTTGATTTGCATTTCCCTGGTAATTAATACTGTTAAGCACCTTTTCGCATATTTATTGGCCACTTGTATATCTTCATTGGAGAAATGGCTATTCAAATCCTTTGTATATTTTTTAATTGGGTTATTTGCCTATTATTGAGCTGTAGGCAATCTTTATATGTTCTGGATACTAGACCCTTAACAGATAGAGGATTTATAAATATGTCCTCCCATTCTGTTGTCATCACTTTCTTGATGGGGTCTTTGAAGCATGAAAAGTTTTGAATTTGAATGAAATCCAATTTACATATTTTTTCTTTTTTTTAAAGATTTTATTTATTTATTTGAGAGAGAGAATGAGCTAGAGCATGAGAAGGGGGAGGGTCAGAGGGAGAAGCAGACCCCCCCACTGAGCAGGGAGCCCGATGCGGGACTCGATCCCGGGACTCCTGGATCATGACCTGAGCCGAAGGCAGTCGCTTAACCAACTGAGCCACCCAGGCGCCCCATATTTTTTCTTTTTTATTACTTGGTGTCATATCTAAGAAACCATTGCATAATCCAAGGTCATGAAGATTTATACCTATGTTTTCATCTAAGAGTTTTGTAGTTTTAGCTCTTACATAAGGTCTGTGGATCATTTTAATTTTTGTGTATGGTGTGAAGTAGGGGTCCAACTTCATTCTTTTGCATGTGGCTATCCAGTTGTTCTTGCAATATTTATTAAAGGGACTATTCTTTCCTCATTGATATATCTTAACATTCTTGCCAAAACTCAATTGAACAAAAATTGACGATTTATTTGTTGGACTCCTAATTTTATTCCACTGATCTATCTATCCTTATGCCAGTACCACACTCTCTTGATTAATGTAGCTCTGTACTAAGTTTTGAAACTGGGAAATATGAACCCGTCAACTTTGTTTTTTCAAGATTGTTTTGGCTATTCTGGTTATTCATTTGCATATGAATTTTAGGATCAGCTTATCAATTTCTGCAAAAAAGCAAACTGGAATTTTGATAGGGATTGCACCAAATCTGTAGATTCTTTTGGGGACTACTGCTATCTTAATAATTGTCTTCCAATCAATGAAGATGGGATCTTTCCACTTAAGTTTTTCATTTTTTCAATGATAATTTGTATTTTACAGTGTACCTAAAAGTTTTAATATGCACTATCACTCAATTCTAAACATTTTCTGATTTCCATTATGATTTCTTCATTAACCCACAGATGTTTCAGAAATGTATTTAATTTCCAAACACACGTTTTTTTTAATTACCTTTTTGTTATTGATTGCTACTTAATTGCACTGTGGTTTTTTTTTTTTAAGATTTTATTTATTTATTTGACAGAGAGACAGAGAGAGAGGGAACAGCAGGCTTCCCGCTGAGCAGGGAGCCCGATGTGGGGCTCGATCCCCTGCACTGTGGTTTAAGAATTCATTTTGTGGGGGCGCCTGGGTGGCTCAGTCATTAAGCATCTGCCTTTGGCTCAGGGATCTCCTTTAAAAAAAAAAAGAATTCATTTTGTTTCATAGAATGAAAACTTTTTCAAAATTTAAGTTTTGCTTTACAGTCAAGTAAATGGTCACTTTTGATAACGTTTCCATGTTTGGCTTGAAAAGAACGTGTATTCTGTGGTTGTTTGGTACAATGTTCTGTATATGTCTATTAGGTCAAGTTTGTTAAATATATTATTCAATTCTTTATTTTCATAGCTCCCCTCACAACTTGTTCTATCAATTACTCGGCAGGGAGTCTGCTTCTCCCTCTGACCCTCCCCCCTCTCATGCTCTCTCTCTCTCTCAAATAAACAAAATCTTTAAAAAAGTAAATCTTGGGCGCCTGGGTGGCTCAGATGGTTAAGCGTCTGCCTTCGGCTCAGGTCATGATCCTAGGGTCCTGGGATCGAGTCCCACATCGGGCTCCCGGCTCAGCGGGGAGCCTGCTTCTCCCTCTGACCCTCGCCCCTCTCATGCTGTTTCTCGCTCGCTCTCTAAAAAATAAATAAAATCTTTAAAAAAAAATAAAAAATAAAAAAGTAAATCTTTTGAGACTGTTATTAGATGAACACAAACTTAAAACTGCTTTATTTTCCTGACATATTGAGCCTTTTTTCTCTATGACGCCATTACTATAAAGTCTGTTTTGTCTGATGTTGATAGCTCTATTTTGGTTAGTATTTGTCTGATAGGTCTTTTCTCACATTTTTATTTTTGAACTTTCTGTATCCTTTTCTTTTAGACACATCTTTTATAAATAGCATTTCTCCCTTTTAAAAACCAATCTAGGGCGCCTGGGTGGCTCAGTTGGTTAAGCGACTGCCTTCGGCTCAGGTCATGATCCTGGAGTCCCTGGATCGAGTCCCACATCGGGCTCCCTGCTTGGCAGGGAGTCTGCTTCTCCCTCTGTCTCATGTGTTCTCTCTCATTCTCTTCCCCTCCCCCGTCTCATGTGTTCTCTCTCATTCTCTCTCTCTCAAATAAATAAATAAAATCTTTAAGAAAAAAAAAACAATCTATGCATTCTCTTTTAACCAAAGCATTTAGTTCATTAACATGTATTTGGATTTAAAGCTGCCATCTTATTTTGGGCTATGTGTCATACATACTCTATGTTGCTTTCTCTGCGCTTTTCCGCTTTCTTCAACTAGAGGTTTTGTTTTTTAATTAATTTCTTACTTCTGCTGTTTATTCAATTTTGTTATTTCATGATAAAATTTTACAAACTACCTAGTAATTACAACATACATTCCTAACTTACCAATGCTAAAAACATTCAATAAGTTTATCCTCCTCCCGAACAGAAATTTAATTCCATTCACTCCCACTCACTTTCATGCTACTGTTACCTACTTTAATTTTAACTTCTTTTGCTTCTTTTTCAATGCCCACAAAACACAGTTAATTTATTATTTGATAGTTAAAGTTATTTAGATTTAGACAAATGCAATGTTTACTTTTTCTACTCTTCATCCTTTCTTCCATCTCATACTTTCCATCTAGCATCACTTGCTTTCTGTATGAAGAACATCCTTCAGAATTTCTCATGAGGATCTTGCTAGTGGCAAACTGTTTTTGATGGTCTAAAAATGTCTCTATTTCATGTATCTGTTAAAGATTTTCACCAGGTATAGCATTCTAGGAAGATGTTCTTTTCTCTCAGCAAAATGAAGAAAACACAATTTTCTGACTACAATCATTGCAAATGATAATTAGGTGTCAGCTATCCTTTCGCTCACTAATTCCATCTTCAGTTGTGTCTAATATATTGAAAACATGTTTTGAATTTGAATCCATCACTTGGCTTCAATTATTAATTTACAGCTATGCACTAATTATTTTAGCTTTAAATTTTTATTTTATCAAAACAAAAGATGCACACATAGTTTAAAAAAGTCATGTAATATTAAAGGGCAAAATACAGTAGTTCCTGCCCACTCCTCTCCATTTTACCCAGCCTTCCTCCCAGAGGCAATTATTATAGCTTCTTTTAGCTGTTTCTTTTGATATTTACCCATCTCTATATAATTAAAAAATATCCTGTTATCTTCTGATTTATCAATTTTAGACATTATTTGTTTTAAATTATGGAAGGTGAGAATTTAGCTCTGTTATATTCCCCTCTGCCTTCTTGTCCTATCTTCCTAAGAGCTATGATTTTTGTTTAAATAAGTTTTCAGTATTCCCATGACTATCATGCATCCACTTTCAAATTTCAGTTATTTTACTTTTCATTTCTAGATACTCTATTTGGTTAAATTTCAAATATGCTCAGCCAATCTTAAGTTTCTTGTTCCTCACACATATTTTCTAGTCTTTCTTTTATTTCCTTACACATACTAAATAGCTTTTTAAGATTGTAACTGAAAATTCCATTTTCTGATTGTTGCTGTCGTATGCCACTGTTCTTGTTCACAATGCCTTGTTTCTCTGTGAGTTTAGTTAGTTTGGACTGAACTGCTTATTTCCCTTAGAATTTTATTTTTGGGCATTCTTTTAAACCTTCTAAAGATAAGTACTTCTGGAAAGTATTTCTGCCAGACACTCTGGGGTCCCACCAACCTGGAATCATTCCAAGTTAAATTATTCACTTCAGGTTTTCAAATGATCCAAGTAGTGAGAATTCAGGCTACAATCTAAGAGAGGGTTTGTGGCTTCAAAATATCAGTGGTGATTTCTCAGTGCCAAGGCTGGAGATAGCTGATATTCCTGGGGAGGAGTAAGATCATTTTCCATTCACCTCTACAGCGTATTCCTTTGGGATTCCAGGCTTACTGGGTGATTGTATAAGGGCAGGTTCACATTTCAAATTCTATTACTTCACATTTCAAATCTATTACTTCAAAGTGTCTAACACCACTCGCTTATGTTCCCTGGATATTTAACAAGTGAAATTCTAACTTAATACCTTGCCTCTGAAAAATTTATAAAATTTAGTAAACTAAAGAAAATCAAAACAGACATAAAATAGCTACCATTTTACCCTGGAAATGAAAATTAGGAAAATGACAAAATCAAAGAAGGAAAAAAGCCAGAAATCCGAATTTAGATCCTTTCTACACTGGTATCTCATTAAAAGACATGCATAAATACAGAAGCAGATTATCATGCCTTTAAGTACAATGATGTTTCGGTTAGCTTACCAACCAAGTCACCAAAGTCAACCATTTCCAAAATGTTAATTCACCACTGAAGGGTGAAACACAGTCAAAAAATGCAATGCCAGTTCCAAAGTCAATTTCCAGAGAGGAGTCTAGAAATGGTGGCTGAGTCACAGCACCACTGAAATCAGTTTATGGTTTCTCCTGATGGAATACATGGCATTACCAGATAGAAGGGTTATTTTAAAAAGGAAGAAAGAAAAATAACTAAAATACATTTCCAGCGGTAGATCTTGAGCAAGTGAAATTCCAAAGATTGAAAGCTACTTACCGAGGCATTGATATTCAAAAATGTTATTCACCTAATCAGAGTTAATGTAAGTCTTTCCCTTGATAAAGCCATCAAGCTAACTCTCACACTTAGACACCGAGAGATACAATAGTTAAGCAAATTCAATAGGTACAGAATATCCTTTAAGTAAACTTAGGAGAACCAGCAGCAGCTAAGAAAAAGGCAGTCTCCAGACCAGACTGGTATGAAAGGACAGGGCTAAGCATGTTTGAGGGCTGAAGAGAAGCAAACACTGGAGAAAAGTTAAAGCTATAGGAAAGAGGTGAAAATTAATGGAACAAAGTCCTAAAAGATATTTGGGGATGGGGTGAGGGGGGAGGATCAAGATCAAAGATAGCAGAGACTGGATGCATCTGTTTTTCCTGAGGCCAGTAGAATATAGGAAATATGGGTACAACTGCAATTGACTCTGTAATCAGAAAAAATGGAAAAGTGAGAAAGCTCATCCCAGTAGCCCCCATTTTATCTAGAGAATAAAAGGTGAGATCATTTGCTACAAGTGAATGGGTAGAGGTGGCCATATGAGGTGAGAAAAAATTTCAGTTCTTTTGAATTTCTGAAACCGAGTACAAATACTATATTTGCAAGGATATATCTGAAAAAAAAAAAAATTATGGCCTTATTACACTTTTCCAGGCACTGCACTAGGTGCTCCACAAGTGTTACCAGGAGACCCCAGTAAGTGAAGTGTTATTGTCCCCATTTTATAGCTCAGAAAACTCAGGTTCAGAAGAAAACATAAATGACCCAAGATGACATGGATAATTAAGTTTTACTCCAAAACTTCTTTGCAGCTATTAAACCATATTTATTTTAAAAATAAAGTTATAGACCATTGTATGTATGGCAATACAATTTTCTTTAACCTTTTTCTGACTCGAGCATAAAGAAGCCAAGTAAAGTTAGAAAAATAATCCCAATGAAGACTGCATAAGAACCTTTAAGATTAGAAGAACTGAAATGAAGTGACCTTGTTAGCCAAAAAGTTTATTAAGGAGGTCAGGAGGGATAAACAGGGAGAGCACACAGGATTTTTAGGGCAGTGAAAGTACTCCACATGATACTATCATGCTGGTTTCATGTCATTATACATTGTCAAACCCATACAACGTACAAAATCAAGAGTGAATATACACTAATATACACTATGGATGGGGCGCCTGGGTGGCTCAGTCGTTAAGCGTCTGCCTTCAGCTCAGGTCATGATCCCAGGGTCCTGGGATCGAGCCCCGCATCGGGCTCCCTGCTCGGCAGGAAGCCTGCTTCTCCCTCTCCCACTCCCCCTGCTTGTGTTCCCTCTCTCGCTGTGTCTCTCTCTGTCAAATAAATAAATAAAATCTTTAAAAAAAAAAATTTATACACTATGGACTTAGGACGATTATGATAGGTCAATGCAGGTTCATCAATTGTAACAAATGCACCACTCTGGTGGGGGATGTGCATGTATGGGGACTAGGGGTATAAGTGAAATCTCTGTACCTTCCTCTCAATTTTGCTGTGAATCTAAAACTGCTCTAAAAAATTAAGTCTTAAAAAAACAGGTTTACTAAGAAATAAAGATATATTTTGGATGGGAGGTCGTGAGGCAATGAAGTCTTAAAGACTAAAAGCTACAAAATAATTCAATCATAATTTAGCAGAAGCCTAAATGAAATAAAACAGCAGGCTAGGAAGTAAAGATAATACAACAAAGACTTACTCCAATCACCACTTTTTGAGATGTTTAAACCAAAGTAACATAATGCCCTCAGATGTACACCAACCTAAGTTAATTCTATGAGGAATCTGAGCAACTAGATTTAAACTCTGGGTCTGGATGAATCAGCTGTGGAAAGGAAAACCCTTTCAAAGAGAACTGAACATATAAATTGCTAGAACTGTAGTTTAAAATACTCCCAATAAACAATCAGTGTCCAAGTGCCTCTAGTTTTATACACGCGTATACTTAATATTTGTCACTTGTTTTCTGATAATCTAAGGATATTCAGAGTTTGGTTTTGAAATGCACAAAGGAATGGGACAAGAAGCGTGGAAGAGAAGGCACCTAGGCACAGCAGAGAGAAGACAGAGTAGCAGAGAGGGGAGACCTGGATTCTGTGCCTATAACCAACTCACTGGTAACCCTGGAAGTCATTTAACATCCCTGTTTCCACTTCCCTGTCTCTGTGTGAGAATAAAGATACTTGTCCAAAAGCCTCAGAAACAACCCTGAAGTGGGTATTACTATTTTCCCCTTTTTACAGATGAAGAAACCGAGGCAAAGAGAGGTTGAGAAACATGCCCAAAGTCACACAGATGGTAAATGGCAGAGTTGGAGCTCAGGCAGTCTGGTTTCAGAGCCCACACTTTTAACCACTTGAGTGGTCAGAGTTGTGAACAGATGTAAGAGGGGGTTAAGAGGTAAGGTAATTCTAGGGGTGCCTGGCTGGCTCAGTTGGTAGAGTACGCGACTCTTGATCTCAGGGTTGTGAGTTCGCGCCCCACATTTGGTGTAGAGATTATTTAAAAAAATAAAATCTTTAAAAAAAAAGAAGTTAGGGAATTCTAAGTACTAAATACTATTATTAAATATAACATCAAATTCACTAAATCACGTTAGGATGCACAGAAAATTAGAAAACGTAATTGTGCACAAAATGATTAATAGCTTCCATTTATTGAGCCCCTTTTATGTGTCAGATAGCATAAAAGCTGTTTTACTTATATTATTTAATTAATATTCACAAAACCCTGTGAGGTTATAGACATTTTACAAATTAAAATCTGAGTTAACTAAACTGAATCTGGAAATAGAGGTTTTTGTTTCTTTTTTTTTTTAAAGATTTTATTTATTTATTTGACACAGAGATACACAGTGAAGAGAGGGAACACAAGCAGGGTGGGTGGGAGAGGGAGAAGCAGGCTTCCCACTGAGCAGGAAGCCCAATGATGTGGGGCTCGATCCCAGGACCCTGGGATCATGACTTAAGCCAAGCTGAAGGCAGACGCTTAACTACTGAACCACCCAGGTGCCCCGAGGTTTTTGTTTCTAATGAATGACATTAGGGAAATCACTTAACTAAACAAGTCCATAGATCTTCATAACGGAGTGTGGGAGGCCACATTAACATTTACATTGCACTAAATGTTTACCAGTGAGAAAAGTTAGAAATGATGTATATGTCCATAAATAAATTATGGAATACTCATATGATAGAATATTTTGTATTAAAAAAACAATACTTTTTGAAATCTTTTTAATGACATGATATAGTGGATTTCTGATGTTTTGAGCCACATGGCATCATTCCCTCTTCCTAAGGGCAGCCTGATCTTCTTTACTTCTTCCCACTGTGTACAATTTTGGTAGGATGGTAAATTGAGGTGCCCACCCTCCACTACACTAGCTGAAGAGTCCTGGAAGGCTTCTTTTGAGAGACACTATTCCCACCTGATACAGTCAAGGACTGGGCACATAACCTTGAGCACATCTAACAGGGACTCTCCTATGACTTTAAATCTTGAGCAGAATCCTGTAGAGGGACAAAATCCACTGATTCCATTAGTGGTGCCCAACACTCTCAATTTTGCTGTGAATCTAAAACGGGCCATATGAGGTGAGAAAAACTCCAGTGGAATATGTTGGTTCTTTCCTACTTCAAGTCATCAGCCTCCTCACTGATCCTGTCCTGGGAGCTCCCAAAGAGCCTGCCAATAAACTTTTGTTTTGTTAAATCACCCAAAGTCTGTTTCTCCAGCTTGCAACCAGAGAACCCTAATTGATATACACGGGGAGGAAATGCTTTACATTCTGAAACAAACACACCAAAAACCCCAGGATATGAAACTCTATAATACCAATTATATAAACAAAAAATTTATTTGTAAATGCTTATTTGTATATAAACAGAGAAAACACAATGAGGAAGACACAACCAATTTTGAGAAACACTGTTTCTGATAAAATTTAACCCAAACTTCTTTGCATAGTATGAGATTCCCCAACTACATAGGCTTCTACTCGTCTCTCATCTTTTATACCAGCTATGTCAGAACTAACTTGAAGTTCTCCACATGCTGATTTACATATGAGGACCTCTGGCCATGCTTTTTGTGTCCAAAAGTCTCTTATTACCCTCCTGTTTCATTTTGCCTAGCAAACTCCTACTCTAAACATAAATTATGCAATTAAAAAACAAAAAAAAATTAAAATTAACTATAAAGAGAAAAGAAGTTCCCTGATTATTAGCATTACAATTCCAAAATCTGTTTCAGTGTCTAAACCCCACTTAGGCAATTCTAACCAATTACACTTTTCAAATTGTAGATTAATAAAATTTCTTTTAATTACAAATGTACATTTCTACAAATAGAATCTACCTTTCAAAACTAATCTAATGAGAACTCAAAATATAAAATTATAAACCTAATTTACTCAAAATTTTGAGAAATGTTTATGAATGAGGCCATTAATTATATCATATAATAATCATCCATTAGAGCTATAGCATTCTCCTGAAATAGTACAATTCTAATTTTCAAATACTTGAGATTATCTGCAGTTACTCCAAGGTGTGCCACAAAACACTCAAAATCAGTTTATTTTAATTTTTAAATGTGTGTATGTGCATAACACCACACTTGATGTGAAAATGTAGAACTTGGAAGCAAATAAGCAAACATGAAACATGTCAACTCAAAAAGGTTGTAAATCAACATCTTAAGCAATGATCCAACAATCCTTTGGGGAGAAGCAACTACTCTAGGCAGCCTTGCTTGGAGTTTATACGGAAGTCATGCAGCTATTGAGAGGCAGAGCCAGGATTCTCACCCGGACTGCCTAGCTCAAGTCAGGCACTCAGGCACTCAAGTACTCTTACCACTATGCTAAGCCGACTCCTTGATCATCTCAAAGCTTTGGTTGAACACTGTGCTCAGGACATTTAATTAAACATAAGCCATGACAATACTATACCATTAAAAGCAATGCCATTTTTCTTATCAACTGTAGTGACATTTTTGTGGTGAAATTTTTTTCCTTTGGTAGCAACCAGAAGAAAGGCCTACGTTACATGGTTTAACATAAAGGTTTGCAAAAAAAAGTTTGAGAACATTCTTCAGCATAATAGTTCAAAAAAAACAAAAACAAAAACACAGTGCAACTTCTCAGATACGTGCTAGGAACATTACTGCCCTGAGGGGAAGCATGAGAAAAAAAAAATTCTTTTTTTTTTTTTTTTTAAGACTTTATTTATTTGACAGAGAGAGACACAGCGAGAGAAGGAACACAAGCAAGGGGAGTGAGAGAGGGAGAAGCAGGCTTCCCGCTGAGCAGGGAGCCGGATTGGGGCTCGATCCCAGGACCCTGAGATCATGACCTGAGCCAAAGGCAGACCCTTAACGACTGAGCCACCCAGGCGCCCTGAGAAAAAAAATTCTTAAAAAGCGTATCTATTAGATAATCTAACACAGCTTATGGAAGAAAGAAAAACCATAGCAAATTCAGGGTGCATAATTTCAAGCATAACTTTAACAAGAGATAGGGCGCCTGGGTGGCTCAGTTGGTTAAGCATCTGCCTTCGGCTCAGGTCATGATCTCTAGGTCCTGTGATTTGGCCCACACCAGGCTTCCTGCTCAGCAGGGAGTCTGCTTCTCTCTCTCTCCTTCCCCCCCTCTGCCCCTCCTCACCGCTCGTTCTCTCTGTCTCTCTCAAATAACCAGAATCTTAAAAAAAAAAAAAAAAAATTTAACAAGAGAAAAATAGGCAACAAGGAGAGAAAAACATAGAAATGTCTTTGTAGGTTACATGGAAATATATTACCTCTACCTGCAATCACTCTCTATAGTAAGGGTCAGAAAACTATGGCCAAAGAGCCAAATCCAATCCACTGTCTGGTTTTGTAAACAGGATTTTTTGGAACTCAGCTCCACTCATTCATTTACTTATTGTCACACTTTCACACTATCATGGCCGTGCTGAGTAGCTGCACCAGAGACTGTACACAAAATCTAAAATATTTACCATCTACCTTCTTACAGAAAAAGTCTGCCGACGCTTTTCTTTTATAGCACTTAATACTATCTAAAATTATTTTTTTAATCAATTACTGTCTGACTTCCCCATTGAATGCACTCTTCATGAATAAAACGACTTTGTTTTCCAATATATTTCTAGCATCTAGAACACTACATGGCACATAGAAAGCACTCTACAGGTGTTGAATGAATGGCATATATTGATAGAAAGAAAGGAAAACAAACACTTCCCATCTTCCCAAGATGCACTTCAACTATTCACTCCACCATTTACCAAAATGTGACTTGTCAATTAACCAATGAATTTATCATATTGAGAAACAATAAATCCAATGGCTAATTCTCACTTCTTACCTTATTTGACCCAGTTGATCTTTACCCTTCTCCATGCGACTTTCAGAACACCACATTCTCTTAGTTTTCCTCCTACCCAATAGGCCTTCCTTAGTCTCCTTTGCAGGTGCTATCTCACTTCTGAAATCTCTTAATGTTGGCATGCTCACTCACTCTTCCAGACTTTTCTCAGTCCACACTTACCTAGTCTCATGACTACTCTTAGGCATTTCAAACTGAACTAATCCAAAACTAATCTTTCTCCCAGGCCTGCTCAGTTATAGTCTTCATTATCTCAGTAAATGTAAATGTCTCCAGTTGCTCAAGCCAAAAACTCGGGGAGTCAACCAACCCTCAATCTATTATACCCCATATCCAGCCCACCAGCAAATCCTGGCGACTCTATCTTATAACTATATTCCAGGTTAATGATCATTTCTAACCACCTCCACACTACTATCCTAGTCCAAGCCACCATCATCTCTTGCCTGAGATGACGTTAACAGCCCCCTGACAATTTCCCTGCTTCCACCTTTACTCCCTTACAGTTTACTCTCATCAGAGCAGCCAGGGTGATCATGTTTAAAATGTAAAAATCAGCAAGTTGCTGGATGCTCAAGACCTCCAAAAGTTAGCTAGCTTTCTTTCCTACTCAGAATTAAAGTCTGATATAGTTTGGTCCCCTGAAGCCTTTCTGCCTCTTTATTCCCTCCACTCCAGACACATAGGCTCCCATGACCATCCTAGATCATGTCAAGCAAGCTTCCATTTCACCACCTTTGTACTGGCTGAAAGGCTGTTCTGGTTTAACTAAATGAACCAAGATTCCTCAATCAGGCACTTCCATGAAGTACTTTGTCAATTAACTCTAAAAACAAGTCTCTGAAGTAGGTTTCAATATTTCTACTTTATAGGTTAGGAAATGAAATTTACAGGCCATCTATCTAACAAATGATAGAGTTGGGGTTCATCCCTGATTAGCGAGCACAGAAGAGCTCTCAGTGAAGTTTTGCTGGCTAAAAGGAGATGACTCTGATATGCCTCTGAAGTCACAGTGATTCCAGCTGCTAAAGGTGCATCTTGACAGCTGGAGAGGATATGAGAAAGGGCAGTCAGAGTTAAGAGGACAACCAGAGGAGGAAGTGACCCAAGCCAAGAGTGGAAAATGTCAAGGAAAAGGGAGTGGTGTCAAATGGAACTGAGACATCCACAAACCCAAGACCCACGCACATACCTCACAGTAAACCATACCTGTGGTAGACAGCAACTCTCATCTTGATTAAAAAAAAAAAAAAAGATGTATCTTCTGCCAATATTGGCCAGAGATACCCTAAGTACTGCCACTTGTCTGCAGCAAGAGTATGAAAATTGGCTATAGGGAAGCGCGTGACTAAGTAACACAGCTTCTCATCTACGTTTTCCTCCGGCCCAGTGAAACAAAGTTTGTGTCTGTGGTGGCCTTTAAGGGAGGTGATTGGTCTTTAAATTTCGGAAGGCAAAGAAAACGGCAATTATTTTCTTCCAGGCTCTCTGTGGGTATGTGGGATCGTCGCTGTCTGTATCCCAGATATTTTCTAAGAGCTCAAAACAGGGGCGAAGGGTGTGCTGGCCCTCACCCCAAATTGTTCCAGCACCTTCTCGCCTACGTCTCATTCCTCCCTGTCCCACAGTCACGACTGCAGATACCAACCCACCGTCTCCCTCTCATCCCCATCCCCCAGCCATATCCCGGGACTGGACCCACAGAAGCCCCACACCCCGCAGTGGCCCCGGGCGTGAAGACCCCGCCTCACCACGGCTCCGGCCACAGCGTGCACCAGGCTTTCGTAGGACAGCACGGAGGCCATCGCTGCGGCTCCCCACAGACCTAGCAACACTTTTCCCTCAGGTCGCAGCTGGCGGAAAGAAGCGCCAGAGCCCGGGCGTGAGCGTCACAGACCCCACCTTCTCAGGCCCGCCTCCTCCAGAACAACCACTTCCGGGTCGTACGGCACCCGGTCTCCCAGGTAGAGGCCGCAGGGGCTGGAAGAGGAGAAAGGCGGGCCTGGGAAAGTCCCTTGGCTCTGATTGGCCCTCGGGGCATGCGTGGGCGGGGCAGAGAAGCGAGGGCCCAACCACGCGGAATAGCCTGACAGAAAGCACGTAGCCGCCCCTGGGTCTGCCCGGAGTACCCTCTCGAGTTCGGGGGCCTGGCGGGTTGTGCTTTAACATTCGCGTTTAGGAAGGCCTAGACGGCCACCTTCCCTCCGTAAGACAGGCTGGTAACCGGCAAGATGGGGACTCAAATCTTCCTATTTCCTTGCAAGTTAACTCCTATTTTCTCTGGACAGTATTTTTAAAGTCACATTTTATCCGAAAGGAAACGTCGATTGGGCAAGTTTCTCCCCTCTTGAAAACCCCCGCGTGTGGTAGAAAGACAAAATGGAACTTGAGATCAAAGTGATCCAATGCAGCCATATCCCGGGACTGGACCCACAGAAGTCCCACACCCCGCAGTATAATACTTGTTAGCAACTAGGAAAGTAATTTAACCCCTTTGGTTTTTCTCCCCGCCCCCCCTTTTTAAGGTTTACTTATTTGAGAGAGAGAGCACGAGCGGGAGGTGCAGAGGGAGAGGGAGAATCTCACGCCAACTCTGCTGAGCACAGAGCCCCATGGGGCTGGGGCTCCATCTCACCACCCTACACTAAAAGTTGGTCGCCCAACCTACTGTGCCACCCAGGCGCCCAGGTTTTCTTTGTTAAGTGACAGTGTTAATACAACTCCACTGCTGTAAGGATTACAAAAGCTAATTTTTGTAGACGTACTTTGTTTAAAAAAAAAAAATCTTCACGTTCTAAAGTGAAGAACCAAACTACAAAGAACTGGAGAAACCACTTTCAATCTCTAGCCTAAATCATACTGTGAGACACACACGGTCTCAGGACTCCCAACTTCACTCTACTGGAGTGCCATTGCCATAGGTCCCTTCCAGTTTCCACTTAAAATACACCCTGTGATAATTCCTGAGTGCTTACTACATGCCTGGCTCCGTGCTTTATTATGCCCATTATATTTACTGCTCAAGAGAGGGCCCTAACAATGTTTACCTGGTCTTTTCACAAAATTTGCGTAAAATATCTTAAAAGATCTTTCCACTTAAATTCCCCTTCATTTAGGGTGGTGCTACAGTGACCATAAGTTAAATGAAAGGTGAGATGGGAACACCAGATTTAGTGGTATCTACTTATACGTATGGTTGTTACTGCTAGACCTGTTGTAGAAATGGCTTCCAGGAATACTCTCACCAATCCCTAGGACCATGACAGAAAAGCGGAGGTCCAAACATCAAATGAAAATAGTTTGCTGGCACTAAAACGAGGGCAGTTATACAATTTAAGCAAAAGACTTTTTTTTTCTTTTAAAGTGAGAGAGATCACAGAGGGAGAGGGAGAAGCAGACTTGCTGCTGAGCAGAGCCTGATGCGGGGCTCAGTTCCAGGACCCTGAAATCATGACCTGAGCCAAAGGCAGATGCTTAACCAACTGAGCCACCCAGGTGCCCCCAGGTTTTTTTTTAAGATTTTATTTAGTGGCGCTGGGTGGCTCAGTCGTTAAGTGTCTGCCTTTGGCTCAGGTCATGATCCCAGGATCCTGGGATCGAGCCCCACATCAGGCTCCTTGCTCAGCAGGGAAGCCCGTTTCTCCCTCTGCCTGCCAGTCCCCCTGCTTGTGTGCTGTGACAATTAAAATCCTTAAAAAATAATAAAAACTCTCTGTAGTTGTGATTTTGAGAGATTTCCAATTTTTAAAACCTGCAATTTTTGCTTCCTTTGTTCTAACCATTCACTTTTACATCTACTTTAGTATTCATAATTATGTATTTTCCTTAAAGAGGGCTCCCTGAGTTAGAGGCATCAAGTCCCCCTCTATATAAATAGTATATAAAAAATTATGCGTGTTCTTTTACACCCATGCCATCGAACACAAAGCGAGTTAAAGGAACCTATCCAGAACTTAACATTTCATATATGATGCTTCTACACTGGCAGATTTATGGTCAGGTTACTTAACTGCAACCTGACAACGTCCTAGTGATCTGGGGGAGAGTGAACTACTTAGAGATCTCTTGATTATGTGCCAGATACCAAGATTTTCAGAGTCGCATACATGTGTTTTACACTAGCTCTATTTACCTTTCTACCCTGGCTTTTCCTAATACTTAGAATTAAGTTTAACATTAGGATTCCACCAAAAAAGAATGTCAAAATTCTTATAGACAACTTTATAGAAAATTGTTATACTCCTACCAACACTAAAGGTCTCACTGAATTGCCAAGATATTTAAAACCACCAATTTGATATGCCATAGTTTAAATTTACTCTTATCAAGAGCTTAACAGCTATTTTATTATCTGTTGCCTATTAACTTCAGGGTATTTTCCTCCCCAAACTATGCACTCTTAACAGGTATGCTATAGGTTGTAAATACTAAACTTTAAAATTATTGCACCATAATTTTAAAAAACTGATTTTTCTTGTCCTCATTATTGGACCTGTCACAAGTGTTCTAAGCACTTCAATTATGCTACATCCCTTACTATTAATCCGCTGGGTGTGCACATCAGTACACCCAATGATGTGTGATATTCCTTAATCAATCCTCTTCAAATGTATTTTGTTTCCAATTTCTTGAAGTCATGAACAATTCTGCAAGAAGCAACCTTGTACAGAGAGGGCAGCAGAACATAAAAGAGGAAGACCGAACAAGCCTAGTGAGTATACCAGCTTTACAAATAATCAGGGGTGTTAACTTGGGCAATTAAGTGCTTCAGTTTCCTCATCTATATAAAAGGGGAAGAGCACTTACCATTATGGTCATTATCAGAATGGAGTCAATGCTTTCAAACTGATTTACAGAGTGCTTGGCACAGAGTAAGTACTACTTACCTAAGTGGCTACTTGGGTGCATTAATGTTAGATATTACAAATCTCTAAAATACGATTTGTTTCTCCCTTATCCCATTAGGCCAGTATTTCCTAAAGTGGCAGCCTGCTAGTTGTTACCGTATGTCTTTTCTCCCTTTCTTTTGTAGTGTAATCTTTTACTGGGCACATGACCATACAGCAGTGGACTACTCCTTGCAGCTAAATATGGTCTCAAGAGTTAAAAAAAAAAGAAAAAAAAGACCAGTGGGCTATGAGAAGTAATGAAATGTTAACTACGGGTATCAGCATCAGTATCTCAGTACGTGCTTCCCTTGCGCCCTCTCCTCAAGCTATAAGATGAGCATGAGAGCAAGCACTTTTGGACTCAGAAACGGATGGCAGAACGGCTTACCTCTGGACTGCTACCTGAAAGAAAAGTAAAGCTCTGTTTAACAGTTTAAGTATTCTTAGAAGTTATTGTTAACAGCACTTTATAAAACTGAAGCCTACTATGTCCAGGAAATAACTTGAGTGCTAAAGACCTAAAAGAAACAGAACATGTGCTGGGGAAAAAAAAGTGGGGGGATCAATATCCAGTTTGAAACCATACTTTATTTTTAATGTAGCTAGAAATCAAATAACTATATATTTTTAAGCAGAAAAAAAACTCCTTTACTTTTCCTTCTTATATCATTGTTAGCACAAGAAAAACCACTTCTGGTTTAGAAATGATACTGAGTTTCTATGAAAATGAATGTACTTTGTATTTGTGGAACTTAAAAGCACAGGAC
>NC_138373.1:152790208-152834653 GCF_054177405.1 Leptonychotes weddellii
AGGGCATTATTATGCTTGACCTCCAAATTTGGATGACAATTTACTGATGAGATTCATAACCTTTGGATTGCTCTGATATTTTGACATATTCGCTGGGTTCTGGGCCACATCCTGGAAGGCCACCATAACTTCTGGATCCTGCAAAGAAAGGTGGTGGGTTTTTTTTAGTATTTAAAAAAGAGTTCTGTGGTTTAACAAGTTTATGAGTCGAAATCCTAGGTGTTTATTTAGACTGATGATTTTGTCACAGCCAAGTTAAATGGGGTCTGGACAAGTCCCTGAAGTATAAATATTACTAACGTGCACTTCAAAGTCAAATGCCAATTATGTCACTCTAACTAGATAATGAAAAACATACACAATTTTGATAAAAAGGTCAACTGAATCACAAAATTCTACTCCTGAAACTAATATTACACTATATGTTAACTAACTAGAATTTAAATAAAAACTTGGAACATAAAAAAAGAAAAGGACAACTGGATATAATCAAACTATTACAGGGTATTTCCTATAAACCAATTTTTAATAACTTAAGCTACTCATTCTGAAAAAAAAAATGGTCTAACTGCATCATTAGCTATTTGGTAATTCAGATAAGTAAAACATAGCTAACAGAGTAACCTTTGTCTCTACAAAGAATTAATGAAAGAAATGCCTTAGTGATACAAAGCCCAACTTTGTTCTTCCAAGTCTTACCTGCATGGCTGCGAGAACCTCTGGATCACTAAGAATTTCATTGAGCCCAGGCATTCCTGCCATTCCAGGCATCCCCCCTGCCATTCCAGGCATTCCTCCAGGAAAATTACCAGGCATTCCCCCAGGAAAGCCACCTGCAAGAATAAATGAAATAACTGCTTAGACACCAACCATATTCTCAAGTAGTCTGATAGTACACTATTTCCTTCTGATGAAAATCACACACACACACTCACACGTGCATATGCAAAGAACAAGGGGGCTATTAAACACAAAGCAATCTAAACATTCTAACAGGATGTAACAGGACATAATTTTATCTTCAAATTTTTTCTTAAAAAATAAGGCTGTAAATCAACTTTGCTACATTCTGCATTTATTTTTTCCTAATAATAAAACTGTTAAAAAAAGAAAACTAACCTTACCCTTAAAGAGAAAGCTAACAATCCCTTGGAATTACAAAATTAAAAAGTCTAATAAATCATCTTGGTCATATTTTCTCATTCTCTAACATTATTTGTTTCAATTTAAAGTTCTAATTTAGAAACACTTAAAATACATCATCATCAATTCACAGTCTCTTAGAAAAGTACAATGCTCAGACCTCACTAAATGTTAGCTATTATAAAAAAGTATATTGCTCAAAGTGTGAGGAAAATAATATACTGTATTTCTACTAACATACAATTTTTAAAGGAGAATGAAAATTTCTAGAGGCTTACATTCTAAAGGCTTTTCGATATTTCCAGGGACTAATAGTACTAAATATAATAGACATATTTGAGCCCCCAAATCAGAATATTCTCCAATTATTTACAATCCTAATAGTTTTAAATTTTCTTTAAAAATACCTGGGAAAGAGCCATACTGAGCTCCTGATTGTCGTCTGGCTTCTTCCTCCTTTAATACAAAGAAATAAATCATATAGTGGTGGTGCTGGTGGGGAGTCTACTGTCCACCCGTACCCTACCCATGCAAAACCATGAAAAAAACTGTAAAATCAGCTAGTCAGAGGACTTAAGAGAATGACGAGTTTCAAATGGCAATACTGAACTAAAAGACACACACCCCAAATCCCCTTTCGAAATTTTCCAGCTAGGTTGTCAATGAGCATTACTTTTGGTAATGATGTCAAGTAGTGTTTTACTTCTACTTGGGGCAGGAAAAAAAACAACACATGGAAAGCAATATACAGTACTGATGTCTGTCTATGCTTATGCAAAGTATAAATTTTATTTTATTTTATTTATTTAGGAGAGAGAGAAACAGCATGAGAGGGGAGAGGGTCAGAGAGCGAAGCAGGCTCCCCGTGCCGAGCTGGGAGCCCAACGTGGGACTCAATCCCAGGATCATGACCTGAGGCAAAAGCAGTTGCCCAACCGAGCCACCCAGGCGCCCCGCAAAGTGTAAATTCTTAACGATGTTAAAACTCCAAAATGAAAGCACATGGTTAGATTACGAAGACTGCCAATAACTTCTGTTTCCCAAGTTCATCTTTTCCATACTTTCTCTACATAACTTAACAAATACAACCGGGGTTTACCAATTTGTTATTCAGCAAACAAAGTAAAAGAAAATAAATTTCCCTCATAACCAGTTATAAAATCATCAAGGATATATAAATGTAAAAATCACTTTTGAATACAGTAACTATAATCCTAAAAACCAAGCATGATGCTTTAAAAGCATTTAATATTAACTTTATTAAATCTTACTAAATTCATTCAATATAATTATAGTTTTATTAATTTTGTTAAGTATTAATATTTAATATTAAATGACAAAGTTACGAAGTAATGCTATACAATTATAATATAGCTTTATGTCCTTTTACTTCAACAATATTGGAAATAACTAAATGAAAACTGATAGCATCAAAATGCAAAAAGCTAATATAGGAAAAAATGAGAAATCTTAAGAACAGCAACAATATTGTAGATGAATTATGAATAACTTTCTTCTAAATTTTATGACTTTGTGACTAAAAATAAAAAATAGCTAGTCTATTTTAAATAGCTATGAATCCACTATTCGAACAAGAGGAATCATAAAACAACAAATCAGGGCAAGCATCCACAAGGAAACAAGTAATACTGACAAGTTCTAATTACCTGACCAAAAAAACCTCCCAATTTTAGGAGGACACAAACAAGAATATAAACAGGTGATATATAAGCTCGCTTAGGAATTTAAGAAAAAAAAATCCCTACAAATTGGAGATAATGAAGGGAAAGAAACTCTTTTAAGCAGTATCATTACCCTACAGAACGAGGCCAGCATTAAGTAAGAGCCAGGAATTAGAATGATATCCTCAAACTCTAATCTACTTTATTTCCCTTTAATGGTTTAGCTACAGAAACTTTACCCTCTGGGCTCTCTCATGTTCTTCCCGAGCCTTCTTAACCCTTTCTATTCTTTCTTTGATCTCTCGCTCTTCACGTTTTCGCTCATACTTTCTCCGATGTTCAGCAATTTTCTGGGCCTAGGGGAAAAAAAGCCACAGAAAAAATGTTTTCTTTAAAAGCTGAATCACCAGTTTTGTTAAAGAATCATTTTTTTGTGTGGAGAGGTGTTAAATTCAACAAACAGTTCTGAATAATGACAGATTTACCTCATAGAAAAAGACCTTACATAACTCACACTTTAACAAGTCCACTGTGAAATAAAGGAAAGAGGCTGAGAAGTGAAGTTAGAAGTGTTACAAATTTCAAAAAAGTAACTAGTACAAGGATGACAAGTTTTCAAATTGCACAACCCTTGCCTGATACTGGCCAAGGGAAGGTAGAGATTGGGAACGCACACACCAGTTATTTGCCACAGCCTAACCACACTGAAGTTTTCTCATCCATAAAATGAGGGGGGCGGGGAAGAGAAATACTTAAGTCTTACAGAATGCTATAAACATTAAGAGAAAATATATGTTTCAGGCACTAGCACATAGCCTGGGCCAAATACTTGGAATCTATTATTCAGAAAATAGAGTAAATGTAAGAGAGTGATACTCAATTGTTACTTCAGCTTGTTTATCATTATTTTTTAAGAATCTCATGTTCTAGACTCTCTCACCATAACCTTGGAGTTAGCCCTGTTATGAGAGAAAAAAATCAAAGTCTCTGACTATAGATAAGTTAAATTCAATAAAATTTCCTTATAACCTTTGGGAATAAATTCTTGGTAACGTAACATCCCACAAAGCTGAGGAATTTACCATGTAAATAATGCATTAAAATTATTTTAACAATTACCTTAAAAATTATTCTGGCTTTTGGAGTCAGTATTATCATTTTTAAAAGGATGAAACTTGCTAACTTCCACAAGGCCCTCATGCTTTATACAGTGGCTGCATATACCTACGATAAACAAGGACAGACCAGGCACAACCTCGGGTCACATTTTATAGATTTTCTATTTCTTTCCTTGCTGTGAACTTGATACCCCCTTTTCCATTTCTAACTTTCTGGTTATAACTCTACTGTAGGCTTACGAACAACAAAGTAACAGAGCTTGCTGTAATGCAGCATGAGAAATAAAGGCATGACAAACTATTGACATTTCCTGACTTGAACACCAACATCAGTAATTACAGATGGGAATATCCAAACGTTTCTTTCTTTGTATCTGTTTTCCAGGTAAATTACTGCCAGGGGCTAAATACTAGAGCCAAAGAGCATCACAGTGATGACATTCCCTCTCCCTACTTGAACATACCCTCGGTTGAACTTCTTTCAGCATTGCGCTAGCATCTTCATCGTAATCCAGTTTACAAGCAAGGGCAAGATCATGTGCTGCTTCTTCCCAATGGCCCAGAAGTCTGAAACAGATTAAATTCATTTTAGGGGCCTTTTATACATACCCACTAATGTGGTGGTGTCTTTCTTATTAAAAAAAGGGAGTGTTACAGAAGAGGTTTAAAGTTAAATATCTGAACTATAAATTTTCATGAACCAATTCAATTAGTATGTTCTACTCTATAAAAACATGGGAGTTTAATTTCCTCCTTGGCAACTATAAAGGTGTTTTCTAAAACCTGTTTAAAAACTTTAAAAAATTACTTTTTTAATTCAAAATATAAAATTTTTAAAAATTATGTAGAACTACAATTTTCAAGCTCATTCAACAATTTCAACTCCTTAAAAACAGGATTAACATAATGTACACTTAGCATGCTATAATGTGGAAGAGAAAACAATACATGTGTGCACATTTTATTGAAAGAAGAGAAACGATAAATCAGAAACTAAAGGTTGGTGGAAGAAGATAAGAATGGAGTAGAGGGGATAGCAATGGAAATTAGACTTCTCTGGGTATACTGTCAACTCAGTTTTGACTCTTTAAACATGCAAACGTTCTACATACATAAAGAAGAAAATTAAACCAGAAAAGACAGAAATAAAGCAATCCCTAAACTTGAATACAAACAGGAAAAAAAGGAAGGACAAAAAACGCGGTTTACCACACTGAGCACACAGCATATAGAAAAAAAGGTAACCTATACATATACATACATATATAGACTTACCTATTTATTTATTGAGAGAGAGTGCACGTGGGAGAGCAGGGGGAAGGGCAGAGGGTGAGAGAGAGAGAGAGAATCCCAAGCAGACTCCACGGGGCTCAATCCCACGACTGTGAAATCATGACCAAGCCAAAATCAAGACTTGGGAACGCTTGGAACGCCTGCGTGGCTCAGTCAGTTGAGCGTCTGCCTTCAGCTCGGGTCATGATCCCAGGGTCCTGGGACTGAGCCCCACATCGAGCTCCCTGCTCAGTGGGGAGTCTGCTTCTCCCTCTGCCTGCCGCTTCTCCTAGCCTGTTCTCTCTCTCTGACAAATAAAGAAAAATCTTAAAAAAAAAGAAAAAGAAAAAGAAATAAAGACTTGGGACGTTTAACTGACTGAGCCACCCAGGCACCCCAAAAGGTCACATAACTTTTAAAACAGTATTTTGACTGTGTATCTTAAGTGGGATATATTCTAAGGATAAAAGCCGCAACAAACATAAAAACATTCAACTTTACTTAGAATATTATTGTGATAGGCTTGTAAAACAATTTTATGTTATCACAGAATAACACAAGTAAATATATTATGGATAGGGTGCCTGGGTGGCTCAGTTGGTTAAGCATCTGCCTTCGGCTCGGGTCGTGATTGCAGGGTCCTGGGATCGAGCCCCGCATCGGGCTCCCTGCTCAGCGGGAAGCCTGCTTCTACCTCTCCCACTCCCCCTGCTTGTTTCCCTCTCTCGCTGTCTCTCTCTCTGTCAAATAAATTGTAACTAAAATCTTTAAAAAAAAAAAAAAAAAAAATGCATAGATTTTGAGTCTAGGAGAATAGTGTTAAAAATGCAAAACAAAAGGAAAATGTTAATATTGAATTTTTTGAAAATATCAGTATAAGCTCAAGATTCCGTAACTTTTCCCCTTAAAATAATTATTTAAAAAATGTTTTTTTCTGAGGCACCTGGGTGGCTCAGTCAGTTAAGCGTCTGCCTTTGGCTCAGGTCATGATCCTGGGGTCCTAAGATGGAGCCCTACGTCAGGCTCCCCACTCAGTGGGGAGTCTGCTTCTCCCTCTCCCTCTGCCCTACAGCCCCTGCTTGCTCACTTTCTCTCTCAATAAAATCTTTAAAAAAAATAAAAAATGTCTTTTCTAACTCTGTTCATTGAAATGACAGAAGTAATGATATTCCACAGGCAACGAACACATTTAATGGTCAAACTTTAGTTTCTATAAATATAATGCTCACAAAAATGAACCCTGGTTTCTTTGAGAAATGGTTAATTCTGAGTCTGGGACAATCAAAACACAAGATGAGCTCATGCTATCTTTTACCAGAAGGCTAATTAATTAATTAAAAAAACAACAACAGAAGAAATGCTCAAAGACTACTGGGGTCACACATCAATGCTCATGAGCTTTATGACCCCCAGAGCATTACTATATCTTATGTTAATCTTTCACCTCTATCTTTGACTTGTGACTTCATAATCACTAGAGCTCCTTTTTTTTGAGTAACCTAATACAGTTATCCCAAGCATATCCATCTTCATTTCCACCCGTACTTGGAGTACACCTTTCCAATCCATGTAACACGTGAGTGTCATTGGACAGCTCATCCTCAAGTTACCAACACCCACTTGTAACATTAAGTTTCACTTCCAGGAATGATGACTAACCTAAGATTTATTCACCTCTTTATTGTCTCCTTTTTCTGATTTTTCAGGTGACTTAGCAGCAACTCAAGTAGTTTGAAAATAAAGAATTCCTTCTTCTGTACTATACTAATTTAATGGTAGGTTACACAAAAATAAATCTAAAACTAAGAGAAAATTTGTAAGGTTATGCTCTTTTTAGAAATAATTTTGATCCTTACCTTAAATTTGGCTATATGTAGTCAAAAGCTGTTACATAGTGGTTTTCTTTGAAGGAATAAAAAGAATTTTTATTTTCTTATTTGTATTTTCTTACTTGTTCCTTATACTCTCTCAATTCTTCATATTAAGCACGTATTACTTTGAAATTAAATCCTTAAGCAATTTCATTTTTTTCAAAGCATATTAAAACATCAGATTTAAAATTCAGAAGTTCTGAAAATAATGAAATTCTACTGTTTACCTGTGTGCTTTCCCTCGCCACTTATAAGGCTGAGCTGAATCAGGATTTATTTCAATAGCTCTGTCACAGTCTCGAATGGCAGCATTTGGCTTCTGTAATTTGATGAAGACACTAAAAAAATAAGTGTGATATTAAAAAGTATTCATTTCAAACAATAACACCTTTGGGATCACCACAGAAGCAATTCTATTTAAATAAATGAGCAGAAATTCTTCACTAGGGGATTCTTTTTTGTTTACAGTTCTCACCTGGCTCTCTTGGCATACAGGATGGCCAAGCGAGGATTCAGTTTGATGGCATCTGTGAACAAGTCAATGGCTTTCTGTAGTTCACCTGAAGTAAAACAAGTTGAAAAATAAAGAATAAAAAATAAAAAATATTAACAAAAATTGTTGATCCTTTATCCTATTAATCTTCCACATTCTTCTTTTAGTCCAATAAAAAAAAGACTAATTTCTAAATTAATATACAAAAACGGCTCTTCAGGGACGCCTGGTTGGCTCAGTCGGTTAAGCATCTGACTCTTGATTTCGGCTCAGGTCATGATCTCAGGGTTGTGAGATCGAGCCCTCCGCCAGGCTCCACACTTAGCTCGGAGTCTATCTGAGATTCTCTCTCTCCCTCTCCCTCAGCCCCTCCCCCCACTCACTCCCTAAATAAATAAATCTTAAAAAAAACAAAAAACAAAAACTGCTCTTTAAAGCAAGTCTTACCACACCTATACGATAAATCACTCAAGATAGAGACAATTTTTGGATACATAATTCCCTAACAGTAGAATACCACATTCTTAGAACTCAAGATTTTTTTAGTTAAGAAAAAACAAAAGGATAAAGTAAAGGATAATCAATTTTAGTCCATTAATTCTCTTTTATCCATTAAGTTAAAAGGATAAAATTAAACTTATAAAGGAAAAAATACTCATACTAAATTTACAGGGTTGATTAAAAAAATTACTATTTGAATTCACAGGAATGGTATAAGATTCAAGAAAAACTAGAATTCGTAAGAAGCCCATAACCCCCATTTTAAATTCATTCACTGTATTCTATTCTCACAGTTGCTTCTTTGTGTATTAGTGCCTTCAGTGAAGTCACTGAACAAATTAAGCATACTATACAATTACAATAGTTCTTTGCAAAGGGGCGCCTGGGTGGCTCAGTCGTTAAGCGTCTGCCTTCAGCTCAGGTCATGATCCCAGGGTCCTGGGATCGAGCCCCACATCAGGCTCCCTGCTCAGTGGGGAGCCTGCTTCTCCCTCCCCCACTCCCGTTTGTGTTCCCTTCTCTCGCTGTGTCTCTGTCAAAATAAATAAATAAAATCTTAAAAAAAAAAAAATAGTTCTTTGCATGAAATCTAACTCCTGGACACAGGAAACACGGTGGGGGAGGGGGAAGGACAACAAGACAAGCAGAATTTTAAAGTAAATGTCACAGTTCACTTTGGAAAATACATTTACCCAGCTATAAATCTGTAAAGGACCTTAATAGAACTCATAAAACAATGCAGAAGAATGTTGAGTCTTATTAAGTACTACTACAGATGTTACAAATTATTGCACTTGGATGTCTAATAAGCAGTTCACACCTACCATGTTCAAAACTGAACTCTTAATTCCAATCCCATCTCTAAAATCTATTTCTCATCCTTATATTACCAAATAAATGGCTCTTCCATTCAATCTAGTTTAGAGGTCAGTAAACTTTTCTGGAAAGGGCCACATAAGAATTATTTTAGGCTTTGCAGACCATACCAATCGTAACCATTCAACTCTACTACTGTAGTGGGGAAGCCACAGACAACACATGAACAAATGGGTGTAACTACGTTCCATTACATTTTTACAAAAACAGGAAGCTGTAATTTGGCTAACTCCTGATCTACCTCAATGCCCAAATCTTGGAATCATTCTCAACTCCCCAATCTAAAACCTAAATCCTTTTCTCTCTACTTTCAAAATATACCTAGAATCTAACCACTCCTGGGGCGCCTGGGTGGCTCAGTTGGTTAAGCATCCGACTCTTGATTCGGGTCAGGTCATGATCTCAGGGTTGTAAGGTCGAGCCCCATGGTTGAGCTCCACGCTCAGCGGGGAATCTGCTTGAGATTCTTTCTCCCCCTTCCCTCGTGCGCCCCCCCAAATAAATCAATCTATATTAAAAAAAAAAAAGAATCTAGCCACTCCTCACCGCAGTCCTGACGTTTCCACACCAAGGACAGTTTGTTAGCACTGCATGAACTACTCACTTGATACAGTTCACAGCTTCAACACTGCACCACTACATTCCTTTTGATGGTATCTTTGAAAAACTGTTTCTACTGGTTGTTATGATAAAAAAAAAAAAAAAATCAAGAACTGCAGAAAAACAGATTGTGGAACAGGAAACGAGGGCGGCAGTGTCCAATATGACGCCAAGATCTGAGAAGTTGTTTAGTGCCCAACATATATACACGTCTTATTAGAAAATAAATATGGTTATTTAAGAATAAGATTAAATATATTCTTTCAATTGTGTGTATTATTTTCCAATCACTAACTTGTTACAACACACTTATTAAATTGTTTGGACCTAACTACATTATCAATGAAACCCTTATGCCTTTCTTTTGGCTTAAAAGTTCTGTTAAAAAAAAAATCAAGACAGTAAAAGCACTATAAACAGAAAAGTCTGGGAACCTTTGCCCTAATCCAGGCCATGATTGTTAGCCACCTGGACTCAATTTCTTGCATTCCCTCTGTAGGATCATGAAAATGCACCCTAGATCTCCTGGGGTAGAACCTAACTGACTGGGAAACCCACGTTCTGTGCTCAAGGCTACACTTCATAAGCTGCTCCCAGTTAATGACTAAGTACAGCAAGGATACCAAGACTGGTCCATTATCGTGAGACATGTTAAATCCTCTAGCGGGCAACTCGGCTTGTTGTGACTTTTTAGAAACACACCAATAGTTGAAGACTTCTCCTATACAGGGGGTAAAGACCTACATGACTGTCTAAATGACTTCCAGACTCCTCTGGCTCTCCCTGCTCCCCTATTTTTCCTTTCAGGCATTTTCTTAAGTATATCTCTAGCACATCAACTCATGTTTTGGCTGCTTCTGTAATGAACATACCCTTATTTGCCCTTAGAATGTGATCTACAGAAAATAGCAAAAATAATCCTTTTCAAAAGTAAATGCATCTCATGATGAAGCTTTCCTATACAAAAACAGAACAAAAAACACCTCACAACACCACCACCTCAGTGGCTTCCCATCATCCTTAAGGTCAAAATTTTCAGTCCTTAATATGGTCTACAAGTGATCTTGTACATCTACTACAGATCTTTAGTGATCTATCCTTCTCACCACCTTCCCACCACGTATCTCCTACTCTGAAGAGTTTCTCTGACCTCAATTCTACCACTCTTACCCCTTCACTCACCACACTCCAGCTACAAGGCCTTTCTGCTATTCCCTGAATATGTATTCATCTCATATGCTCCCCCAGTTAGCCTCTGTACTTGTTCTTCCCTCTGTCTCAAAGGCTCTTCCCGCACATGGCTTGCACATTTCACTTCATCATATGCTTTTCTGACCACCCTTTGCAAAATAGAGCTTCCATCACTGACTATTCTTTTACTCAGCTCTGTTTTTCTTCATGCACTTATTACCACCTAATATTAAATTATGAATTTGGTTTTGTTCCCCAGTAATATATGAGGTCCATGAGGTAAAGAACTTGGTCTGTTTTGTTTTTCTCACTGTATATCCAGCATCTAAACACTGCCTAGAGTTCTAAATAAATATACTAAACTGAAAAAAGCATAATAATGTTACTAATAACGTGACAGCTAAAAATACTTACTAAGATCTTACTTAAATTACGACTATTGACATTTTAGTAATACCAGGACCTTAATAATAACGATGGCAGATACTATTCTAGGCACATTACACATACTTATTCATTTATCCCTCATGACTCAATATACTAGGTAGGTACATTACCCTTATCTTACAAAGGAGGAAACAGGGGTGCCTGGGTGGCTCAGTCAGTTAAGCATCCAACTCTTGGTTTTGGCTCAGCTCATGATCTCAGGGTCATGAGATCAAGCTCCTCACTCAGCATGGAGTCCGCTTGAGATTCTCTCTCTCTCTCTCTCTCCCTCTCTGCCCCTCCCCCTGCTCACACACTCTCTCTCAAATAAGTAATAATAAAAATCTTTTAAAAAAATCATTAAAAAAAAGGAGGAGGAAACAGAAGCAGAGACAAAGAATAACTTCTCTAAGTTTATCTAGCTGGTAACTGCCAGAGCTGGGATTCAAACCCAGGCACTCTGGCTTCCAAAGTTCAGTATTTAATTATATTTCTGCCCCTCCAACCCCAGGTAGGGCCTGAATGTACAATCCCTGGCTTAGAATACTAATGTTTTATCCCTCTAGGATATACTATAAAATTGCACTTATTCTAAAATTAGAACTAGGTTAGGGGCGCCTGGGTGGCACAGTCAATTAAGTGTCAACTCTTGATTTCGGTTCAGCTCATGATCTCAGGGTCCTAGGATCAAGGCCAGAGTCAGGCTCCATGCTCAGCGTGGAGTTCACTTGAGCTTCTCTCTCCCTGTGCCCCTCCTACTCGTGCTGTTTCTCTCAAATAAGTTAATCAGTGATGTCTCTCTCTCAAATAAGTTAACCAACCTTTAATAAAATAAAATTAGAACGGGGTTAAATTTATACATGAACACAGCTTAGAAAGAAATGTGGAAAAAACAAGAACGTGACTTTTTAGATGGCGGCAACAGCTTCACTTTCCTTAAAAATTGCTAGGCAATAAATAAAACAAATTTAAAAAATATAAGAATATGCCAAAATAAGTGACAAAAACAATTAGTTGATATTATGGCACAGTGAGATCCTGCACAAGTCAAAACCCTTCTGATCCCTCAAATTATTCATTAACCTGTGAAATGGGAGTAGTATGAGATTTTAATAAAATAATGCACATATAATAAAACTGTCAGGTAGGTAGTAGCCACAAAATAAATGCTGGATAAACAGAAATCTTAGGTGGTAGTAAAATTAAAAGATAAGTGTGGGAAAGGAATGGCCAGGAAGAGAAGTAGCTGGGATCAATTGATGGGTATGAATTAAAAGCTGAAATAGGTGAAGAAGAGCTTTAGAAAGAAGCAGCAGAGCACAAAAGTATAGGAAAATTCTAGAACAGTGAGGTCTGGCTGTAATGGAAGGTTAATATTCAAAAGAAGAGAACAAGGCTGGGAAGGCAATACATGGGATCAGACTCTAGCAGGTCTAACGCTACGATGAACATCTTCAAAAAGTATGCAAAAAGCTAGTCAGAGTTACAAGCAAGGGAATGTGTGAAAATAAAAAGCAGTTCTAAGAAAGAATAATCTAGAGGCAGTGAATAGAAAGCAATAAAAGAAATAGACATTTCAGATAGGCAAACTATTAAGGCCAATGCAATGGCATAAACATGTGATAATGACCTAAACTAAGAAGGTGGTAAGATTACAAAAAAAGAAAGCAAGTATTATTTGCCAACTTGGAACAGCAATCAATACTGAACTTTCTAAAACTTTAGTCATCTTCTAAGTCTACGGATGAAGTCCAAATGCCTATCAGCATTAGACAGCAGCAGCTCTCCCACAATGGCATTGTGTGACACACTACCACAAAGCTATGAAGGGGTCTGCATACTACCCAAGCTAAGAAATGATTTGTTCTCACAAATTTTAACTGATTAAATATTATGCTTACTATATTACCAGCATTCTCCCACTTTGAAAGGATCTTTTGAAGAGGGTCTAACACATGAAGATTAGAACAAGAACATTATGCCAACGGACATCATTTGTCAAGGGTGTTGCTATATACAAGGTTAAGAGCCACTGTTCTAATACTACTACTTTTTTTGAAAAACATTCACATCTTAAAGCCTCTCCTCAGTGGACAAACACCAGGATTAGTCAGGAAAGGAGTCTTTCAGTCACATCAGGATGTGTCCGTGCCCTGAGGCAAGGTAAGTAATACCTGAGTGATTTCAGCCTCTTTTTCAAGGGGGGAATGGGTGGGTAGAGAACAAGACGATTTCTTCTCCAGCTTAAGATACTTAATAAATATAAGTTCCCTTCCACTTTCCCACTATTTAACAGTTGCTGCAGGGAAAAAGAGAATATTCAGACTACCACAGAAATATAGCAAAGAGGGAAAAAAAAAATCACTCACCATCATTTAGGGCATCAATGGCAGCCACTTTTTTATCATTTGCCTGATCCATCATTTCCTCGGTTATCTAGGGGGAAATTGTAGGTCAACTTAGAAGTAACAGAGAAAGCAAAGAGAAGGAAGCAGCTTGGGCTTTCTTAGGGATGGGGTAGACACAACCCCCATTTTCATTCATTCTTCTCTAGTCTCCAGGGAGCAAGAGGATAACTATGGTAAGTGATTAGTAAGAAATTACACAGGATGAGCTTTAATCTTTCATATAAACAATATAAACAATAAATTTCACTCCCTACCCTTTACTTTAGACATGACCATTACTTCCCTCCATCCCAACCAATCTTAGCAGGATGTTCCTGCTCCTGTACCACCAACTCCTTTCTAGTTTTTCACAAATACTAAAACTCAATCTCCTCGTAAAGATGTAACTAAAGCTAGTTCCTGTTAGACTTAAATTTTAAGTGAAATGTCTCATTCTTTTGTTCCAACAAACATACTACTGAGTACCTATACTGTACAGAACACTGTACAAGATGCTGACAGTACAAAGATTAGTAACAAAAACTTACAGCAAACATCCCACCTAAACAGAAAGTTAAGATAGTTTCTTTAACAAAAGGCAAAAAGATCTACTCTATCACCAACCACTGTGTAAAATATTACTGGTGCTGGCTAATTCATTAAGAAAATGACTTGACAGGTTTAAGAATTGAAAGGAAATACCAAGCTGTCTTCAAGTTTACCTAGAAAACTCAAGACATCACAGGCTATTAGAGCTACCAAAACAATTCAATAGTCCTCAGAAACACAGAAACAACATAAAAATCCAGAGTTCCTCCACATCAGCAAAAATCAGTTACAAAATAGGACAGAACAAGATACCATTCTAAGAACATGTAAGACTTTCGGGGGGGGCGGGGGCGTGCCTGAGTGGCTCAGTCGTTAAGCATCTGCCTTCGGCTGGGGTCATGATCCCAGGGTTCTGGGATTGAGCCCCTCGTCAGGCTCCCTGCTCGGTGGGAAGCCTGCTTCTCCCTCTCCCACTCCCCCTGCTTGTGTTCCCTCTCTCGCTGTCTCTGTCAAATAAATAAATAAAATCTTAAAAAAAAAAAAAAAAGACTTTCAAAGGGGGAACAAAAGTAAAATTCTACGAAAGAACACAAGATGTATACTATGTTCATGGATAGTTTTTTTGAATACTTCAACCTAACCCCAAGTTACTCAATAAATTTGAAGTAATTCCAACAAAAATTTTAAAATCTTTTGAAAACAACAAAGACACACTTTACCGATAGTAAGATATCGTAACAAAGCCAAATTGGGAGGAAAAAAAAAAAGACAACTTCAGTTTGTGGCAATATGTTACACATGATGCCCTGAGTAAGTGTAAAAGCCATCTTTGACCTAAGAATGTAGAAAAATCCTCAAAGAACAAGATTAAAAGAAGACTTGAAATCCAGTATGGGAGCCGAATGCTCCATCTGCTTTCACCCTTTCAGCAGGTGTCAAACCTGGTGACCTCGCAATTGTTTTCAAATGTAGTGCAGGACACATGAAAGAAAGTCTAGAAGGGAATGCATGTTGTCTAATCGACACCCTCCAATAAATCTGGAATCCCCAATGCCTATACCTGCAAGCATAATAGCAAACCAAAAATAAACCTGTCCCAAAGAAAGGTATAGCCAAGTAGCAAAAAGAAGAAAAAAAAAATTCTCCTGTAAACTCATAATGATAAGCCAGGCTTTCCAGTGGAATTCCCATTACTTGTATAGTTACACAAACAACAAAAAAAACCAAGCTGAGATTTAAAGTGGTCCTTGACTTGGTAGCTCCAACTCAAGAGTCTCGATGTAAGCAAACACTTTCCTCTTTGGAGGAATACACCTTCTACTCAGGCCTCAAAAACTTTTCCAGGTGAAATATCAAAGAACTCATGGTCAAAATTCCAACACACACACATACACATGCACGCAGTCAAAATACACACAGACACACATAGACATACCATCCACAAGTAAACAAGGTACCTCCCTCAATGAGCAAGAGTCAGGAAAAATAAAAGAATAAAACCAGGAAGAGTTAGACAAAGTTTATAATATGTTTAAGAGAATAAAGGCAAGTTCTGAAAAAGAGACTTATAAATAACCAAGTATACTTTAAAATGAATCAAAGCCAAGACATAAAGATGAAAAACATAAGCATTCAAATTCAAACATTAACAGCCAAATGACTGAAAGCATACATAATTCGGCAGTGACAAAGAAAAAGAATTTAAGGGGCGCCTGGGTGGCTCAGTTAAGCGTCTGCCTTCGGCTCAGGTCATGATCCCAGGATCCTAGGATGGAACCCCGCATCGGGCTCTCTGCTCTGTGGGGAGCCTGCTTCTCCCTCTCCCACTCCCCCTGCTTGTGTTCCCTCTCTCACTGTCTGTCAATTAAATAAATAAAATCTTTAAAAAAAATAAAAAGAAAGAAACAGAATTTAATAGTGAAAAAAATCTAATACATATCTAACCAGGACTCCAGAATGACAGTAGAGAGAATGGGGAAGAGGAAATATTTGAAAGATACTAGATGAAAATGTTCCAGAGGTAAAGAAAGTTAACCCTAGAATTTAAAATGCCCAATATATCCCAAGTAGCACAAATACAGTGTTATAAGCCTAGACAAGTCAAAGTGATACAGCATCATCAATACATAATTTTTAAAAATTCCTTTCACAAACAGTGAGAAAAAGTACCTATATTTGTTCTTAAAGATGCACATGACCTTTATGGAGAAAATGCTAATAAATTATCTAAAAACATCAGAAAAGACCTAAAAATTAAGACAGATATGTATATTCATGGGTAGTTAATCACAACAGTGAGCTGTATCCTCTCCCTAACTTGGTTTTAAATTTAATGCACTTCTAACTGAGGGCGGAGAGAATTGATACTATTCTAAAATTTATATGGAAAAACAAAGGCCAACAAAGCAACCAAAATACTCCTAAATTGTTGGGAGTCCCCCTACCAGATAACAAGACTTAATATAAAGCCAAGTAAGACAATGTGTTATAAGCACATGGAAAAAAATTAGACAAGGAGAACACAACACCAGAACTGACCCACACATGTATGGAAACAGTGTATTTTGGCATTGGTGAGGAAAGGAATTCTTTAATAGTGCTGCCAGGTAGATTAAAGATGAAAAGGTTAACACATAAAATTTTCAGAATGAAAAAATGATTTATTACAGCACTTATAACCTTGAAATAACAAAGCGTAATATATAAAAGAATAATCTATTTAACTGTATTAAAAGACTGTTTATTAAGACAACATAAAGTGAAGACAAGCCACAAACCTAGCAGAAAATATATGAAGTACATATAAATGACAAATTGTTAGTCTCTAGAACATAAAATGAACTATAAATCAGTGAGAAAAAAGACGACCCAGAAGAAAAATGGGAAAAGTCACAATAGGACTTCACAAATACCTGTGAAGGACCAATAAACATCAGAATATCCTCAACTTATTAGAAATTGGAAAAACGCAAATTAAAAGCCAGAAGGGCGTACCATTTCACACAATAAGCCTGGCAAAGATGAAATCTGATAGTATCAAGTGTTGGTGAGGACATGGACCAAGCTTCTAAACCACTACTACACTGTTTCAGTGTTTCTCAAGCCTTTGTTCACTATCAACCCCCAAAGAGCCATTTGAGACATTTTTTAATACTCCCCCATTCCATTTTAATACCACACAAATACATTGCATATGTTATGAACCTCTGGAAGACCACTAACCACTGTAATATCTAAGTTTTTTTGCAAGCCCTCTCCCAAGAACCAATTCTTACTACCTTAAGGGTAAAACTGTACCCAATGTGACAAAACCATTTTGGAAAACAATGGGATCATTAATAAGCAATTTCATTTCTAAATATAAATGTTAGGTGAACTCTGTAGTCTAAAGAGTAGTCAAAACAGATGCAAATTGAAAAAGCAGGTAAACAGAAAGTAACAATTAGAGTATGATTGAAAATAACGGGTATTGGGGCGCCTGGGTGGCTCAGTCGTTAAGCGTCTGCCTTCGGCTCAGGTCATGATCCCAGGGTCCTGGGATGGAGCCCCGTATCGGGCTCCCTGCTCCGCAGGAAGCCTGCTTCTCCCTCTCCCATTCCCCCTGCTTGTGTTCCCTTTCTCACTGTGTCTCTCTCTCTGTCAAAGAAATAAAATCTTTAAAAAAAAAAAAAAAGAAAAAAGAAAATAACGGGTATTTTCACAAATATTTTAAGCAGTAAAATAAATTGCTTTCCTAAATACCTTAAGTCAGAGAAAGATTTAGTATGGTCTTTTCCTGGCAGAATTATGTCATAAAATCATTGCAATAGGTGGGACCTTCACATTCCTTACAACAAGCAGAAAATAAGCCACTGAACTTACCTCTACATTTTCATCTCCCATTTCTTGAGGGGCATCAGTATCTGGTTCAATCACACCTTCATTGTCAATTTCTGCCAAAATTAAGAAAATGACCATAAGACCTGTGCTGTCCCATACAGCACCCACTAGTTGCATAAGACTCTTAAAAACTAATGAACTATGGCCACTCCAACTGATAACCTAAGTATTTTACTTTATGTTAATTTATTTAAACTGATGCACTGTAAAATATTTCCCCATTAAATACTACTTTATTCTTTTGTAAAGATTATATTTCAACGGTTGCATCATCTAGTATATTTATCACTGTTTTGTAGTGGGAATGTTGGCAAGTGCAGTTTCTAGTACACAGAGACACCACTGATTTAGTCAGTGTCAGCAAAATGATTCAAATATTTTATTCTACACATCAATGTAATGTTTTCAAAAATATTTTATGCAGATAGCACAAGTTAGAGTGATGATGTAAATCGTAATAAAAAAAATTTTTTTTTTAACAGATAAATTTTAGGATAAAGCACAATGCTGAGGCAGACTCTAAATCAAAAGCTAGCACTATAACCATAACAGCAAAGAAAGAAACTAGAAAGAGATAGAGTCATAAATTTCATGACAGACAACTGTAATTTGCTACAGTAAAGGAAAACATAATAACTGTTCAATATAAAAAACTTTTCAAAATAATAGATAATATTGAGACATTTTTAGCAAACAGTGAATTTAATGTTTAACGCTGACAGTCAAAAAAGAATGAAACTGAGGGGCAGCTGGCTGGCTCAGTCAGAAGAGCATGTGACTCTTGATCTCAGGGTTGTGAGTTCAAGACCCACATTGGGTATGGAGATTAAATAAATAAACTTAAAAAAAAAACAAACAAAAGAATGAAACTGAAATTAGCTACCTGAAATTCAAATTGTCGTCGAACAAAAAAATTTTCATCAACTTTTACTAGGAACTGAATTTGTACCTTTGTCTAACTATAAAACAGCTTAATTCATATACAAAAAAGAAAATGCTTTTGGATGAAGAGATGGTAAGTCATTATCATAGTTATGGAAATTGTTGGAAAATCGTAAGACTGAAAAAGGTATTTTACAAAAAATGAAAGATCATCAATTAAGCCCGCAAACAAGAAGTCCTTTCTAACAGTATCAAAGATCAATTGATTCAAAATTCGAAAAATTACATTTCTTTAGCTTTTAGACAGAGTCTATGAATTAAGAGACTGCCCATTTAATAACTGGGATATATATTTATAGTCTCAAAGGGCTTTCAAATTTAGGAAAAGATTTTTGTCAGTTTGCAGCCTAAAAAAACTCCCAAACAAAAAAAAACAAAACTCATGGCATATCATTTCTTCTAAAATGAACAAGTTTCATCAATGTGGGTGCAAGTAGTAACAGAATAATTTTCTGGTACTTGATTCAGTTACTGGAAAACTTTTACATATATTTACAACAACTTGGGTATGTTACCCAACTACAAATTTCATTAAGTCTGCATATACAGCAAATATTTCCACAAAAATATAACATCTAACATCTGTATTGAAATGTGCTGTAAGTATAATATACACTCTGGATTTTGAAGACTTAGTATGAAAAAAAGGAAAAGATCTCACTAATAATTTTTCCATATTGATTACACGTTGAAATGTTAGTATTTTAGATAGTTTAGATATGTTAAGTTAATTTCATCTGTTTAATTTTTAAATTTCTTAAACGTGGCTACCAGAAAATTTTAAGTTTCATATGTAGCTCAGCTACATTACATTTCTATTAGCCTTGATTTAGTCAATTTAGTAAAAATCGGCACAGGATCTCATCATGAGATTATCAAATACAAACTAACTACACAATCTCCTCACCTAGATCACTTTCCTCACTTGATGGTTCGTCTGTCTTTATGTTTTCCTCCGCCTTCTTACTATCTGTTTTTTCTTCCTAGCAAAGGGAAGGCAAACAATGCTTTCAGTATTTAGTAACACGCCCAATATACATACTAATTTATAAAAACATATATAAACTGTTCACATACATTGTATTTCAGTTGTTAATATACCCTCCTTTCTTACACTGTTTTGGTAAACTTGTTTTAGTTTTGTTTTCATTTCTCTTTTTAAAGTAAGAATAGGTAAAATCCCTCCTCCAAACCTTTTAAACAAGTTTTAGAATTTAAAAAATGCCAGATTGTAGGAACCTAATACAAATGCATAATCCATACTTATGTTGCACCCTCAACAGGCACTGTGGTCCACAACTCTCCATAATCAACAAATACTATTTCTGCATAATAAAGTCTGAGCATTCTTAGTGGGATACAAACTATAAATAGCCTCACATCTGTTCAGATTATGCTTTACTGCCAAACAAATACACTAAAAAATCTTTACATTTTCAAGGGTTTTAAGTTTGGAATTTCAAATATGAAACAATGGAACTATAATACATAAATGATGAGAATTCAAAGAATTGCAAGGTACACATGATGAAAACCAAATTTCCTTCCCATCCTATAAGTAACCAGTGTGGTTTCTGGTATATCCCATTAGATATTCTCAACGCATAGATACGACAATTCTGCACTTTGACCTTTCCATTTCACAATGCTGTGTTTCATAAAGAAAATATCACAACCAGCACACCCCCATCTATTCATTTAACTGTATTAGTATATATTATATAACCAGTGAATTAGGTCGCTACTTTTTGTAATTCTTAAAAATTAGGTTCAAAACCCTACCTCATTACAAAATATATGTTGAGACCCTACCATGTGCAAGGTGTCAGATGCTTTAGCATGTAATTCCAAATCAGAATGTTTTCTTACAAAAATATTTTAGCAGAGACATAGATTAAATATAATTTTGTCTTCATACATGTTTACCATATAGCAAAATATCCTGTCTAGGTATCCTATCAAAGTATCCTATCAGGACCTAGTAACTCTGACGAATGACTCCTCTAAAATAACTACTTTTGGGGCTTTTGTTTAACTTGTCTCACTTCACTTGTTCAAAGATAGAACTTCTGATTTCATATCCAGATAGATAAACCTTGTTTAAGGTTCTAAAAAATAAAACAGTAAATTTTCTTATCAATTTAAGACCGCTAACCAGAAAACTTAGGGAGAAGTGCATGGTTGGCTCAGGTCATGATTGCAGGGTTGGGAGATTCAGCCCCATGTAGGGCTCTATGCTCAGCTCGGAGTCTGCTTAAGATTCTCTCTCTCTCTGTTCCCCCACCCCTCGTGTTCTCTCTCTAAAAAAAGAAAGGAAGGAAAGAAGTAAACTTGGGGAAAAATATTTTAGGCATGAAAACACAAAATAGGAGAAATAAGAATTCTGAAGGAAGCATTTTTTTTGAAGGAAGGAAGGGAGGGAAGAAGGGAGGAAGGGAAGAAGGAAAGGAAGAAAAGAAAAAAGAGGAAAGAAAAAAAGAATGGGAAGGGTTTTTGGAGGAGGATCGGAAATTAAAATAAAAATGAAATTAAAATGAGTGCTGGCAGAGCTAGGAAGCTTGGCTTGGCATTAACCCCCACCTCTGTCCATTGTTAGGGCTGGTTTCCTGCCCACTTTATTTTTTTTTTTTAAGATTTTATTTATTTCGTTGACAGAGACAGACACAGTGAGAAAGGGAACACAAGCAGGGGGAGTGGGAGAGGGAGAAGCAGGCTTCCCGCCGAGCAGGGAACCCACTGCGGGGCTCGATCCCAGGACCCTGGGATCATGACCTGAGGCGAAGGCAGATGCTTAGTGACTGAGCCACCCAGGCGCCCCTCCTGCCCACTTTAAAAGAGTGTAGTGGGCTCTTTTCTGCTTTCTTTCTCACGAACCACCCAAAGTTTTTTTTGTTCCCTCCACCCTGCTCTTCTCTTGAAGGAAGCATTCTTAAGGGTACACCCACCCCCATCTCTAAACTTCAGCTACTGGTAAGCTCCTCCTAATCTTTTGGCATCTTTTTTTTTTGGCAAATATGCTGACTCATACTCTGAAATAACCCTCAGGTGATATGGTAGAGAAACTTTGATTTGGACTATTTTTCATTTACTTCGCAAATTTTAATCGAGTACCTACCATGCATAAAACACTGTGCTAGGTGCTAAAGATGCAATGATGATGAAGACTACGTAATGCACACAGTCACAGAGCTTACCACCCACAGGTCATGCATGTAACACACACAAGTTTTTGTTCTCAAACACAGTGAACATTCAACCCCAAATTCTCAGTGTTAAATGAGATTCCAGATACTCTATGTCCAAACAGAAATTTTACAAAGATCTTATTTCCAAGTGATCCTGGGGAAATCAGGAATGGCAATTTGAGAACAGCACTTTAAAAACCTTACAGTACTTTATCACTAAACATACACGTGAAATTCATAACTTACCTTGATATTGTCTTCTGATTTAGTTTTATGAGTGGCAGGTGGTATTTTACCCCCCATGCTTGAGAAAGATGAGAAAAAAGATTTTGTTTAGAAAATTAAAATTCATTGAGCAAAGCAACATTTACTTACACTGGAAAAAAAAGATATTTAGATGGTTACTTTCTCAAACCTTTAAGAGTACACTCAATTAATTTGAATGCTTCAGTATTAGGTTTTTTCAGCTTAAAATTATTTTTTTTTTTTACTGGTTAATGAAAATCTAACCTTTTCCTTGCCTCAATAAGCCTAATAAACATTAATTATGTAGCTTCTCTGTGCCCATTCCCAAAGGAAGAGGCAAAAAAACATGCCATAAGAAAATCATTTGTACAAGTTAGAATTCAGTAGGTATACTGAATCCAAAACCTCAACTTTAGTAAGCGCTCACTTAAATTAAAATAATCAGTTTATGAAATAATTATGAAGTCATAGTATAATAATTCAAAATGTTTGTTTCCTCTGACTAGGACCTACAAAGACTCTTTCAGTTTATATTTCATATGCCCCTCACAATATATATTTTCTCCTTATCCCTTCTACAATCCACCCATTAATACTTCCCCTTGGCCTTGTAAGTCCTTTCCCAAACATTCCATGACAATACCATGAATTAAAAACAAATAACTTAAAAACAAGGAGTAAAAAAGACTATGAAGAATTAGTGCTATATGCTCCATTTGGGCCAGACCCTGAAGTATATGGGCCCCATGCAGCAGCAGTCCAGCGACTAAAATGTTCAATGGATTAAGGGCACTCCTCCACGATACTGAAAACTGGAAGTCACAAGGACTTAACTAAAATTTGCCTTAAAAAAAAGTAAAAGAAAAAAAAGGCATTAACTTTTATGTAAAAAAGAGAGAGATATTCACTTAGAAAACAAAGGAATCTACTTCAAAACACCCTTAGGTATTGATTCTTTGTAACCAGAGTTATATCCACGTTTACATTCCTTTCAGGTAGACGGAATTTCTGGACACAAAGTATGTGTATGTTGGATTTAAATGGATACTGGTTTCCAAATGGGAAATGGATTTGGTTCTTCAAAGTTCTTTTACCAATTTACGCTTGTATTAGTGGTGCATAAGAATTCCAATAATTGGGGCGCCTGAGTGGCTCAGTCGTTAAGCGTCTGCCTTCCGCTCAGGTCATGATCCCAGGGTCCTGGGATCGAGCCCCGCATCGGGCTTCCTGCTCGGCGGGAGGCCTGCTTCTCCCTCTCCCACTCCCCCTGCTTGTGTTCCCTCTCTCGCTGTCAAATAAATAAATAAAATCTTAAAAAAAAAAAAAAAAAAATTCCAATAATTTTTTTAAAAATCCAGTTGGTCCACACCTCGGCCAACATTTAGCTATTGTCCATCTTTTAAATATTTAGCCATTTTGATAGATGTATAGTAGTATCTCAGGGTACTTTAGTCCCTTCTCATTTATTTATTGGCCCTCTGAATAGCCTTTTGTGTAAAGTTCAACTCTCATCCAGCTTTCTGTTAGATTATCTGTAATACTTATCTGTAGGTATTCTTTGTATACTCTGCATACAAGCCTTCTGTCAGTTTTATGTGTTGCAAAGATCTTCTCCCACCCCGTGGCTTGCCTTTTCACTTACAAAATGAAGCCAACATGAAGCAAAACTATAAATCTAAAACAGCAAATGCAATAACAGACAAAGTTTGGAATTTCTTGTTAAGCATCAATCAAGAAAAATGTGCACACTTTCCCCATTCAGTTTAATGTGACAGTTACAGAAAAATCTTTACTTACTCAGTACTTTTAATAAAGAAAAATGGTTCCCACATGAAAAAGAATTTTTTTAATTCTTAGTTTGTAATTCAGCAAAGTAAAATGATTTAATAAGAAACAGGCATATAAACAAAATTCTTTAAAATTCTAATCTACAGAAGAACTACTTTTCAAAAGAGTAATCAAACATTAGGGGTGCCTGGGTGGCTCAGTCGTTAAATGTCTGTCTTTGGCTCAGATCATGATCCCAGCATTCTGGGATCAAGCCCCGCATAGCATCGGGCTCCCTGCTCAGCGGGAAGCCTGATTCTCCTTCTCCCACTCCCCCTGCTTGTGTTCCCTCTCTCACTGTGTCTCTTTCTGTCAAATAAATAAATAAAATCTTAAAAAAAAAAAAAAGTAATCAAACAATAGTTCTTTGCAATTAAATTTTAATGAAAACACAGGGCTTCTTAAGCTGTGTTTTTCCTAAGTTTCAAAATGCAACTTTCAGGACACAGCCCTAACAGTCTAACTTATGTTAAAACTTTGGGAAGGGACAGTCTTACCAAGAAATGTATTATGCTAGGGGTGCCTGGGTGGCTTAGTCGGTTAAGCATCCAGTGTTTCAGCTCAGGTCGTGATCTCGGGGTTGTGGGATCAAACCCCCGGCTCTGCGCTGAGCTTGGAGTCTGCTTGAGATTCTCTTTCCCTCTCCCTCTACCCCTCACCCCACTTGCTCGCAAGAGCTCATGCTCTCGCTCTCTCACTAAAGTAAATAAATCTTTTTTAAAAAATGTATTAAGCTAAATCTAATCCTTAGGAAAGATAAGACAAACCCATATTGAGGGAAATTATCCAAAATAACTGGCCTGTAATACGTGAAACTACCAAGGCCATGAAAGTCAAGGAAAGATCGAAAAATCCTTTGAAAACAGAGATTAGAAGTCTCAACAATAAAGTGCAACATATAATTCTGAGAACTAGATAGCATTAATGTATCATTCTTAGTTTCCTGAATTTGGTGGTTGTATCGAAGAGACTGTCCTTGTAGAAAATACACAATGGTGCTGAGGCACAACATTGGAAATCATTTCAGGAAAAATGTACTGTACTTGCAATTTTCCTGCAAGTTTCAAAATTTTTTTTAAATTTTAAAACAGGGAGGGAAGGAACACAAGAAGGTTATTCGTAAGCTACATTTAGTTTCTCACTTTCCAAATTCTAGTTCACTACTGGAAGGTTAACAGCAATTTATAGGTACAAAAATTTAATTTAATGCTTCCAAGATTTAAAACACGCTAATTCCCTGCCCAACACTACAAACTGGACTTTGTCAGTATAGGCTTTTATGTTGCCAAGTAGGGCTAGTACAGAGACCTTCCTCATATGGAATCTCCAAAACCCCATTCATAATTCTCTTAATTGCTCAAATTGCTTTGAGCAAGAGTTATTAAGCACCTGTACAAAAAACTGGGTGCTATGTTCTGAATTCATTGAGAAGAGACGTGCATCCTGTTCACTTCATTTAAAATATTTACTGAAGAGCCATGTGCCATGCACTGTGCTGGAGATTATAACACAAAGATACTCCCTTTGATCTTAAATTACCATAAAATGAAATAATAGTGTCAAAAAATGCTTCTTCCTAAAGAAAAACAAAAATACACCAAAACGTATTTGTTGAAAAGATCATTGTCTCCCTGGATCCTCACCGAGCCAAAAAAAATTCTTTATTTCTCTCTGCCCAATTTAAAAGGTTGTTAAATAAATTCTTAACACCAAATAAAATTTTAAACTATAAACAACAATAAAAATTCTCGCAAATAGATTAAATAAACTGTTCTTCAATGTCTAAGCCTGGACACCTACGACTAATCTAGTATGAACAGAGAAGAACTCTGATATGCTTTCAACTTGAGGAGCCCTTATGGTAGGATTAGGCCTAGGAATATTTCTGGACCCACAACTCTCCACATTCAGCCCAATCTCCTATAATCCTGCACTTAAGAAGGCTGACATAAAGGCAGAGAGAAATTGATGCGCTTCAAGCAAAAGCCTCAAAGACTACAAAAATTTTAGCTTAGATTAAAATAAAGAGATAACGAAAACTTCAGAATAGGGCCCCTACATGTGCCAAGATGCTTCATCCTATACTTAAACCAAAAATTTAGGATGCCACAAGAAAAATATAGCTGGACGACTAAAAAAATAGAATTACCTATGTGAAACGTTGTTAAAAAAAAAAAAAAAAAGATACTTAAGTATTTTCTGGAAATAATGTCTGACAATATTTTCCAGACATTAAACTGGAATTCTCTACGTAGCCATAATCACTCCAACACAAGTTACATTATTCTTAGATTTGTTTCAGCTTTTTCTTCACAACTCCGTTTTTCCTCTCAGCAGTGGAACAAAACATTGTATATACTCAGTATAATGTTCAGTCTTGGCATCAACCACTTCTTCCTGTGGTATACACGTCAGCTTTACCTGGAATTCTATAAACAATTTAATTGCAGGATCTTTCCTCTCATAAGTAAATATAAGAGATTAAAAACATACAAATATCTCAAGTGAAGGATTTGGATTATCAACTTATTCAAGAGAAAAAAAAAACTACTAAAATCTAGGCCTAAACTCCTAGTCCTGAAATTAGCATCGTGTAGGTCTTCCCCTTACAAAACAGTATTCTTGTTAACTATTATCAACAAGTTTTTAAATTACTGCAATAACTGTAAGTGATCTCGGAATTTTACATTTATAACATGAGCAAAATCTTACCATAGCTAGAAAACTAATGGAGGAGAAAAACTGAGAAACTTCTTAGAGGGAAAATATTGTTACCACTACATACAGCGTTAGTAGATTTTAACAAGTTTCTTCCTTAGAAGAGTTTGTTGAAAGAAATATTCTTTAAAGTGTATGATAATTATGGGTTCATCTTCCCCTATAAAAGTATCACTAAAATAGATAGATGTTTAGGGTGGTACCTCTAAAGAGTCACATTGCTTTGCACTGTCGCTATTATCACCATGAGGTGCGATTTGTGTGTCATTTAAATTCCTCACCAGAAGTGATTTTTTAAAAACCGTGTCGGGGAAGATTTCCCTTTCTCCCTTAAGTTCTCCTTCAATATGTAGAATATTAATCTCTATTAGACAGTAAATATCAAAACAGATTTCTGTATTTATTCATCTGTATCACTAAATAAACTGCACTTACACGGTTTCCTAGCATCTGGCACAATGCCTATTCAATTAATTCTGTGCACGTACCGAAGTACTCTAGATTTAAGGATAACAAGAATAGATCATGGTAACATGCTGGTCCTTGAAAAATCATTTTTCTTCAAATGTTTAGTGTAATGGCACCGATATTACGGAGGTACCAATAAGTGATTCCCAAAATAATTCTACGCAGTTAGAATCGCTGTAAATTTAAAAGTAATCTAATAATTACCATTTTATTATAACTCATTACGTAACAAATTATCGTTATGAAAACACTATTTTTAAAGACACAGTGCGTAAAAGAGCTATGTGCCACTGCGACCTAAGCAGGACACGAGATTTCAAGAAAACAACTCCACGCGAAAGCGAAATCTTGCAGCCCCCACCCCCCCACGTCTACAGTGCCCAAGTCCATGCAATCTCTGCTTTTACATTTCGCCCAAGACACACCCCTAACCACCTCAAGGTGAGCGAACCCAGCTGTGCCTCCTCCTTCCCCACCTCTGTACTATCTAAGCTTCCCAATCCTCCATTAGACCCCGAAGTCGCCTCCGGTTCCTGGCCAGGGAGAGCCACAAACAGGCGGCGACTCGGCGGCCCTCGTGGCGGAGCTCCGCGCTCGTCCGCCCCACGCCAGCTCCCGCCCAGCTTCCCCTTCGGCCGTCCCTCTTCCCACCCCCAACGGTCCTCGGCCCCGGTCTCACCTCTCCACCCACTCCCGCAGGAAGCGCATTTCCTCGGTGTGCAGAACGCTCGGATCCTGCTTACACATCTTCACGAAGGCCCGAAGCTCGCTCACTTTGCGGGGGTCCATCGTCCAGAGGCGGTGAAAGGCGGCAGGCGCGGCTGAGGTTGCGGCCCGATTCCAAGCCCGGGTACTAGCTCAGCGTGATCGTGTGGAAGGGGGCGGCTGCCGCGAGGCAGAACAGACTAGAACCTCCCCGGCTGCTGGCTCCTCCTACCCAACGGTCTCGTGACCCCGGGTCCTATGCCCGTTCATTCCTACTCCCTCCGCCTCTGCCCTTGCGCACTTCCTAGAACCTTCTAGAAGTGTGGCTGTTCACGCTGTTGCCTGCCTCTCTACGCATGCATTCTTGTATTCTAAATCTGAGCAAGTTCTCTGAATCAATCCCCTCACATGGTGCTTTCAAGGAGACGGGAAATATCAGCCCCTGCAGGGAATCATTTAGTTTCAGACATTCTGTTCGTGGGGGCATTAAGTGGAGCACGACGACAGGACAGCAAACGGGCGCTCCCGCAAGGACGTCAGTCACAGCTCTGGGCGTGACGTCAGCGTTCAGCGCCGCGATGGAAGGAAAGCCCGCCGAGCGGCGCTGGCCGGAAGGGGAGGGGCGCTTGGCCTGGTTTCCTGGCGACGCAATTCTGCGGACGGCCAATTCTCCGGCTGCTTTTCTCTTTTCCGTTCTGCCGCGTGAGCGAGGCCGTCATGCTTCGGTTACTCTCAGCAACTAAGCTGGTTCCCGCCGTAGCAAGCGCCCGCTGCCTCTCAGGTTAGATTCATCTCCCACGGTGTCCCCTCCGGGGCTTGCTCTCTGAGAAACCTGAGGCGCCCCAGAGGGATCCAAGTTGGTCTCAGGCGATCTCTGGTTCGGCGGACCCTTCTCCTGCTGGGGCCTCCACTCCCAAATCCTTTGTGCGCTCCTCGGATTTTTCTTCTTTACCTGCTGCTTCTGGAAAAGGGTGGGCCCTGTGTTCTCCCTACCGTTGAGGTATTCTGGGAAGCCGGAATGACTGCAGAGAGAAAAGTGTGTGTCATCTCCCAGAGGGGCTGTCTTCAAAGTTCCTCGGACTCCTAGAAGTTGTGTCAGTTTTCACTTGCGTAAATAACGAAGTGTCTCAAATCAAGTAGCTCGTGTTTCTGTTAGGTTACCATAAAATCCCGTTTTCGTGTTTTAAAAGAGTTGACTTGAGAGCTGGCTCCAGCATGTACAAGAAACATGTTTAGTAACACAAATCCTTTGAGCGATTCCTCTCGGAATGCTTGGAAATACTCCCGGGGCTTTTTAATGTCTGAAAGCCTTGTTCGTAAAGGCAAGATGAAGGAATCCAGGAATAATGACCGTTCTTATAGGGTGTACTCTATCGCGAACAGTTAATCTGATGAACGTAAACCTCGATCAGTGAAAGCTGAATCAACTATCTTGCGGGCGGATCTGCCATTGAATCATATTTCAGGGTTTTGGGCCAGTAGGTGAACAATGTGTGAACCAGAGCACATGCTTGGCGTGTATTTCTTTCTTTTTTTAATAAAGATTTTACTTATGTGACAGAGAGAGACACAGCGAGAGAGGGAACACAAGCAGGGAGAGTGGGAGAGGGAGAAGCAGGCTTCCCACGGAGCAGGGAGCCCGACGCTGGGCTCGATCCCAGGACCCTAGGATCATGACTTGAGCCGGAGACAGACGCTTAAGGACTGAGCCACCCAGGCGCCCCTTGGCGTGTATTTCTTACATTGATCTACTTCAGTGAAAGTGGGATGGTAATTATAAGATTTTTTTCCTTAAAAAAAATAAAAACCACTGTCCAGTGCACAGAATTTGCTCTTTGATTCTAATAGTTAAGTTGCAGAAAGCTCTTCTCCATAGGAGTAGATGAATAGATACGTAGTCTTAATCACAGAAGCCACAACCTATGATTTAGAGCCGGAACCATCTTTTGCTTGTGACTTTTTTTTTTTAACTGAGGCTTTGTGTAAAACCTTATTAATGAAAGTGTGTGTGTGGTTTTTTTTAAGATTTTATTTATTAGAGCAAAGCAGGGGGAGCAGCAGAGGGAGATGGAGAAGCATGCTCCCTGCTGTGCATGGAGCCCAATATGGGGCTCAATCCCAGGACCCTGCGATCATGACCTGAGCCGCCCAGGCGCCCCATGGAAGGTTAACACTAGACATTGGATTATACATGCCAAGATCTTTGAAAAATATATTCGTTATGCTTCATTTTGCCTTAAAGCAATAAGTAAATTTACTATTTCCTAACATTAACACCATGATATATGTATTGGTGTTTTGAATGGATGATCTCCTTGGATCTTCACAAGTCCAATAAGTTAGGGCAGTTACCCTCATTTTACTGAACTGAAACCAACACAGGATCACAAGTTGCAAGTCGGCAGTTTTAGTTGTATAATTGCTGTCTACTGCTTTTTCTGTTATACCACCAATAGGTCTTAACTCTGGCTTATTAGAGTACTTTTGGAACTTTTTATTGAGCCAAAAAGAATGTTCTCTTCATTCAATAACTTTAGTAGTCACTGTGGATGAATCTCCGCTTCCCTGGAGTTGCTCACTGTCATGTCAGGGTGATAGACAAGCAATAGATAAATGACAGTATAGCAATAGATTCTAAGAGTCTTGACTCAAGTGGCATAGGGGCTCAAGAAAGGCAGTAATGGGGGCGCCTGGGTGGCTCAGTCGTTAAGCGTCTGCCTTCGGCTCAGGTCATGATCCCAGGGTCCTGGGATCGAGCCCCGCATCGGGCTCCCTGCTCGGCGGGAAGCCTGCTTCTCCCTCTCCCACTCCCCCTGCTTGTGTTCCCTCTCGCTGTGTCTCTCTGTCAAATAAATAAATAAAATATTTTTTAAAAAAAAAAGAAAGGCAGTAATGGGTTGTAAAAAATGTCATTTGGGGATTTTACTAAGTTTCAGAGTTTGAAAATTTTATTCTCTTGATATGCTCATAAATAGAACTTTGCATGTCTGTGGTGCTCTTGGTTGCCATTCTTTAGAAAGGCTCTGTAGTACAGAGTATTGAGTACAATAGGAAACTTTCTCATCTGTGAGAGTCATGCAATCCTAAAGTGAAAACATTGACTAAAGAATAAGTAATTTTTTAAAAGCCTGTTTGCAGTTAATTCATTCAACAAACATTGAGCACCACATGTGAGCATGGAGCATGGTTTCTACCATCGTGGTAGACAAAGAAGCAAGTAATTGTAATATAGCATACTAAATTTAGTAACAGTGATGGGGAAAAAGAAAAAGTGATAGATGTTTCCTGGCAGCAGGGAGAGGCCGAGAGGAAATGTGGGCATGCCCTTAAACATTAGGAGACATTTGAGACTTGAAAAAGGCTTTTATCAAGCAGACTAGAGTAACAGAGTCATTCTGCCAAAGGGAGCATATGCAAAGGCATGGAACAAAGCTTTTCAATCCTCAGCAAGCCTGGAGGAGCTTTTTAGAAATATGTTCGTAGGCATGTAGTAGGTGTTACACCAAAATGGTTCTGTGGTCAGATAAGTTTGGGGAGTGCTGCATTTCATCATGTCCATAATAGACTAATTCTAAGTCTCCAAAAAAAAAGGTATTTGGCAGTAATTTGCAAACTGTATTTGACCATGAGGCCCTTTTTCTGTGGTGAACTGGTATCCCTTGGAACACATTTTGGAAAAATTTGGGCTCAAGCATAAGGTGTAGGAAGAGGTGATTAAAAAACCAAGTTAGGGCGCCTGGGTGGCTCAGATGGTTAAGCGTCTGCCTTCGGCTCAGGTCATGATCCCAGGGTTCTGGGATCGAGTCCCACATCGGGCTCCCTGCTAGGCAGGGAGCCTGCTTCTCCCTCTGCCTCTGCCTCTCTCTCTCTCTGGACTTTCATGAATAAATAAATAAAACATTTAAAAAAAAAATTATAAAAAACCAAGTTAGGGGGCGCCTGGGTGGCTCAGTCATTAAGCGTCTGCCTTCGGCTCAAGTCATGATTGCAGGGTCCTAGGATTGAGCCCCTCATTGGGCTCCCTGCTCCACGAGAAGCCTGCTTCTCCCTTTCACACTCCTCCTGCTTGTGTTCCCTCTCTTGCTGTGTCTCTGTCAAATAAATAAAATTAAAAAAAAAAAAAAGAAAAGAAAAACAAGAAGAAAAGCTGGTGGCTGGCTCATTAAAGGTCTTGTACGTTCCCATTCCTCTAGGCAGTGGGAAACCATTGGATAATTTTAAGCTATTGAGTAAGATTAAATCTGAATTTTTAGTTATCTGTTAAGAGTGGAAAAATGAACTGGAGGGCATGTTGTTTGTTGCATTCTTAAATTTTCAGAGACACTGGGTTTTGGTTTTGTTGTTGGAAAATTGGGGTTTTTTTTCAACTCTGAGTAGTCCCAGATACATGACAGATAAACTTTACTAAAACACATTTTATAAAAGTAGCATTTAAAATATTCTAAGCTGGGGCACCTGGGTGGCTCAGTTGGTTAAGCATCTGCCTTCAGCTCAGGTCATGATCCCAGGGTCTTTTTTTAAGATTTTTATTCATTTATTTGAGAGAGAGAGCTTGAGCAGGGGGAGGGGCAGGGGGAGACGGAGTAGCACACTCCCCGCTGAGCAGGGAGCGGGAGATCATGACCTGAGCCGAAGGCAGACGCTTAACCGACTGAGCTACCCAGGTGCCCCCTGAAAATAAGTTAATGCAAATCGTTAGCAGTCCCTCCTATAGACTCCACCGACCAACTAAAAATCAAACAAAATTAAGCAAAAGCTCACATTTTACTATAGCAGTCATTTAAAGAGTAGTTGTTACTATCTTTTGTGGTTTCCAGATTTGTTACATTGCTATATGCCACTGAACTGTATCTTGCCAAAGGTGATTGGGTTTTAGTTTTGCTAGATTATTTGCTCTCATCTTTTAGTCACATTAAAATGTGCAGTCATTACATTTCTAAGAGATAACAGATTAGCGATCTATTGATCATATTATTCTAAAAAAAAAATTTAATGGCGAGGAATATGCAGAATGCAAGTCAATCCAAGAAATTCTTTTCAGTCGATAAATTCAGGAATCTCAAACGTAGCACATCCAAAACTTAACACCTACGTTCCTATTTCAGATAATGGCATATCCCTTCTCTCAGTTGCTAAAGCGAAAAACCTTGACTCCTGTCATACCCAGTATGCAGCCTGTCAGTAAATTCTGCTTGGCCCTGCCTTTAGACTATATCCAGAATGTGATCACTCTTCACCACCCCTACTTCTACCACTCTGGACCAAGCTATTACAGTGTCTTGTCTGGATTCTAGCAGCAGCCTGATTTCCCTGCTTCTACACCTGCTTACTTTGAGTCTTTTCTTTTTTTTTTTAATTTTTATTTATTTATTTGACAGAGAGAGAGATAGCGAGAGCAGGAACACAAGCAGGGGGAGTGGGAGAGGGAGAAGCAGGCTTCCTGTCGAGCAGGGAGCCCGATGCGGGACTCGATCCCAGGACCCTGGGATCATGACCTGAGCCGAAGGCAGACGCTTAACGACTGAGCCACCCAGGCGCCCACTTTGAGTCTTTTCTTAATGACAACAGCCAGGGGTGCCTGCATGGCTCAGTGGGTTGAGTATCCAATTCTTGATCTTGGCTCAGGTCATGATGTCAAGGTCGTGAGATAGAGTCCTATGTCAGACTCTTCACTTGGCAGGGAGTCAGCTTGAGACTCCCTCTCCCTCTGCCCACCCTACTAAAATAAATCATTTAAAACAAACAAACAAAAAACGATAACAGCCAGAGTGGGCCTGTTTGAATATATCAGATTATGTCACTCTTCTGCTCAGAGCCTCAGTGGCTTCCTGTCCCACCTATAATAACAGAGTCCATACTGTGATCTAGCAGTCCCTGCATAATCTGACCTCCTGTTACGTTTCTAACTTCATTTGCTTGTTCTCTTAATTGTTCACAATGAACTCCTCTGTGAGCCTTGGACACACCTTACACATCTAGCCTTAGAGACATTTCACTTGCTGTTCCTTCTGGAATACTCTTTCACCTCATATCCACATGGTTAACTCCTTTACTTTCTTTACATCTTTACTCAGATGTTAACCATCATTTTTCTCTGGCTACCTTAACTACAATTTCAACCCTTGTATTCCAAAACTTCTGTCCCCTTTTATTTTGTTTTTGTTAGCACCCATGACATTATATTTTACTTAGTATTTGTTTATTGTCTTTGCCCACTTTGTAAGCTCTGTGACAGCTAAGATTTTTGGTGTTCGTTCATTACTGTATCCCAAGTACCTGACAAATAGTAGGTACTCAAAAAATACCATTGAATGAATGAATGAATAAAAATCATAGGCTGAAAAGTAATATATTTTGAAAATAAAATAATTAGAAGAAGCTAAGAAGTAATTATGTTGAAATTAAATTCATTTAAAATAAGCAAATGTCTGCATTTAGCTAAGACCACTTGCTCAATGTCTGATGTATCTGTAACTAATTTTTCTTCCATCATAACCCTAAATTACATTGGCTAAAGTTGGTGTTTTAGAGTAATGTCTTTGTAGATCCTGTGCACACAGAATATAGTAAAAAAGAAAATAGAAAATTTCCTGTCTGGAGTGATTCACTGTAGGCATACCATACATGAAATAGCCACATTGCTCTGAGAAATCCAGGATAAGTCTAGTTTTCTTTTTTAATTGTGGTAAAATACACATAACATAAAATTTACCATGTTAATCATTTTTAAATATACTTTGTGAAACAGATTTCTAGAACTTCTTCATTTTGGAATCTAGAAGTAGACCCATTAACACCTCTCCCTCCCTTGTCCTGGTAACCACGATTCTATTTTGTTTTTATCAATTTCTTATCTCATGTGAGTAGAATCATAAGGATTCGTCTTTATGACTGGCTTATTTCATTTACCATAATGTTTCAGAGTTTACCCATGTAGCATGTAACAGGATTTCCTTTTTAAGGCTGAATAATATTTCACCATATGTATGTTCATTCATCCATTGATTGATATTTGGGTTGCTTCTACCTCTTGGCTAATGTGAATAAGTTCTGTAAACATGGGGGTGCAAATATAATTCTGGCTATTTTTAACTTAAAATATTTTATGCTTTAATTTTTATTTATAATGTATTTATGTGTCAAATGCTCTGCCTCTATTGGAAAAATTTCATTTCATGAATAATTATATAGTCTGAACCTGTGTATCTTAAGTTTTTAGCTTTTAATGCTATACACATTTCAGAAGTTTGCACAGTAGTTTCAAATAGATAAAAGGAATGAAATAGATCATAAGCTCTGCTAAGGAAAAATTCTATGATTTGTAAATGTTTAGCTCAAAAAAAAGTAAAATGGTATTTGCTGTTTTCCAAATTCTTAACATCACTGTCGCCACAAACTCATCTTTTTCTGACATACCTAATCCAAACAACCTTTGACCAAATGTCCACAATGCTGCTAAACGTGTTAAAACATAATCTTAGTATAGTCTTAAACAAATGTTATCTACAGAACTCTGATTAACCAAAACACACAAAGAGTCATGTTCAATTGTTATATGAACATAATGTGTCTGAAGAGTCAATTTAACGATTCCTTTTGGTTGACTTCTTCTGCACCTCTTTACGCTTCTTTTTTTTTCTCTTACCACCTTCTTTGAATCCTGCTGAGAAAATAGAGGGATTCCAGTTGCTGGTGACCCAAGGTATATCTTGCTCATCATTATCCACAAAAGTATATTGAGTTACATGTTTGGGGCTGTAGGACTTTGGTGAATAATTGTTGAATAACTTTCTTCTCCAACTGCATTCTTCTGCAAAGCCCTCTTCATCTGCCACACCATTTATAAGGAAGGACTTCAACTCATCATCATCGTCAACTTCTTCTCTTTCTTGATCATTCTCAGTAATTCTCTGTGTATTTGTATTTCTGCTATTACCAATCTTACCTAAAGCTGTAACAGATATGTAGTTGTTCATCCCACTATCATCAAATGCCAGGGAGGAGGATGAATTAAGGCCCTCGTGGCCCAGTGAACCATATGGTGTATATCCTGTATCATATGAAGAAAATCTTTCAAAAACCGGGTATTTACTGGAGGTTCCAAAGAAGGATCTTGTACCTCTGCTTCCATGGGAGCTTTTTGCACTATTTAAAAGGTCCTCAAGTGAGTCTTCAAAGAAATGAAATGAAAATGGGTCCCTTTCACCAAAAATTTCTCTAAAGACATCATCTGGCTTACGGAATGTGAAGCCATATTCAAAAGAATCATCAAAATGACTGCTGCCTCTACCATTTAATCCTTCTTGGCCATATTTATCATAAATGTCCCGTTTTTCATTATTTGATAATACCTCATATGCCTCAGCTACTTCTTTGAATTTTCTCTCAGCTTCTTCTTTATTTTCTGGATTTTTATCAGGGTGCCATTTAAGTGCCACTTTACGATAAGCCTTTTTAATATCCTCAGGTGAAGCATATCTCTGCACTCCTAGAACTTCATAGTAATCCACCATGTTTTAACAGATTGTTGAAAAGGGGTTTTATGGGTCTGAGTAGTGAGAACCGTAGTTTCCTCTCAGCTCAAGCTCTCCTGGCGGTGGTGGTGGAGGCAGTAACCGCAAATAGGCACATTTTTACATTGAAGACAATGTTAGACACTGCTAGGAGACATTAGGACACTGATTATGTGGCAAGTAGAGTTACAAGCTTATGTCAGAGAGGTTTGCATTATGGTGTCATTCTGGGGTTGGGATAGGGACTAGACCTTCCAAATAGAGCTAGTCTAGAGTCATACCAGACCATCCTCTGGACTATTTCTCCTATATTCTCCTGGAAGCTTCAAACAATGCCTCATAAACTAGTGGGACCTGTTGTTGATGTCCACAGCATGCCCCTTGCATAATATGACCTCTAGGCTACTGAGCCTTAATAACTTATTTCCCAGTTCGGTGTCTCATTTTGAAAAATGAAGAAATCGTGAACTACATGGAAAAGTATTCAAGTAGATGACATTTTTGTTTATTTGCGACAAGAGGCAATTCAATAGGAAATACAACTCAATTACAGTATAATAAGGACTGATGGGGGAAGCCCTGGATGCTAAGCAATCATGAGAGACACCTAGCGCAGACTTGGGGTGTTTCAGGGAAGGCTTCCTGAAGTAGCATAATACACAAGCTTTCTGCATGCCAGTATTGAATGATTTGAGATGACAGTGCCTACCCACTTCCAAGTTTACTACTTTAAAACATGTAGTTAGGGGCGCCTGGGTGGCTCAGTTGGTTAAGCCACTGCCTTCAGCTCAGGTCATGATCCTGGAGTCCCTGGATCGAGTCCCGCATCGGGCTCCCTGCTCGGCGGGGAGCCTGCTTCTCCCTCTGACCCTCCCCCCTCTCATGTGCTTTCTCTCTCTCATTCTCTCTTTCTCAAATAAATAAATAAAATCTTTAAAAAAAAATAAAAATAAAACGTAGTTAAAGATTTTGAAAATTGTATGCTTACTTGTTCAGTATATAATTATTGAATGCCTACTTTGTGTGAGACAGTTTTAACCACTGAGGTTAATAGTATTAAACAAGAAATTCTGATTTTCATGGTTTACATTATAACAGAATATAAATAATAAAAAAGAAAACAAAATAATGTGATATGTGCTCCCCCTCAAAAAAAACCAAAAAAACGGTAGTGTGATTGGGGTAGAGAGCTACTTCAGATTGGTTTTCAGTTCTCTACAGTATACCTGTCTACATGTATGTATGAATGACATACACATGATGCCACTGAAAATAATAATAATGATAATATTGAACATTATTTGAGCACCATCTTTAGGTCAAATACTATACCAAGTGACTTACACACAGTATCTCGTGTAATTGTTAATAGCATTCCAGGAAAATAAATATTTTGTGCCCATAAGAAACCTGAGGTTCTTAAAGATAAATTTGTCTAAGGCTACCTAGCTTATTAGTGAAAAATCTGATACTTGAACTTGAATCTATCTGATTCCAAATTCTATATTGCATTTCCTGGACCAGGATTTAAGAGTTCAGGTTTTAGACATTCTACAAATACGTATTAAGAACCCGTAATACAGATAGGAGTTAGAAAACAGAAAATTCCGCTCTCGAGGAATTTATATAAGAAACACTGAAAAACGGGGTGCCTGGGTGGCTCAGTTGGTTAAGCGACTGCCTTCGGCTCAGGTCATAATCCTGGAGTCCCAGGATCGAGTCCCGCATTGGGCTCCCTGCTCGGCAGGGAGTCTGCTTCTCCCTCTGACCCTCCCCCCTCTCATGCTCTCTCTCTATCTCATTCTCTCTCTCAAATAAATAAATAAATAAAAAATCTTTAAAAAAAAAAAAACTGAAAAACTAACTTCAGTAGAGTGTTAAGATATTACACAAGGATTTGCTTCTAATTATTCTCCCTCCCTTGATCTCTCACCCGTTCTAGCTGCTGTGCCATTATCTCTGATCTCTTGGCAATTGAACTTCTCAAAATTATTGTCTCTGCTTGATGTTTCTGCTTTCTTCCATCCTATTTTGTTGGCACACTCCAATCTGGCTTCTAAGACTACTCAGTCTTAACGGAGATGTAATTGACATATATGTTTAAGGTGTACAATATAATGATTTGACATATGTATACATTGTAAAATGATTACCAAAAGTTTAGTTATCATCCATTACTTCACACAGTTACATTTTTTTTTCTTGTGATAAGAACTTTTTTTTCAAGTAAACTCTGTGCCCAAAACGTGGGGCTTGAACTCACGACGCTGAGATCAAGAGTCTCATGCTCTACTGATGGAGCCAGCCAGGTACCCCATTATTCTTGTGATGAGAACTTCGAAGATCTTCGTTTTTTAGCAATTTTCAAATATGCAATGAAGACTCGTTAGCTATGGTCACTATGTTGTACATTACATCCCCTAGAACTTTATAACTGGAAGTTTGTACCTTTTGACCACCTTTACCCATTTTGGCTTCTATCTTTTATATTCTACTAAAACTGTTCTTATCCAGGTCTCCAGTGACTTCTATGTTGCCAAATCCAGTAGATTTCCTTTTGGCCTCCTTGTATTTAGCAGCACTTGACACGGGTGAGCACTTCCCTCTATTAAGACACTTGTTTAACTTCCTAAATTTTCTTCTCACACTAAAATGTAACTAAACTTGATCTACACAGTCTTGGTAGGTAATATCCAGTCCCAAGGCTTTAGATACCACCTATGTGCTTATGAAATCTTAATTTATATATCTAGCCTGTTATTTTACCCCCTGAACTTCAGATTGACTATTTGTACTCTTTTGGAATATCCAATAAGTATCTCAGTCTTTGCCATTTCATTTAATGGTGTAATCATTGAAAGCCAATCGTTCAAGCCAAAAAACCTGAGACAAGCCAAAAAACCTGAGAATCATCTTAATTTCTTTCTTCTTTACTCTCTGCATCTAATCAAAAGGCAGACTGGTTGACTTTTGACCTTAAAAATATATCCCAGTCTAATCACTGGGAAATAAAGTCAAATAACAAATAATCCCTGCCTTCCAAAAGTTTGTAATAGACTGGCAAACTAATTAGGAATTATGTGCAGTGTCATAGGTATTAAAACAGAATTAAGCATGAGAGCACTGAGGAGGGGCATTTGCATCAGAATCAGCAAGGATAGGGAATTATAAGAGAAGGCATCCTAGAGTAAGTGATGTTTGAGCTCACAGAAGCAGGCAAAAGCCATTTTAGACAAGAAAACTGTGTTTTCAAAGGTAAATACTGTTACAGTACAGACTAATTAGCTGGGGCTCTTCAAGTGTGGCTGCAATAATGTTTTTTTGAGGATTATTAGGCAGAGGAATGGATAGGAGCCAGATGATGAAGGCTGCTAAGCTAGGGTTTAAAGTTCATTCTGAAAGATAGAAAATTCTAGATATACAGTGTTTGTTTGAGAAGCTGGAAAGTTAAGGACAGATCCTGAATTTAAACCTGAGTTGGCTGACAGTATCTTTGAGGACATTGAGGCAAAGGACTAGAGGGATACTTTGGAAATAGTATAGCTATAGAGGATGAATTAAAGAAGAAGGACAAGATCCAAGAAAGGTGGGCGCCTGGGTGGCTCAGTTGGTTAAGCGACTGCCTTCGGCTCAGGTCATGATCCTGGAGTCCCGGGATCGAGTCCCACAGCCCGCTTCTCCCTCAGACCCTCCCCCTCTCATGTGCTCTCTTTCTCATTCTCTCTCTCAAATAAATAAATAAATAAATAAATAAAAGATCCAAGAAAGGCACACCAGTTTGGAGACGTAGTAGTCCAGGTGAATTGAGGAGGGTCTATACTAAGGAAATGGCCCTACTTTGCATCGAATTGGATTTTAGAAATAGGACTCAACATTACCAGTTTTGCTACCAACTAATTATGTGACGTTTGGGCAAAAAATCCTGTTTACTTAAATGTAGGTAAAAGTATTGTTTATTTACATCTTTTAGACTTAAGCTTACTGTGCTAGAAGTGGTCCAAAATAGGATTGGGTTTTCTAGTATTAGTTCATTTAAACATAAAAAGAGAGAGAATTGGTTAACTTTTTACATTCAGTTATTTTACTGCCAAACAATAGTGTAGACAATATAGTCCAATGGTTATGGGCTCTATAAATAGATTGTTCAAATCCTAGTTCTGTCTCAGTAATTCTTCATCTTGGGCAAGTTTCTTAACCTTCCTGTGTATCTTTTTTTCTCATCTTTAAATGGGCAGTATTGTAGCAACATCTACCTCAAACATACATGGTACTATTTGTTTAAAGAAGGGGATACCAATAAATAGATGTGGTTTCAACAAAAAAGTGGTAATAGTGGTTGTCTCAAGGAAGGGGTACAGGGTAACTTGGGGAAAGGTGTGGGAGGAAGGCTTTTCCCTGTAAATCTCTTCTATATCTTTTTTTTTTTTAAAGATTTTATTTATTTATTTGACAGAGACACAGCGAGAGAGGGAACACAAGCAGGGGGAGTGGGAGAGGGAGAAGCAGGCTTCCCGCCGAGCGGGGAGCCCGATGCGGGGCTCGAACCCAGGACCCTGGGATCATGACCTGAGCCGAAGGCAGACGCTTAACGACTGAGCCACCCAGGCGCCCCTCTTCTATATCTTTTGAATGTTGATCCATATGAACATGTTACCAGTTCAAAAATTAGTTAAAAATTTAGAATTGTACTTACTTCACACAGCTATAAAGATTAAATAAGTTGGGGCGCCTGGGTGGCTCAGTTGGTTAGGCGACTGCCTTCGGCTCAGGTCATGATCCTAGAGTCCCGGGATCGAGTCCCACATCGGGCTCCCTGCTCGGCGGGGAGTCTGCTTCTCCCTCTGACCCTCCCCCCTCTCATGTGCTCTCTCTCTCTCTCTCTCATTCTCTCTCTTTCAAATAAATAAATAAAATCTTAAAAAAAAAGATTAAATAAGTTAAATAAGTTAATAGGTGTACAGTACTTAGAATACTTTCTGCAATATAATAAACAGTAAATATTAGCTGTTACCATGATCATTATTATCAATGATGCTGGGATTTGGAAGTATTAAATACACTGTGCCTCTACTATTTGTTGTAATAAGGAAAAATAGAGCTTTATGCTATATTCTGTGAGCTTTGATTAGGACAAGAGTTTGTTGGGGTGCCTGGGTGGCTCAGTCAGTTAAGCGTCTGCCTTCGGCTCAGGTCATGATCCCAGGGGCCTGAGATCGAGACCTGCGTCTGGTTCCCTGCTTAGCAGGGGAGTCTGCTTCTCCCTCTCCCTCTGCCCCTCCGCCTGCTGGTGTGTGCGCTCCCTCTCTCTCTCAAATAAATAAAATCTTTTTTAAAAAAGTTTGCTTACAGGTGAAGAAAGCTCACATAATTCTTTTTGCATTCCTTTTCTTCATAACACTCCAGCCCAGTCACTCCACCAGCACAGTCTTGTACATGGACAACCCAACCCATTATCATCTCCTCCTTGTGCCTTCTGTACTTTCAAGAAACAGAAATATCAAGGATCAAATAACTAAAAACCAAAGTGGGCCAAAAGCTACTATGCGTTGGGGAAGGTCATTTCTGCAGGTGTTTGCAAGTAATACCGTAGGGAATCTGATGTTTGGTTGAGGCAGGGGTTGTTCTCAGGATCCCATTATGCTCTTAAAAATTATTGAGCATCCTCACATTCCCTCCTCCTCTGAACTAGAGCTTCCCTCAGTACAGAGAGAGCATTTTAGTGCAGTGTTTTCCAGTGGCAAGTTGTAATCTTAGTAGGTCATGGTATTAGTTTCCTGAGGTTGCCATAGCAAATCACCACAAACATGGTGGCTTAAAATAATAGAATTCTCTCATAGCTCTGGAGGCCAGAGGTCTGAAATCAGGTGTCAGCAGGGCTGTATTCCTTCCAAAGGCTCTAGGAAAGAATCTGTTCTTTACCTCTTCAGCTTCTGGTGGCTGTAGGTGTTCTTTGGCTTGTGGCCACATCACTCTAATCTCTGCCTCCATGGTCCCATGACTTCCTCCTCTTCTGTTTTCTCGTCTGTCTGAAATCTCTCTCTGCATTTCTCTTATAAGAGCACTTGTCATTGAATTGAGGACCTACCCAGGTGGTAAAGAATGATCTCCTCATTTCAAGATCCTTAATTACATCTGCAAAGATACCTTTTCCAAGTAAATTAACAGGTTCTGGGGATTAAGACGTGGACATATCTTTTGGGGGCCACCATTCAAGAAATTGCAGTAATAAAATCATTGTAGTGTACTGAGAAACTTTTTAATGGAATAGGGCAGACAAATATCAGTCATAGAAAGAATAATATTTAGTGAAATTTTTCTTAAAGATTTTATGTATGTATTTGAGAGAGAGAGAGTGCGGGGAGAAACAGAGGGAGGGGACAAACAGACTCCGCGCCAAGCATGGAGCTCGACGCAGGGCTCCATCCCATGACCCCGAGATCACGACCTGAGCTGAAATCAAGAGTCAGACACTCAGCTGACTGAGCCACCCAGGCGCCCCTAGTGAAATTTTTATATATATCATATTTATATGTCTGTGTATACTAGGTTACCATGTAAAATATATTTCTTACTGTGGATCTTGGTTTTAAAAGGTTGAAATCCACTATCTATAACTGCATTATTTCACAGGTAAAGAAATAGTGTAAAGGAATTATGTAACATGTCAAGATCACATAGATCGTAGAATTGGCACTTTTTTCTACTATACCATTGCTAGCTTTAACTCTTTGTCTTAGATTGCCTTTCAGAGTGCATACTTATTTCCTTCATTTGTCTCTAAACTCATCTTTTTTTACTTATTATGAAAATATCCAAATATCAAAATATATAACGGACTCCCATGTACCCATCACCCAGCTTCAACAGTTACCAACTCATGGCCAGTCTTTCATCCAAAACTCTTTTCATCCTCTCCCCAATCCACCCCACTCCTGTGTTATTTTGAGACAAATGTCATATTGTATCACTTCATCAGTAAATATTTCAGTTTATATCTCTAAAAGGTAAGGTTCTTCCTTTTTAACATAACCACAGGGGTGCCTCGGTGGCTCAGTCGGTTAAGCATCTGCCTTTGGCTCAGGTCATGATCCTGGGGTCCTGGAATCGAGCCCCACATGGGGCTTTCTGTTCAGTGGGGAGCCTGTTTCTCCCTCTCTGCAGCTCCCCCTGCTTGTATGCGCCCCCCCACTCACAAATAATTTTTAAAAATAACATAACCACAACACTATTATCACACCTTAAAGAAGTAAACATTACTTCCCAAATACCATCAAATATGCAATTATTATCCAAATTTCCAATTTTTTCATAAATGTAATAAACAGTATGAGTGGATACTTGTTTTACAATTTGTTGCTTGAATCAGGATCCATATAAGGTTCACATAATTGATAATAATTTTTAAGATTTTTTTTTTTAAAGATTTTATTTATTTATTTGAGACAGAGAGAATGAGAGAGAGAGCACATGAGAGGGGGGAGGGTCAGAGGGAGAAGCAGGCTCCCCGCCGAGCAGGGAGCCCGATGCGGGACTCGACCCAGGGACTCCAGGATCATGACCTGAACTGAAGGCAGCGGCTTAACCAACTGAGCCACCCAGGCGCCCAAGATTTTTTTTTAATCTACAGATTCCTCCTTCCATCTCTTACCACCCCTACCTGCCATAAAATTTATGTGGAAGAAACAGAGTTGTTTGTCCTGTAGTGTTCCCACGTTAGGACTTTGTTGATTGTGTTCCTATGTTGTCCTCTAGCTAGTTCCTCCGTCCTCTGTATTTCTGTAAATCACTTGCCTCATCTTTGTTAAGCTTTCAATGTATATAGACTGGGCATATTTCCTAATATGTATTCTGTA
>NC_138373.1:152835153-152890849 GCF_054177405.1 Leptonychotes weddellii
ATGTTGTCCTCTAGCTAGTTCCTCCGTCCTCTGTATTTCTGTAAATCACTTGCCTCATCTTTGTTAAGCTTTCAATGTATATAGACTGGGCATATTTCCTAATATGTATTCTGTATATTTTCTAAAGCTAGATTCCAGGAAATACTTGTTTTTCCTTTTTCTCATTTTTCACTGTTCTTAACTATTTTCTTTTTTTTTTTTTCTTTAAGATTTTACTTATTTATTTGAGAGAGAGAGAGAATGAGAGCACGAGAGGGAAGAGGGTCAGAGGGAGAAGCAGACCCCCCGCCGAGCCGGGAGCCTGATGTGGGACTCGATCCTGGGACTCCGGGATCATGACCTGAGCCGAAGGCAGTCGCTTAACCAACTGAGCCACCCAGGCGCCCTTAACAATTTTCATACTGCCCAGAAACCTTTACCATTTTGTCTTTCTAATCATCCAAGAAGCTATAATTTTTTTCAGTAATCCTCTGTAAATTTAATTCAGAGTTAACATTTAAGACTCCTAACTCACCAAATGTATACACCTCATTCATACTACATAGTCCCTACAAAAACCTTTAACTTGATCCAGACATCACATCCTCCTGTTGTAGCGGTTGTATGTTCACGAGGAGATTGTATAGTACTGACTGTGTTGTTGGGATCAACAGAGAACACCTACTGAGCAACAGGGTGGAGGGATAAGAGCAAAGATTTTGGAGTTTAATAAACCTAGGTTTTGGGGGGGCCTGGGTGGCTCAGTCAGTTAAGCATCTGCCTTCAGCTCAGGTCATGTTCCCGGGGTCCTGGGATCAAGCCCCGCATAGGGCTCCCTGCTCAGTGGGGAGTCTGCTTCTCCCTCAGCCCCTCCCACTGCTGGTGCGCACTCTGTCCCTCTCTCAAATAAAGAAAATCTAAAATAAAAACAACCAAAAAAACCCTAGGTTTGAATTCCAGCTTCCCCAGTAATGTGTAACATGGCACAAATTACTTCTTTGAATCCAGTTCCTTGTTTGTAAAAAAGCCATGATGATGGCAGTTAAAATCCTAATTCTGTAATTTGGTATACAAAGAAAGCCTTTCACTGTCTGATCCTTACCTTTCTAATCTTTTCATCTTCCTCCAGCAACACTGACCTGAAACTCTTTCCCCCCCCCCCACCCACACACAGTGCCTTCTATGCCTTCCCTTTCATAATCTCATTCATAACACCTTCCAGACCCATTTCTCTTTCAATTGACTGATTTTTTTAAAAAGATTTTATCTTTAAGTAATCTCTACACCCAACATGGGGCTCTTACTTAAAACTAAGCCAGCCAGATGCCCTTCACTTGAGTAATTCTTATTCAGAGTAGGCATCCCCTGCTTCTACAGTCCCACACCAACACCTTTTGTGTGCTTCTCTGTGTTCCCCAGAGCACTGTGTGCCTATCTTTGTTTTTGTACCCATCCCGCAACATTGTATTAGTCTCTGTGCTCTCAAAAAAACCTTGTGAATGAATCCACCATGGTGTTCACCATGTAGTGTTAGTGTCGTTTTGTTTTACCTCCAGTAGACTGTATATTCTTTAAAGACCACAGCAAAGACCTCCTTATGTCTTTTTCTAGCATGTGTTCCAGTCGCATGTTTAAATCTTGTTGAATGAATGCTAATAACAGTGTTTGTTGTATACCATGATTAAGCATTTTTCAGACATGATTTAATCTAGCTCTAACATTTCCAAGGTTAAATGAGATAGCATGTGCATATTTTCTCATACTTCACATATTCTCAATAAGAATGTTAATTCTCTTTTTCTGAATTTTATTTTTTTTATTTTTTATTTTTATTTTTATTTTTTTAAAGATTTTACTTATTTATTTGACACAGAGAGAGACAGCAAGAGAGGAAACACAAGCAGGGGCAGTGGGAGAGGGAGAAGCAGGCTTCCTGCCGAGCAGGGAGCCTGATGCGGTGCTCGATCCCAGGACCCTGGGATCATGACCTGAGCCCAAGGCAGACGCTTAACGACTGAGCCACCCAGGTGCCCCTCTTTTTCTGAATTATAGGACACAGCTTCACACTACCTCTGTGAAATACCCTCACCCCTTCCTTGCTTTTGTTTGTTGCCTTCCTTCTGTTCCCATAGCTCCTTATTCATACTCTATGTGTATGTACCTCTGTTATACTGCAGTAGACTGAGGTTGCTAAGGGTAAAAATTATCTCATTTTTGTATTCCTAGGGCCCAACACAGGCCCTGACTGGCACAGAGGAAGGGCCATAAAAATATTGAAGGAGATCCTAACTTGCATTTTTCTAGAGCATCTGTCTGCTGGAGATAGATCAATGTATACATACTGTGAGGACTTTCTGCATAATTGTTCCATTTCACTTTATTTTTCCTTCAGGATGCTTGTCATGTTCTCAGCGAAGGTACTCCCTCCAGCCCATCCCAGAGAGGAGAATTCCAAACCGATACTTAGGCCAGCCCAGCCCCTTTACACACCCACACCTCCTCAGACCAGGTAAGCCCTTTTAACTATAATAACTCTCTCTCTCTTTAGATGCTTTACTTAGAACTGTGCTATCCAATAGAATTTTTTTGATGATGTAAGTGTTCTAGATCTGTGCTGCCCAATACAGTAGCCACCAGCCACAAGTGATTATTGCATACTTAAAATGTTGCTAGTACAACTGAAGAACTTAATGTTTTATTTTATTTTAGTTTTTTAGGTAACTGAATTTTAAACTTAAAAAGGTACATGTGGCTAATGGTACTGTGTTGATGGCACTATCTAGAGCAATAAATACAATAAGCCTTACAATTCAGAATTATCAATGAAAAGTATGTATTTCAGGATATTTTAAAAGAAAAGTTACATTACTTTCTAAGACATAGTTGCTAGGTCAGTCAAACGATTGAATCCCTGTAAACTGCTATGTTAAAGACATTTTAGAAAACATGTTTTTCTTGGGGCACCCAGCTGGCTCAGTGGACCATTAGACTCATGATGTCAGGGTTGTGAGTTCAAGCCCCGTGTTGGGCATGGAGCCTACTTAAAAAAAAGAAAACATGTTTTTCTTGAGAGTACTAAATGCTCACTTCATTTAACAAAAATATTGCTAGGTAGATTACATTAGATTTCCAGATTTGATTTTCACAACTTTGAGAGGTGATAACAATGATAAAGAGACAGTTAAGGGGTGAACTGTGGTAAATGAATACCATTCCAAACAGGTAGATAGGGCAAAACCAAATGCTTTATAGAAAAAGCAGTCAGATTTTCAAGGGAAATTAATTGTTGCTTCTGCCATGGGAAGTTAAATCTGTATTTATTATGTAAGTATATAGACTAATAATCTAAATTGCCTTTAGAAATATGTTACTCTTTCACTATCTCCACTCAGTGAATGATACCAGTGTGTCTCTCAGTGAGGGCTTCCTTTTGCTGATTCTTCATCAGACTGGAATTCCTGCTGGGAAATCGGCTGAGACTCAGGAAATGCAGCTCACCACTGAAATACACAAGAAATCAGAGTTTTTCAAAGCTGTAAGGTAAGCTTACTAGCATTCCAGTTAGTATTAATTTAAGTATTTCTCTAACCTATCAACCTACCTATAACCTCATTTAAAAAAAAAAAGTTGAATTGACATTGAATTTTACCAGCTTTGAAAATTATTGATTTCTCGTGGTGAGATATTTTTACATGATGAGCTGCATTTTCTAGGCCTTGAAACTAGTAACCATATTGTCAAGATGATAGCCTCTATCTAAACTGTTTTCTATGTGTGTTATGTGCATAACTGTATAAAAAATGCTTGTAAATAAATATACATGATACATATTCATAAATGTATTATGCTCATATCAGCTATGGGGGGGAAAGAGATGTCTGTCTTAATTTTTACTCTTCTGGACATAGGGTTTTAGACATTGGGGTAAGAGGGGTTAGAAGTAGATGGAATTTTAAAACAGAATCATCAGTATTAAAGAAAGCAGGTATACAGTTTTTGCCTTATGTAAGTATCCAAAGTATTAATCAATTGTCTTTCTCTAGGTAGACATGGAGGTGTTAAAATGATTATGGAGTGGAGAAAGAGTAAATTATTGAGAAAAAATAAAAGGCATGTAATTTTTTTTAAAATAAGTTTCTTTTACAGAGGCAGTCAGTTGGTTAGTTTGGAGTATGAAATTATATCATCTGTTACTTGGTTTTCTTCAGAAAGTTTCATGTTTGGCATAGCTATTTTCCCAGTACTTGTAAGTACTTAAAACTTTTGGGAAATAGCTCAATCCTTTCTCTATTACACGAGATCCATATGTATTATAGAAATATTAGAGAATACAAGTAAAAATATTTTTTAAAAAAATTACTCATAATTCCACTGCTCATAGAAAACCACTGTTGAGATTTTGGTATATGTATCTTTCTAGGCTTATTTTTTATAAAGAAGTATGTGTGTCTGTGTGTGTGTGTGTGTATACACATGTGTATACTTTGTATACCAATCAGTTATTCCCTAAAAATAAATTCTTAGAAGTGAAATTACTGCATCAGCTCTTTCTGAATTCTGGGGAGCTATTTCCTCTCGATTTTTCCTGGCCATATCCACCCAAGTTTCCTGAAGCAAGAGTAACCTGGAAAATACTCAACAGAGTGGCTCAGAGATAAAGGAATTCTAACTGTGCTACTACTGCTTGAGATGGAAATGAAAAATCAGACTGACTCCCCCCAAGGTCTCCTAGTGATTTCTAAAATTTATTTCCTTAAAGTATGTATGTATTTATTTTTAAGTAATCTCTAGGCCCAACATAGGGCTTGAACTCGCAACCCCAAGGTCAAGAGTCGCATGCTGTACTGCCTGAGCTAGCAAGGCACCCCCCATTTCTTCTTTTTTAACATTGCCATCCCAGTGCTAAGGACTGTGTCTGTAGAGACAGAAAATGTCGGTTCATCCTCCTTGATCACACTAATATGCCCACCACTTATCACCCAAGCAGGAAAAAGTGATTCCATGCGGGAAGGCAAGTGGCATTCTGAGCTATTCAGTGTGAATCTACTTTTTTTTTTTTTTTAAAGATTTTATTTATTTATTTGACAGAGAGAGAAAGGGAGAACAGGAACACAAGTAGGGGGAATGGGAGAGAAACAGGCTTTCCACCAAGCAGGGAGCCTGTTGCGGGGCTCGATCCCAGGATCCTGGGATCACGACCCAAGCTGAAGGCAGACGCTTAACGACTGAAACACCCAGGTGCCCCGTGAATCTACTTTTTATAATATCTGTGCAGATAGATACTTACATAGTTCCTGGACATTGACACAGGAGTAATGCTGTCATTAACAGAACAGCAAGGTGTTCAACTCACATAAACACTGCAACTTACCAGAGAATAGGAAGAACTACTGCCTAATGAAGCATTATTTCCAAGAACTTATATTTCTAACATTGTTACGTTCCTGGGCACATTTAATTTTGGAATATGTGATGTAGTTTATAGCGCTTTAAGAAAGAGAGTTGGGCTTGTCAGAATGACTTGTCTGACATACCCAGAACCACTTGTTTTTCTTTCAACTACAGTATTGAAGAGATTCATTGGGAAGTATTCAGATTATAGCTGTGTGACCCCACAATTTGAGGGAATGCTTTTACCATTTACCTGTTTGTCCCTTATCATCAAATATAATGGCTGAGGCTATACAGTTACTGTGAAGTATGATATTTAAAGTGATGAAAAGGTTGGTTCTAGAGTGAGTGCTAGATAATAATTCCTGAATCTTCTTCCCTTAGACAATTAGGTCTCCATCTTTCAGTCATAGTTTAGTTGTGGTTCTGCCTTGAGCAAGGGGTGTATTTTTTTTTTTAAGTTTTATTAAAATGGTTGACTTCAATATCTAAAAAATCAAGATTTATTTTGGTGGGGTAAGATTTTTATACTATTTAAAAGATTAAAATATATATCCAAGAAATGACAGAAATTCCAGGTGGTCTGAATCTGCCTAGACCACTGGGTGAGCTTTTTAAAAATATACATACATGCCATGATCCTATAGACTTACTGAATCAGAATCTCAAAGGTAGGGCTTAGGCCATATGTTTTGAAGAGCTCCCTGGGTGTTTCTGATGAACACCACTTACCTAATGGGTACTCATTCAGGTGGGTGCATGAGATGCCTAAAACCAGATCTTTGGCCACAGGTCACATTTTGAAGCAGAGTGTGCCTTCCCCATACCTCTCTTACATCCTCATCCCCAAACACTCAGTTCTTAAACTCATTCATAGCTTTATCATCACCACCATCACAGAGTTTACAGAATGATGACTTTACATTTATGTAGCCGTTTCAAAACAGTTTTTATAGGTTACACCTGATGAGCAGAATAGTAGTATAAAAATGTTTTGTATTCTAGAGGGGTACCTGGGTGGCTCAGTTGGTTAAGCATCTGCCTTCAGCTCAGGTCGTGATCCCAGCATCCTGGGATTGAGCCCCACATTGGGCTCCCTTCTCGGTGTGGAGTGTGCTTCTCCGTCTGCCTCTGCCCCTACCCCTGCTCGTGTTCCCTCGCTCTCTCTTTTTCTCTCTCAAATAAATAAATAAAATCTTTAAAAAAAAGTTTTGGGACGCCTGGGTGACTCAGTTGGTTAAGCCTCTGCCTTCATCTCAGGTCATGATCCTGGGGTCCTGGGATGGAGCCCTACATCGAGGTCCCTGCTCTGCAGGGAGTTTGCTTCTCCTTCTGCCTGCTGCTCCCCCTGCTTGTGTTCTTGATCTTTCTCTCTCTGTCAAGTAAATAAATAAAATCTTTAAAAAAAAATTTTTTTTGCGTTCTAGAGATTTTAAATTTAAGTTCAGGGTCTAATTTTTTTAATAAATATTTCACCATGAAGTCTACCTGTATTTTTTTTTTTAAAGATTTATTTATTTGAGAGAGAGTGCACACATATGAGCTGGGGGGGGAAGGGCAGAGGGAGAGAATCTTCAAGCAGACTCCCCACTGAGCGCAGAGCCCGAGGGGGATAGGTGCTCGATCTCACAACCCATGAGATCATGACCTGAGCTGAAACCAAGAGTCAGAGGCTTAACTGACTGAGCCACCCAGGCGCCCCTACCTATTTTTTAATAAAGTAATATATTTTCTTTTCTCACTTCCTTTGTACCTATGGAATTTTTTAAATGACCACATTATTTGTATTGATTGTGCATTTTCCTCTTGTCTTCATTTTCTGAAATAGATTTTAATGCAGAATAAAGACTGGAGTGGTTACATATATAAATTTACAGGTGACTAAACCTATATATATAACCTATATGTATGGTGTTTGTTGATTACTCATTTCAGGTTACCATTATACTGATAATTAGTTTATAGAAATTCCATAAACTGTCATCTAGTGCAGAATTATGGAGTATTTCTCTCTTTTTTAATGCTGGGAGAAAAGAAAATTGGAGATACAATAATTTTCCTGTGGTTTAAATACTGATACATTAAAAATAAATGACTTTTCGGGGCGCCTGGGTGGCTCAGTTCGTTAGGCGACTGCCTTCAGCTCAGGTCATGATCCTGGAGTCCCGGGATCGAGTCCCGCATCGGGCTCCCTGCTCGGCAGGGAGTCTGCTTCTCCCTCTGGCCCTCCTCCCTCTCCTGCTCTCTGTCTCTCATTCTCTCTCTCTCAAATAAATAAATAAAATCTTTAAAAAAAAAAAAATAATAAATGACTTTTCTATTTCTCTTTAACCTTTGTGCATATTTCTCATTCATATTGAGAAATCTCTGAAGTAAAGATTAGCAAGAATCTGCTCTAGACAAGAATCAGGAATCTTATAAAGAACTGAATAATAAAAAGCTTCTGAATCACATGAGACTCCTTATTGTGGGAGAAAGCCAAAGACTTTCAGGGTTTCTATGTAAATATTACTTTGATAGGGATAGTGGTTGTCCATGTAAAGTTTACTCTTTCAGTGTCCTCCCTGGCTTTGGATTACCAGAATGACATCTTTAAGTATAATTCTTTTTTTTTTTTTAAGATTTTATTTATTAATTTGACAGAAAGACACTCAGCGAGAGAGGGAACACAAGCAGGGGGAGTTGGAGAGGGAGAAGCAGGCTTCCCGCTGAGCAGGGAGCCCAATGTGGGGCTCGATCCGGGGACCCTGGAATCATGACCTGAGCCAAAGGCAGACGCTTAACTACTGAGCCACCCAGGGCACCCCTTTAAGTGTAATTCTTCATGGTGGTAATAATTGTATCTACTATTTATATAGTGCTTACTGTTCTAAGTATTTTAACTTATTTAATCCTCCTGACAACTTTGAGAAGTAATTGCTATTACTATCTCCGTTTGACAGATGAGAAAACTGAGTCATAAAGCAGTTTGGTAGCTCTCCCCAAGTCACTCAGTAAGTTGTTGAGCCAGGATTCCAACTCAACGGAAGTCTGACTGTGAGTCCATACTTAACCACAAAACAATACAAAAGACTTGTACCAAAGAATACTATCTGGAACTTCTGAAAAGTCTATTTTTGTCATAGGTTTTTAATAAGAAGAAATTCACCTGAGGGAAGTCTTAGTGTAAAAGGTATTTCAAGTTTAGAGAGTAGTATACTTTTTTAAATGTCGTGAAATTTACATATCATGAATTGCACGGATCTTAAATTTACATATCATGAATTGCAATTCAGTAAGTTTTGACAAAGGTAGATGCCAATATAACCCACACACCTCAGTCAAGATATAGAACGTTTTCATCACCCCGGAAAGTCTTCTCCCCTCCAGTCAGTACCCCCTCTCCATCTTTAACCATTGCTCCAGTTTCTATCAACATGGATTGTTTTGCCTCTTCTTGGAATCATACAGTATGTACCGTTTCTGTCAGGCTTGTTTTGCTCAATGTATGCAAATAAAATCTATTTAGGGTACTTCTTTAATTGTTTATTTGGTCATTTCATTTTTTTCAGAGAGGTCTGTATTTTACTTTATAAAGGAAACATTTATTAACTTTTTTTTACCCCCATTCTCCAGCTACATAGTAATAGATCAATTTGTAAACTACTTTCTTATAGACAATAAAAACTACCTAATATTAAACACAATTGATTTTAAGAACACTGGTTCAAAATCAGACCATATTAAAATCCTAATCTAGTTATTTTTGGGAAATAATTAAAATACATACCTAGATTATAGCAAAGATTTGCATCTTTCTGTCCATTTTCAGTCTTTGTAAAACTTTCCTCTTGGGTTTTCTGCTTGGCTGATTAAATATGAAGAACATTTTTCTTATTCTCTTGAGAAGAGCAATCCTGAATGTCCTAAAAGAGCTCTTCCTCTTAGCTGTAGAGTCTCAGAATTGATTGTGAGACTTTGCTATTTGCAGAGTCCAGATTGTGACATGTAGGCATTTGATTGGTAAAGAAGCTTGTTAGAATAGCCCCTCTATCCTTAACTGATTCCACATGATAAAATACTAACTTTGTTCCTTACTACATTACAGTGTGACAAAGTTACCAGGATGTCTATTCAGACACGGTTTTATTGGAGAAATTCAGGCCAGATTGACCATTACAATGGTTAGTTTTATGATCAAAGGCCATAACAACTGCCAGGTTTATCTCTAGGGTTTAAGTTCATTACTTTATAACACCTTTTTTATTTCCTCCTTCAAATGATAAGAAAAGATGTCTTTTTTTCCTTGGATAATTTTTTGTCATGACCAAAGAGTTCTTTGTTACTTTGAGATTTCAGAAGTTTGGAAGCATTTAGTTAATGGTCCACTCTATAGCGTTGATGATTCGTAAGTTTAGGAAAAGGTAGCCAGTGTTTTAAATGTTTCTCATGTAGTCATTTGTATGAAATTGGATTGAGGAGGTAGAGGAGTATCTTGAAGGGAGTAAAAGATAGTTTTCCAATCCTGTTTTGATTTCCAAATAGTTGTATCTTTTTTCAGAAGTTTCTTTACAATATATCTCTGTATATGCTTTGTTATTAATGAGAACAGGAGAGAACACATACATTAAGGTCATTAAAATTGTGAATTTTCTTATTTCCCAAAATTAAAAACAAACACAGAATGAACTGATTTGTAATTTAGTTTTATTACATGGACTATAGCTGTGAGGAAACCAAAGCAAAGCACAGGAAAGGGAGAAAAGAGAAGACAAAAAGGAAAGGTTGGATGATCCACCAGTTACAACCAGCCTCTGCTTTTATAAGAGGGTATTTACTGCTTGGGTACATTGGGAAATGTCCAATGTTGGGTAACAGTGGCAGACTTAACATGAATAATTATCAGAGATAAATAGTTAAGCTTTTCCTGGGCTCTGGTACAAAGTTCAGTATTCTGCCCAAGAACCCTAGAGGACTCTTAGCCAGTTCAATCCCGGGGTGGGGGGGTGGGGAATGCAATGTGAGCTCTTCCAGGACTGACTCTGTTGGCTTACTTACCTTTTATTTCTTACCAACTTCATCAATAAAAATGTGGATTTTTTTTTCTCTTATATATAAATAAAAGTTAATTTATTTTATTAATGAAATGCAAGCTATAGAGTTTGCTGGAGAGATAAACTATACATAGGTAAAACAACTAGACTCTTCCAAGGCAATCATAAACAACTGAGTTTCATGTACTGAACATGAGTACTAAGAAAATTCAAAGGTCTTTGACCCAGCAATGTCTGTCCTGGGACTATCCCATAGAAAGCACCAGTACATAAGGCATAAAGGTACCAGGATAAGTACAAAGATCTTTATTATTACAGCAAAAAGCTGAAAATAATATACATGCCCACCAGTATAGAAATGGACCAGTAAGTTATGATACATCACCCCAAGAAATATACGGAGACATCAAGCGGAATGAATTGAAGCTATGCAAGATGACTTGGTGGGAGGGATTTCTATGAGGTGTCACTGTGATAGAAAAGCAGGATACAGAAGAATGTGTAGTATCCCATGTTTGTAAAACACTAGTAACCAAAAAACCCTAAATGCAAGTATATGAGTATTGAGAAAAATAGGAAAGGATACATGCTAGATTACCAGTGTGGGTGAGGTATTCATGTGGGTAGAAGGAGGGAAGGGAAGTGACGAATCAAACAGCAAAGGAAAAGGGGGAAAATATTTATTGAAAGAGTTCAGTATGATGTGATTACCTTTATACACAACTATAGGATGTATATGTAAGAAAATGAAACAATTAACTTAAAAAAAATAAGAGGGACAAATTAACGTGACCTGGGCTCATCAGGAAAGCCCTTTGAATAAGAGGAGTCTAAAAACAAACATGCGTTGAGCCTGAAATCTTGGGAATGGAATTGCTGTGGAGGGAGAAGAGATTTTGGAAAAGGGACACATTGTCAGCAGGGTAATAGGGAAAGAACAGATTGGACCTATGTAAGACATAAGAAGGAATTAATTTCAGAATAATTGGAGAAATGATTAAAAAAAGTTGGCCAAATCACTGAAGACCATATATTATGTGATTTCATTATATGAAATTTCTGCAATAGACAAATCCATAGAGACAGAAAATAGATTAGTGGTTGCCAAGGGCTTGGGCAGATTGGGAGGAAATGGGCAGGGGTTTATTTTGGGAGTGATGAAATACTCTAAAGTTGATTTTTGTAATGTTTGTACAATTCTGTGACTATACCAAAAACCATTAAATAGTACATTTAAGTGGGTGGATTGTATGCTATGTAAATAATATCTCAAGCTGTTTTTTAAAAGTTGACCAGATAAATTGGAATCACCTGGTAGAGAGCATTAAAATCTACTTAAGAGTTTGAATTTGATCTAATGGACAACAAAGAACCATTGTAGGTTATGAGTATGACATGGACTGCCCATGATCTCTCTTTTTCTCTTTATTTGGGATTTTAATTTTGAGAGTATATACTCATTGAAACAAAATTCAAATAATAATAAAAAGATGTTAGAAAGGGACACCTGGGTGGCTCAGTCAGTTAAGTGACCAACTTGATTTCAGCTTAGGTCATGATCTCAGGGTTGTGAAATTGAGCTCTATGTGAAATCAAGCACTGGGCGTGGAGCCCGCTTAAGATTCTCTGTCTCCCTCTCCCTTTGCCCTCTGCCTCCCACTGGCACATGTTCTCTCTAAATAAATATAGCATGTTAAAAAGAAAATCTCAGTCTTAACTCAATCCCCATAGATTACCACTATAAAATTTGGGGTTCTTTCCGTTTTTAAAAAAGATTTTATTTATTTGAGAGAGAACATGCATTCATGAGCAGGGAAAGGGGCAGAGGGAGAGGGAGAAGCAGACTCCTCACTGAGCAAGGAGCCCGATGCAGGGCTCGATCCCAGGACCCCAGGATCATGACCTGAGCCAAAGGCAGACAGTTAACCAACTGAGCCACCCAGGTGCCCCAGAAATTGTTTTTGGTTTTTTTTTCTAATTTTTTTGCTCTTTGTTTTTGTGTTTTATTTTAATAATTGGGATCATATTACCCATCTTGTACTGTAATTTTTTCATACAGCAGTATTTCATGGCTATCTTTCCATGCTTGGATGTGGAGACTGGCTACTACAGGAAATAATAGTAATCCACATCACGAAGTCAATGTAAAGATTAAATGAGCTGATACCTATAAGTAATTAGAATAGTACCAGACACATAAGAAGCATTCAGTAAGGGGCACCTGGGTGGCTCAGTCGTTAAGCATCTGCCTTCGGCTCAGGTCATGATCCCAGGGTCCTGGGATCGAGCCCCGCATTGGGCTCCCCGCTCAGCAGGAAGCCTGCTTCTCCCTCTCCCACTCCCCCTGCTTGTGTTCCCTCTCTCGCTGTCTCTCTCTCTCTGTCAAATAACAAAATCTTAAAAAAAAAAAAAAGAAGAAGCATTCAGTAAGCATTAGGTGGTGTTTTACTATTATTATTGCTAGGTGTAGGCTGAGGGATACAGCTTTCATGAGTGATTGTTTTAGTAGTTCTTTTATTTTGCAACCTGAAGTGAAAGCACACATAATTTCCAATACAGAAGGGAAACACTCACCCAGTCACCACTGGGCTAGCAACCAGGCAGTGTGCTGGGTACTAATATTGAGAACTAATATGTAACACTTCATAACACAGGTTCCTAATAAGAGTTTGTGAGTGGGCTTAGGTGAATCAGACAACTCTTGAAATATATGTCAAAAAAGTTTGTGTGTGCCTGCATGCAGTTTAGTAAACAATGAATCTATAGCTTTTATTTATTTATTTTTTAAGATTTATTTATTTGAGAGAGAGGGTGCATGTGCCCAAGCAAGGGGAGGGGCAGAGGGAGAGGGAGAGAAGCAGACTACCTGCTGAGCATGGAACCCCATCTAGGGCTCCATCTCACGACCCTGAGATCATGTCCTGAGCCAAAATCAAGAGTCAGAAGCTTAACCAACTGAGCCCCCCAGGTGCCCCTGAATCCATAGCTTCTAAAGATTCTTTGGGGAGTCTTCATTGCTTAAGAACCACATGCTTTATCAAGGTTGCTTCTCATGACAGCCCCAAGAGGTAGATAATATTGTTAGAGTTTTTGGAAAGTACAAAGATGGTCCCACTTGGAAAATAAAAAGATTTTCCCTCAGGGAGGGAACCCTCAAGGAAGTTATGTGTACCCAGCTCTACTGTTAATACAAAGTAGAGAGTGAAAAGTCCTATTAGAAAGGTACTATTATGCACTAGAAATTCAGAAGGAAAAATTTATTTTTAACTCTTGAAATTGGGGGAAGCTCTTTGGCCTTAAACTCTATTATGTTAAAAACTATACATCATTTTACAAATATTTATCAAATGCCCACTACATTCCAGTTGTTATTCTAGGCTCTGGGAATATAACATTAAACAGACAAAAATCTATGTCCTCATGGAGCTTGCATTCTTTCAGGAAAGTCATACACGGATAATGTCATCCTTCTCACCTTTTATTGACACTTCAGGTCAACCTTAATTATATGCCTAACAATGCCTTCCACATAATAAAGATTTGTTCAATAAAGATTTGATTGAATGAGTAAAAGAATGAAAGAGCTCTTATGGGGTCATGATTCCAGTTCTCCGGCAGGAACGCATTTAACTATCATTTCTTCCAACCTTTTTGCAGTGGAATAGAAAATTTGAAACTTGGGTCATCTCCTTAATTCCCCATGTGCTATGAGGAGATTTGGCATAAATTGAAGAAATGATCTTGGGTGTCTTCATCTAATATTAAGCTACCTTAAAAGTAGTTTGACACTATGTAAATGCAAAGCATCACTGTTATTTGTCATTTCTAGGAGAGGTGACGCCAGGACTATCTCAACTGGAATATGCACTTCGCAGGCACAAACTAATGTCTCTGATCCACAAGGAAACAGAAGGGCAGAGTGGGACAGACCAGACAGTGGTTCTCCTGTCCAACCCTACATACTACATGAGCAATGATATCCCCTATACTTTCCACCAAGACAACAATTTCCTGTACCTGTGTGGATTCCAAGAGCCCGATAGCATTCTGGTCCTTCAAAGCCTCCCTGGCAAGCAGTTACCAGCGCATAAGGCCATGCTTTTTGTGCCTCGGAGAGACCCTAGTCGAGAACTTTGGGATGGCCCACGATCTGGCACTGATGGAGCAATAGCTTTAACGGGAGTGGACGAAGCCTATACACTGGAAGAATTTCAACATCTAGTACCAAAACTGAAAGGTAACAAATGAGAGCAGAAGTCAAATCAAATCACAGTCCAGATTTTGGATTAAGACCTTCCTTGCCTATTTAGACAAAGTTCTTAATTTTCTAAAATGATTATCGTAGCGGCATTTCCTTGAGCACCATGAAAGGATCATAAATCTTTTCCACAAGACTTAAAGTGCAGAATGAGCATAGGTCATTCTTCCAGATCACTGACCAGTCTATTGGCCTCTGATCACTGCTTATTACTTCTGCCAACTCTTTAGAAAGAAGCAGTATTCTCAAAGGATGATCAGTGCATCACCAGCATCAGAATAACCTGGTGACACATATTAGAATTACAAATACATAATAGATAATTGAAAATGTAAAATCTTAGGCGCCCACTCCATACCTACTAGATCAGAATCTGACTATAAACAGGATTCTCAGGTGATTCATATAGTACACAGTTGAGTCCATGCCCCTCAAAAAGGTTGTTTTTCTCTACGTTTATTCTGGTAAAATTATAATCACTCATAATGTTTTAGGATTCCTTTTCTGGAACTTTTCAGAACCTACACTACATTATAAACTATCTTTAGTGATTCTTGTAAATCTACAGCTCTGGGAAGCATTTTATTTTTTGAAGTGTCCAAAAGTCGCTTAGAGCCAAATTTGGTAAATAAGATAGCTGATCAAGTTGGAAAGTACTAATTTTAGACAAAATATGTATGGTTGTAAAATTATAGTCTGATTTTCTTGTATGGTTTATAAATCATTTCTGAAGTCAGTTTCTAAAAAAAATTCCAAAATTGTTTCCAGTGATGATGGAATTTATTGAACTTGTTTCCTGCAAATACTCCTTTGAAAGAAAAAACTCATTTGAATATGCAAGTTCTAATATGTTTGAATTGTTTTCATTGCTTTATGCAAGTATTCTCTATGTTACAGAGGTAATTACTCAGCTAAATTAGTGGAACTTTTTTATATCTTCACAAAGTCAGAATCATTTTTTTTAGCTTTTTTATTTTTTTAATTAGTCGCTAGCTGTCCTATTCAACAGTGTAAATTTCATCAACCTAGTACTGTTAAATAAAGCCTTACACCAAATGTATTTCTCAAAAGTACTTTTCATTCACCATTCTTAATGTTAGTAGTTTACTAGATAAAAGTAGTAGGCAAAGGAAAAGATTCGTGAAATCATGCTTATTTAAAAGTTTAAAAACCAAAAAAAGTTGGGCTATGATTTCATACCCTAAGAACAGGTAGTAGAAGTGGTTTTACTGTTTTAAAAGTACAATTAAATTTCTATTAAAAATAAGATTAGCGTTTGACATATAATATACTTAAAACCATTTTTATTTTAAAATGAAAATATTTAGGAGGTTGTATCACTAATATATAACCAATCAAAATTTGTAGGATTTTTCCCCTCTTCTTTCCCAAATACTTTGTATAAAACATACAACCTTCAGACTTCAGTTGTTGGGAATGCTGCTCTTAGGCCACGTCAGGAAAAAAGAAAGGGACGAATGGAGACGTGGTGTAAGTGGGAACATTTTCATTATGGGCCTTCACATCTTATATCTCAGGCACATAGAGACCAGTTCCTTGGGTCTCTAGAGTTAAAAGGAGAACGTGGTTGTCTAATGAGAATATATGGCAGATGGGTTAGCACACATTATCCACTAGAGTGTTTCCATAGCCATGAAGAATTGCTCCTAAATGAGATAAGAACCTCCTTTCACTAACACTGAGATTGGAAAGGAAGAGAATACTTTTAACCAGGAGGTCAAGATCTGAGTATTTTTTTCACTCCTCTTATGTTTAGTTATTCAACAGTGCCTCTAGCTCAGTTGTGGTGTGGAGTTCTTTAATAAATAATGAAATCAAAGCTGGAGAAAAAGCTTTAGTCCCATCTACCATCTTTATAAGGAACCCTGAAGTTTGGGGGCAGAAAAGCTGTATATTCGGTGTCAGAATATCTTGCCATTTGCAGGGAATAGCCTTTCCAGTGATACATAACCCTTCAGTTGCTTCAGTCCTGAGAGAGTTATATGTCACGGGTTTTACAGTTTTCACTCTTGTTCAAGTCATTATAACAGTTGGTATTTCTTGTTAATTTTTATTTATTTATTTATTTTTTGCTGCTCATTTTAAGATGAGACAAATATGGTCTGGTATGACTGGATGAGGCCCTCTCACGCACAGCTTCACTCAGACTACATGCAGCATCTGACTGAGGTCAAAGCCAGGAGCAAGAATAAAGTTCGGGCTGTCCAGCAGCTGGTACAGCGCCTCCGGCTGATCAAATCTCCTGCAGAAATTGAGCGAATGCAGATTGCTGGGAAGCTAACATCACAGGTATGGTTCCTATTGAAAAAGTTTTTCCAAATTAAAAAATCTAAGTTCTTAGGGTTCGGTGGGTACCTTGAGGTACCCAATGCAGTAATCTTACAGTAGATGAGCATCTACCTTCTACTTTAATGTTTAGTGAACATGTCTAGAGACTTGCTCAATACCTTACAAGGCAAGATAAATCTGCCTTCTTGTATCTTTCATCCATGATCTTAGTTGTTTCTCCTTGGAGCAACATAAATTAATTCATTGTATTTCCTTTCCTAATAATAACCACAACAATAGTGGCAGTTAAACACAGTTTGATTGCTAAGGAAGACTCGGGACCCAAAATGACAGTGCTTACAAAGCTGTAATTTATTATAGGAAAGGGGTATAGTACAGCAACAGCATTAAAGTAAGAACACCTGTCACAGTCCATGGCTGTCTCACAGAAGGGTTCAGAGAAGCCAGGTGCAGGCTGTCATTGTCCTCCCTCAGTAAGGGCCGGGCAGGATGCTTTTTCCTCTCGTGGATAAGGAACCACAGATGGACACACAGAACACGTTGGAAACGGACCCAAAATGGAATCTCAGCTAGAGATTTTTGCGGTTTTGGTCATATTGGCTTATTCCTGCTGTACAACAGCAAAGCCCTTCAGAGAGCTCACAGAGAGACCAAATATAAACCATTAGTCTCACTGCTATCAGTATTCAGAACCTGGTACAAACTGCCCCAAAATTCTTTGTAACACTTTTCATTAATTGTGGTGAAATATATATAACATAAAATTTAAACTTTAGCCATTTTTAAGTGTACAGTTCAGTGGCATTAAATACATTCCCATTGTTGTGCAACCTCCAGAACTTCTTTATGATCCCATGTTGAAACTCTATACCCGTTAGACAATAACTTCCCATTTCTCCTTCCCTCTAGCCTCTGCTGACCACCATTTTATTTTCTGAGTCTATAATTTGACTACTTTTTAGGCACCTCATATAAGTGGAGTCATACAATATTTGTTACTTTATTTCTGACTTCTCTTTTTTTTTTTTTGACAGAGAGAGACAGAGAGAGAGGGAACACAAGCAGGGGGAGCGGGAGAGGGAGAAGCAGGCTTCCCGCTGAGCAGGGAGCTCAATGCAGGGCTCGATCCCAGGACCCTGGGATCATGACCTGAGTCAAAGGCAGACGCTTAACAACTGAGCCACCCAGGCGCCCCTATTTCTGACTTATTTCATCAAGCAAAATGTCTCCAGGATTTATCCATGCTGTGGTATATATATCAGAATTTCCCTTCTTTTTAAGGCTGAATAATATGCCATTTTATGTATATGCTACATTTTATTTATCTGTTCTTGTTTTGATGGACATTTGGGTTGTTTCTGTCTGTAGGTATTGTGAATAATTCTGCTATGCACATTCTGCTTTTCAAACCCCTACTTTCATTTCTTTTGGATATATACCCAGAAGTAGAACTAGTAGATCAAATGGTAATTCTATGTTCAATATTGTGAGGAACCACCGTACTGTTTTTCATAGGACTTGTACCATTTTACATTCCCACTGGCAATGGACAAGGGTTCCAATTTTTCCATATCCAGGCCAACTTGTTTTCTGTTTTTGGATAATAGCCATTCTAGTGTATGAAAGAGATTCTGACTGTGGTTTTAATTTGCATTTTCCTAATGGTTAGTGACGTTGAGCATCTTTTCATGTGTTCATTGCCCTCACAACACTTTTAATGAGTATGTTTCATGCTATGCCTTTACCAAAGTCAGTGCCATACAGGAATTTAGCCAAACAGCTCAAGCTAATTTCAGGAATTAACCCACACAGAGCAGTCCACCCCCATAACCCATTGTCAAGTCTTATTTCTAATAAAACGGTAATCCTTAGTGTGATATCATTTACTTGCCTTGCAATATCTCATAATCATATAAGAAAATAAAAATGTACATGCAGAATCCAAACATTTACAGTATCCAGTGTGGGGTTGGTATGGATTTAAACAGATAGCTAAACATCCATTTATACTTTCCCATGTTTTTGTAACTATACAGTTCTTTCGCTTCTTGGATCTATAAGTGTCTGCTCCTTATGGTATACATCTGCTGAATTATTAATCTATCATTAATCAACTCTAAATATTTCTCAGACCAGTTCTCCTCCATAGGGATAATGTCCTGAGATAGCTTTAATTCAGTCTCCCACTATATTTGATCGTTAATTTCAGTATTAGTATCTACAATATTAATTTCTTTATGCCTCCTATGTTATACCATATATAGCAATACCATTGTAGTTACAGTATAAATCAGAAAATTTTGGTATAGGGGCACCTGGGTGGCTTAGTCGGTTAAGCATCTGACACTTGGTTTCAGCTCAGGTCATGATCTTAGGGTTGTGAGATTGAGGTGTGCTTAAGGTTTTTTCTCTCTCCTCTGCCCCTTCTCTCCCCCTCTTGTGTGAATGCACACACACACTCTTTCAAAAAAAAATCTTCATGTAATTTTTTTTTTAAGATTTTCTTTATTTATTTGAGAGAGAGAGCATGAGCTGGATGGGGGGACAGAGAGAGGGGGAGAAGCAGACCCCCACTGAACAGAGCCAAATGCTGGGCTCAATCCCAGGACCCCGAGACCATGACCTGATCTGAAGTCAAATGCTCAGGTTACCGAGCCACCATCAGCTTACCATGCCCCATCATGGTGTAATTATTTTGTCCTCTCCAACACAATCTACCTTTTCTTTTCTTTTCTTTTTAAGTAATATCTACACCCAACGTGGGACTCGAGCTCAAAACCCTGAGACCAAGAGCCGCAGGCTCCACTGACTAAGCCAGCCAGACGCCCCTACAATCTATCTTTTCTTATGTACAATATATTATTTCTCATACGAATATAGATCAGAGGCCATATCTCTGTTTTTTTAGGATTCAAAACATCTTGAGAACATAACCAAGTTACATAGTTTGACAGATACTGGTTTCCAGTAAGAAGAAACCTGTAGCAGAACCCATTAATCCACTACAGGAAGCACTCTATATTTGATCATTAACATCAGTATTATCTGTCCAGTACTAGGGCGTGATCTCACAACCCTGATAACATGAGCTGAGCTGAAATCAAGACTTGGATGCTTAACCAACTGAGCCACCCCAGTGCCCCTTAGTAGGTCTTTTTCAGCAGTATGTCTTTCCTCATTAAAAACAAATATGCCAGGGCACCCGGGTGGCTCAGTTGGTCATGATCCCGGGGTCCTGGGATCCAGCCCAGAATCGGGCTCCCTGCTCAGTAGAGAGCCTGCTTCTCCCTCTCTCTCTGCCCCTCTCCCCACTCACGCTCACTCTCTCAAATAAATAAATAAAATCTTTAAAAAAAAACAAAAACAAATATTCCTGGGTGCCTGGGTGGCGCAGTCCTTTGAGCATCTGACTCTTGGTTTCAGCTAGGGTCCTGATCTCATGGGTCGTTGGATCAAGCTCTGTGCTCCATGGGGAGTCTGCTTGAGGGATTCTCTCCTTCTGCTGCCGCTTCCCCCCTGCCCTGTGCACTCCTGCGCTCTCTCTCTCAAAATAAATAAATCTTTAAAAAAAAAAAACAACAACAAATCTGCCTGACCAAATACTCCTAAGCAGCTCCTAATTCCACTAAAGCTCTCTTATTTCAAATGGGCCAACAGCAGACATGTCATTGAGTACTAACTGCCTTTGTACAATTAGGAAATACATTTGGTACTTCAAAAATGTTAATTCCCCCAGGCTTAGATCACATGAGTAGTAGTCACTCCTAATAGACTTTGGTTTGAGTGTTTCATAGCACTTCCCATAACCAAACAGATTTCAGAATTCTCAGGAATGTGGACCCACCGAGTTATACCTAGTGCTTGTCCTTTATCAGTGATCCAGGTGTCCCAGTTGTTCCTCCTTCTTGTGCCTATTTACTCACAATAACAGGGCAAATAGCTATTTTTACACATAATATTATTATTATTTTTTTTTAAAGATTTTATTTATTTATTTGACACAGAGAGAGACAGCGAGAGCAGGAACACAAGCAGGGGGAGTGGGAGAGCGAGAAGCAGGCTTCCTGCCGAGCAGGGAGCCCAATGTGGGACTTGATCCCAGGACCCTGGGATCATGACCTGAGCCGAAGGCAGACGCTTAACGACTGAGCCACCCAGGCGCCCAACACATAATATTATTTTGACAAAAGGGATATGCAGTAGATAACATTCTACCACCATATTCTGGTACGTTTTTATTTTAAGATTTTATTTATTTAGGGTGCCTGAGTGGCTCAGTCGTTAAGCGTCTGCCTTCGGCTCAGGTCATGATCCCAGGGTCCTGGGATTGAGTCACACATCAGGCTCCCTGCTCGGCGGGAAGCCTGCTTCTCCCTCTCCCACGCCGCCTGCTTGTGTTCCTGCTCTCGCTATCTCTCTGTTGAATAAATAAATAAAATATATATTTTTTTAAAAAGATTTTATTTATTAGAGAGAGCATGGGCGGGACGGGGGTGGGGGTGTGGGAGAGGGAGAAGCAGACTCCCGGCTGAGTAAGAAGCTCCACTTGGGGCTCGATCTCAGGACCCTGAGATCATGACCCGAGCGAAAGGCAGAGGCTTAACCAACTGAGCTGCCCAGGCGCCCCTCTGGTACCTTTTTAAAGCCATCATCATGATTAATGGCACATAATGTTCTTTGAGATTATTAGTCAATGTTTTTCAGATTCAGCCCGCTAAACACTTTCCACAGGTTGCTTCCCAGCACAGCTCCTCTATAATAGATGTATCCTGTGAAATGAGAATCAAAAAACATTTGCATTGTTGACAGAGCTCCCATTTATTTCTTCATCCATTTTGAGGACATACGTCACTCTGGGAAATGTATTTGTTAGGTTAGCTATTGTTCAGCTCTCTTTGGCTCTTCAGGAAAGGACACTCCATCAGAGTCCTTTGCCCCGACAGGCTTCTGAATCAAAGCTAAGAGAAAATATTATTCTCTTGCTTTAAGCATCTCTTTAGGCACCAAAATTATGTTAGATTTTCCCTTTTGTGGCATTCATTTATTGGTACCCTTCCCCTCAGCAACAATCTGGCCTTTCTTCCTTCTTTCAACACTAATTTTAACCCACACCTTTCCCCCTGAAGTAGAATTTTCTGGTTAGTCCATCTCCAATAATAGGGGGACAGATTGGATAAGTACAGAAAAATGGGACTGTACCATTGGCAACCAAGGCAGTTTTTTTTGAGCTTCAGTGGGGGCCAGTGGTCTATGTCATTGTTTTTTACATTGCTGCCTGGCTTGAGTTCCTCCATGTCCATTCATTTCATGGACTTTCATTGCCATTTCAAGAGAACGAATTAGGCCATCAATTTATTGATTGCAGTTACCTACAAACCCTGGCTTTGGGTTTCTTTGGTAAGCATCATTATGGCCTGCTTTGATTTGCCCTCAGAATTTCCATAGAGATTTCCAAAGAACAGTGCCCCACATGTGGGGATCTTTTACTATCCAGTTATTTATGGCCCACTTGTTAGACCAATTGCAGGGCAATTGGCAACAGCCTGGGATCAGTATTTACCCAAATAGCAAGACTTTTATTTGTATCTAGTTCTATCACAGCATATAATTCAGCTCAGTGGATCAGTCTGTTATTACCTTCTTCCATGAGGATTTTACCTTCTGCTGGACTCAGAGCACCTCCTTTCCATACAGAATTACTCTCAATTCTGAAACTACCATCTGTGAACCAGACCAATTACCTGGCATCCTTGGGCAGTTGGTTGAAAGAAGAGACCCAAGGAAAAAAGGCTCATAAATACAAGTCTGTCCCATCCCCTGGTCGCATGCTCTATATAGTGCATTTCCATTTCATGATGCAACTTTTTTGGGCATCGCTCTTCCTACTGGAATGTTCTTCTGACACTAGCAATGATATGATAGGTATTTCAGGTCCTAATTTGCTCTTGTAAGTCTTTTAGTTATTGGGGCGATCTCAGCAAATGCCCCAAAATAAATCAGCAACTGTCTTTCAAAAGACATAGAGTGGAAAGCAACATCTAATAATGTCTTAACACCAAAGCCAGAGGTCATCTTGGAGTAGTGATTATGGCTTTTGGTGGAAACCAGTTGGTATGAGTGCAGGGGCTGACACTTTCTAATATCATTTCAGTGTTAGGATCATATGGTTCTAACATAATAGCTTAAGTCATAGCCTTCTGCAGTCTAAGAAGACTTTTTTTGTTAAGGCCCCTAATCAAATAAGGCCTTTTTCATTGTGATTTTATGAATTGGGGCCAAGAACATCCCTAAGTGAAGTATGGTTTCTCTAAAAACCGAATATGTGCAGTAGTGTTGTTGAACCTCTTCAATCTGAGGGTCAGGGACTGATAACAATTTATTCCTAGTGGTTTGTGATATGTCACAGATTGCTCCAACCTATGTAATCTCCCAAAATTCCATAGTCTCTGTGGAGCCCTGGATTTCTAGCAAGGTTAATCAGTCATCCCCAGTCAGTCATATGATTTATGACCTTAGTAAAGTCGCTTTTAACTTGATCCGCAGTTTCAGATGAAAATAATAATACCCAGGGCACCTGGGTGGCTCAGTTGGTTAAGCGACTGCCTTCGGCTCAGGTCATGATCCTGGAGTCCCGGGATCGAGTCCCACATCGGGCTCCCTGCTCGGCAAGGGAGTCTGCTTCTCCCTCTGACCCTCCTCCCTCTCGTGCTCTCTCTCATTCTCTCTCTCGCAAATAAAAATTAAAAAAAAAAGAAAATAATAATACCCAGGCACCTGGGTGGCTCAGTCGGTTAAGCATCTGACTTTTGATCTCAGCTCAGGTCTTGATCTCCTGGTCGTGAATTCAAGCCCCACATTGGGCTCCACACTTGGCATGGAGCCTACTTTAAAAAATTAAATAAAGGGGAAATAAAAAGAAAATAATACCATCAATATATTGTATTGTCCAGCTATATTAGATCTCAGTCGTGCCTCATCAGATTGTGACAATATTCAGAAGAGTTTTAATATTTTTGAGGTAATACTGTATATTGTAAGCCAATCCACAAGAATGCAAATTGTTGTAGGCTCTCATTGGTGATTAATAATGAGAAAACTGCATTAGCCAGATAGTAGAGAATACCAGTCACCTTTAGCTTGTATGAATTGAATAGTCTGCACTGTACTGGACGCAGCTAAGGCTCCTCAGGGTATGGTTTTATTGAGCCCCCTTGTAGTGTACTGTTTGTGACCTGATTCAACAGTCTTCCTCATTGGCCACACTGGCTTATTTCAGTGAGTTTATGGACACTAATATACTTATATCTGACATTTCTTTATTTAGGATAGTAATTTCTTATTGCCTTCTAGGTATCCAATAATGTTTCAAATTTACTAGTTTAATTGGCTTAGGTTAATTCTAAAGGCTCCCATGTTGCATGTCCAATGAGTACTGGATGAAGAAAGGATCCAAGTTATTCCTTTTTTCTTATGACCCAGTAGGCAGAGGAATTTTTATTCAAACATTATATTCATATCAGTTATACAATCAGGTTAGGGAGACATCACAGTATCCTTTTTTTATTATACATTCTAACTTCTAAATAGACTTTAATTTTTATTCTTTCCACAGTAGCATCCCCACATTCCCTTGAATTAATTCTGTCATCCCTAAGGGGTTCATTTGCAGTCCTAGGCAGTGCTGCATAGTGTTCCTGTATTCAGTAGATCTAAAAGAGTTTCTTCTCTGCATCCAGCCATTCACTCACACATTTGTTAAAATGTCTTGAGTTCCCTGCCAGAGATGACCTGGCATGATACGAAGCATAGCAATCTTCTTTTTCCATTATTATCTTTATATTAAAAGCCTGTATTTTGACATCTGATGATAGTGGCTCATTAGAATCTTTTTCTTTCTAAAATTCCTCTAAACTCAGATAAATTGAGTATATCTGCCTTGGGATGTTTATACCCTGAGAAGTTTGAAGACAGGCAGTTGCCAGTTCTCTGCCTTACTGTAAAATTATCAAAACTTGGCACTCTTCAATTTCTGCCTTTTTATTTCATTTTTAATTAAACATAAAAAACTGAATTTGTTGGGCATCTGGGTGGCTCAGTCGTTAAGCGTCTGCCTTCGGCTCAGGTCATGATCCCAGGGTCCTGGGATCGAGCCCCGCATCGGGCTCCCGGCTCAGCAGGAAGCCTGCTTCTTCCTCTCCCACTCCCCCTGCTTGTATTCCCTCTCTTGCTGTCTGTCTCTCTGTCAAATAAATAAATAAAATCTAAAAAAACCAAAAAATTGTTTAAGGATCTGAATTGTTACCCCCTTATTTTCTTTCCATTTGCTATTTTTTTGTTGTAAAATTTATATAACAAAACTTACTATTTTAACCATTTTTAGGTGTACAATTCAGTGGCATTAGGTACATTCACATTGTTGTACAACCAGCACCATTATCTATTTCCAGAACTTTTTCATCATCCCAAATAGAAACTCTGTAACCATTGGACAATAACTCCCATTTCCCCTCCCTCCAGCCCCTGGTAACCTCAAACCTACTTTGAACTTGCCTACTAGAATCATACAACATTTATCTGTTTTTTTCTTGTGTTGCCTATATGCTTTTGGTGTCATATCAAAAAATTATTGCCAAATCCAAGCTCATGAAGCTTTTCCCCTATGTTTTCCTCTAAGAGTTTTATAGTTTTAGCTCTTATGTTTTGGTCTTTTGATCCATTTTTTTTAGTTAATTTTTGTATGTGTTTCTCAGCAGAAACATATGGGTAAATCTTCATGACCTTGGTTGTGGCAATGGATTCTTAGATATGACACCAAAAGCAGTAGTAACAACAACAATAAAAAATAGATAAATTGAACTTCATCAAAATTAAAAGCTTTTGTGCATCAAAAGACATTATCAAGGGAGTAAAAAGATAACTTATGAACAAGAGAAATATTTGCAAATCTATATTTGATAACAATCTAATATCCAGAATATATAAAGAACTCCTACAACTCAACAACAAAGACAAGGGTCCGATTTTATTCTTTTACATGTCCTCTTTCTTATTGGATTTTATTTCTCCTGTGAAGTCCTAAACTCATTATTATCTTTTTATTATCCATAGGAGGAAGTTGAGATTAAAGATCTGAAACTATCTTTTTATATTCTCCTGGGGTCCAACAACAAAGTCATATATGAAATCCTTTATTACAGTGTCAGTCATAACCTGAGTAAGGAGGATCCCATAAGGATGTTCATTTTCTTCATCAGATAGCCAGTGCAGTAGTACCTGCATCCACAGCATTGATGCAGCTTTAGGACGCAGTGACAGTTTATATAACAAGGGAGAGGCAGGGCAATAGTCCTTCTGTGTTGGACCCCTCCCTTAATCCATTCTAGTAAACTAGGGATTGTCATGTGAACCACAGTGAGCACTAACATTTCCCTACCCTCAGCAGTATTTAAAGCCAGAGATACTGTTCCTTGATCTAAAATTCTCAGGAGCCATTTTTAAAAAGAATTCATCAGGTTGTTGTATCTAAATCTGCAAAATGGCTCATTTCCTTCACTGAATAATCCCTTCATGATCTTTTGTCCTCCATCATCAGTTTACCCTACTTGAATTAGTTGTAGTGTGTCTCACAGCTGATTTATCAAAAATTAAAGGTGCCTGGGTTCCTTTGGTTGGAGCTCCACCTGCCGGCCACAAAGGTGAAACTCTTGTGGAGAGTCATCTTGCTTTCAGCAAAGAGCAAACAACACCACTGGGTTTTTAAACAGAACTGTCATTGATTTGCAACTTCCTTCCAATCTATTTTGCTAGTTGCTGAAGTTCAGGTTTTATTATTTCCTGATACCACTGATTTCAAAGCCAGTGCTAATTCAAACCAAGGATGGCTTGGCCGTCACCCAAGCTCATAGTAGCACTTTCATCCTCTTTATCAGAATCATTCTTTTTCTTTCAAAATAATGCTTTAACTATATATTTAATTAAGAATAATTCAGATATGCTAGAACAACTGGATATCCACATGCAAAAGAATGATGTTGGATCCCTACCTCACACCATATACAAAAATTCACTCAAAATGGATCAAAGACCTAAACTTAAGAGCTAAAACTATAAAATTCTTAGCAGAAACATAGGGGTAGATCTTCATGACCTTGAATTTGGCAGTGGATTCTTAGGTATGACACCAAAATAAGCAACACAAGAAAAACAGTTAAATTGGACTTCATCAAAATTAAAAACTTCTGTGCATCAATCAAACAACACTATCAAAAAAGTGAAAAGACAACCTACAGAATAGGAGAAAATATTTGCAAGCCATTTATACAATAAAGGTATGGTATCCAGAATATGTAAAGAACTCCTGCAACTCAAAAACAAAAAGACAACCCAGTTTAAAAATGGATAGAGGAGGAGCCTGGGTGGCTCCGTCAGTTAAGCATCTACCTTCGGCTCAGGTCATGATCCCGGGGTCCTGGGATTGAGCCCCAAGTTGGGCTCCCTGCTGAGAAGGGAGCCTGCTTCTGCCTCTCCCCACCGGTTGTGCTCTCTCTCGCTCTCTCAAATAATCTTTTTTAAAAAATGGGCAGAGGACTTAAATGGGCATTTCCCCAAAGAAGATATACAAATGACCAATAAGCACATGAAGAGATACTTAATATCATTAGCTGTTAGGAAAATGTAAATCAAAACCAAAATGGGATACGACTTCATACCCAGTAAGATGACTATAATTTAAAAACAAAATACACAGGAGGGGAAGATGTCGGTGGAATAGGAGAACCCTAGACTCATTTCATCCCACAAATACAACTAGATAACTATCAAATCATCCTAAGTACCCCAGAAATTGATGTGAAAACTGGCAGGACAAACTCTACAACTAAAGGTAGGGAATAAGCCACATTGAAGAAGGTAGGAAGTGCAGAGACACGTCTTGGGAGATAATCGGATTGTGGCTGCTGTGGTGGGGAAGGAGCCACAGTCCCAGTGAAGGGCAAGAGACAAACTAGCACACAAGGGAGCACATGGGGAAAACAATCCCCATAGCAATGGGCTTGGAAAGCAGGAGGGCCCAAATTTTGTGAGTTCTTGCAACCAGAAGGGCTTAAAGCCTGGAGTTCAAAAGGTTAGCATGATTGGCTCTGGGAGAGCTCAGAGGACAATGGGGCTGTTCTTGGAGAAAAGGCAGGGCCAACAGCCTGTGGACATACCGCATAGAAACAGCTATCTAAAGAGCTATCTGAAGGGCACACACTGGGGGTCGGGGGGCTTGTTGATCATCTCAGAGCATGTCCCAGAGAGGCAGCAATCACGGAGAGATCCCTCTGGAAACAAAGGAACTGGCAAGCTCCATTTCTCTCTCCCACCTTTCAGCATAAGCACAGGGCCACCTGTGAGAATCAGCACAGTGTCAGCACTTGCTACCTAACTTGCTTACACCAAGCCCCACCCCCAGTGCTCTGGTGGAACTGCCCTTCTCACTCACATTCCCCTCAGTCCTAGCTCATTAGGCCCCCTACCCCAGAAGACTGGCCCAAACCCTTGCCAACACCATGTTTCCTGGCCCGGGAGTTTTATAAGGCCTTGGTTCCAGTGGCATCAGTAACAGATCTCATTTCACAAGCAAACCAGAGCACACCTAGTTGAAAGGTACCACATTCAGGCCAGGGACCAGACACTGCTTACAACAGGCAGAGAGCCCCTGAAGACAACTGGCCTGAAGGGTAAAGCAGCCAGGACACAACAGCAGGGTGCAAGCACACACATTGGAGATACTCCCAGAAGCACCAAGCCCTGGGGAACAGGGGACACTACATTGCAGGGCATTACAGGACCTCTTCATAAAAGCAACACCCTCAAGAACAGGAGACGTACCTGACTCTCCTAACATACAGAAACAGGCACAGAGACTTAGACAAAATGAAATGACAGAGGAATTTGACCCAAATGAAAGAACAGGACAAGGCCATGGCCAGAGAGCTACAAACAAAACAGATGTAAGTAACGTGCCTGATGGAGAATTTAAAGCAATGATCATCAGGTTACTCACTGGACTTGACAGTGAGACCATTAACACAGAGATAAGGAATAACATAGCAGAGATAAAGGGCTCAATAAACAAAATGAGAAACGTGCTTGATGGAATAACAGCAGGCTGGAAGAAGCAGAGAAACAAATTAATGACCTAGAAGAGTAATGGAAGGTAATCAAGATAAACAAAAGGGAGAAAAAAATTATGCAAAATGAGGATAGACTTAGGGAACTCAGTGACTCCATCAAGCATAATAACATACATATTATAGGAGTCCCAGAAGAAGAAGAGAGAGAAAAGGGGACAGAGAATTTTTTGAAGAAATAATAGCTGAAGACTTCCCTGATCTGGGAGAGGAAACCTGTCCAGATCCAGGAGGCACAGAAAACCCCCAACAAAACCAACAAAAGTAGATCCACACCAAGACATATTGTAATTAAAATGGCAAAATACAGGGGCACCTGGCTGGCTCAGTTGGTAGAGCATGCAGCTCTTGATCTCAGGATCGTGAGTTAGAGCCCAACACTGGGTGTAGAGATTGCTTTTTTAAATAATAAATAAATGGCAAAATACAGTGATAAAGAAAAAATACTAAAAGCAGTAAGACAAAAGAAGACAGTTACATATAAAGGAAACCCCATAAGTCTATCAGATTTTTCAGCAGAAGCTTTCCAAGCCAGAAAGGAGTGGCATGATATATTCAAAGTGCTGAATAGGAAGAACCTGCAGCCAAGAATATTCTATCCAGTGAAGCTATCTTCAGAATAGAAGGAAAGATAAAAGAGTTTCCCAGACAAACAAAAACTAAAGGATTTCATGACCACTAAACCAGCCGTGCAAGAAATACTAAAGGGGACTCTGAGTGGAAAGGAAAGACCAAAAATGACAATATAAAGGTAGGAAACACAAAAGTGGTAAAAATGAGTATTTCTGTTAAAAATCAGCCAAGGGGGGCACCTGGGTGGCTCAGTCAGTTAAGCAGCTGCTTTCGGCTCAGGTCATGATCCTGGGGTCCCAGGATTGAGCCCCGTGTCTAGCTCCCTGCTCAGCAGAGAGCCTGCTTTTCCCTCTCCCTCTGCCTGTCACTCTGCCTACTTGTGCTCTCTATCTATCTGTCAAATAAATAAAATCTTAAATAAATGAATAAAAATCAGCCAAGGAACTCAAAAAATAAAAAGATGTCAAATATGACACCATATACCTAAAATGTGTGGAGGAGAGGAGTAAAGAATGGGTTCAAACTTAAACAGCCATCATATATACAAACCTCATGATAACCACTAATAAATATGCAGAGAATAAAGAGAAAGAAATCCAAATATATCACTAAGGAAAACCAGCAAATCATGAAAGAGAGGAAGACAAGGCAGAAACAACTACAAAACAAGTAATAAAATGGCAATTAATCTACCAATAATTACTTTGAATGTAAATGAATTAAACACTCCAATCAAAAGACAAAGGATGATAAAATGGGTAAAAAAACAAGACCCATCTATATCTATAGTCTACGGGAGACCATCTGTAGACTACAAAGACTCATTTTTTTTTTTTTAAGATTTTATTTATTTATTTGACAGAGTGATATAGCGAGAGAGGGAAGACAAGCAGGGGGAAGTGGGAGAGGGAGAAGCAGGCTTCCCGATGAGCAGAGAGCCCAATGTGGGGCTCGATCCCAGGACCCTGGGACCATGACCTGAGCCGAAGGCAGATGCCTAATGATTGAGTCACCCAGGTGCCCCTACAAAGACTAATTTTAGACCTAAAGACACCTGCATATTGGAAGTGAGGGGATGGAGAAATATTTATCATGCAAATGGATGTAAAAAGAAAGCTGGAGTAGGGGCACCTGGGTGGCTCAGTCGTTAAGCATCTGCCTTTGGCTTAGGTCATGATCCCAGGGTCTGGGGATTGAGCCCCTGCTCAGCCGGGAGTCTGCTTCTCTCTCTCTCTTTCTCAAATAAATAAATAAAATCTTTAAAAAAGAAAGAAAGAAAGCTAGAGTAGCAATACTTAGACAAAATAGACTTTAAAACAAAGACTATAACAAGAGACAAAGAAGGACACTAAAATAATGAAGGGGACAATCCAGCAAGAAGATATAACAATTTTAAATATTTATGGGAGCACCCAAATACATAAAACAGTTAATAAACATAAAAGAACTAATCAATAATAATACAATAAGAGTAGGGGACTTTAACACCCCGCTTATATCAATGGACAGATCATCTAAACAGAAAATCAAGGAAACAATGGCTTTGAGTGACATACTGGACCAGATGGATTTAACAAATATATTAAGAACATTCCATTCTAAGAAGAATACACATTCTTTTCAAGTGCAGATGGAATGTTCTCCAGAATAGATCACATATTAGGTTGCAAAACAAACCTCAACAAATTCCAAAAGATCGAAGTTATACCATGCATATTTTCTGACCATAATGCTACGAAACCAGAAGTCAACCATAAAAAATCTGGAAAGACCACGAATACATAGAGGTTAAATAACATGCTACTAAACAATGAATGGGTCAACCAGGAAATAAGAAATAAAAAAGTACATGGAAACAAATGAAAATGAAAACACAACATTTCAAAACCTTTGGGATGCAGCAAAAGCAGTCCTAAGAGGGAAGTTTATAGCAATACAAGCCTACCTCGGGGTGCCTGGGTGGCTCAGTCGCTAAGCGTCTGCCTTCGGGCTCAGGTCATGATCCCAGGGTCCTGGAATTGAGACCCGCATCGGGCTCCCTGCTCGGTGGGAAGCCTGCTTCTCCCTCCCCCACTCCCCCTGCTTGTGTTCTCTCTCTCACTGTCTCTCTCTCTCTCTGTCAAATAAATAAAATCTTTAAAAAAAAAAAAAATACAAGCCTACCTCAGGAAGCAAGAAAAATCTCAAACAACCTATCCTTACTCCTAAAGGAGCTAGAAAAACAAAGCCTAAAACTAGCAGAAAGAAGGAAATAATAAAGATTAGAGCAGAAACAATGATATAGAAACTAAAAAAACAATAGAACAGATCAATAAAATCAGGAGCTGGTTCTTTGAAAAAAATCAATAAAATTGATAAACCTCTAGCAGACTCCTCAAGAAAAAAAGAGAAAGGACCCAGATATATGAAATCACAAATGAAAGAGGAAAAATAACAAACACCACAGAAATACAAACAATTGTAAGAGAATATTATGAAAAACTATTTGCCAGCAAGTTGGACAATAGAAGAAATGGATAAATTCCTAGAAACATAACTTACCAAAACTAAAACAGGAAGAAATAGAAAATTTGAACAGTCCCATTACCAGCAAAGAAATTGAATCAGTACTCAAAAAACTCCCAACAAAAAGTTCAGGGCCAGACGGTTTCACAGGTGAATTCTACCAGACATTTAAAAAGAGTTAATGCCTGTTCTTCTCAAAAAATAGAAAATAGAAAAGGAAGGAAAACTTCCAAATTCATTTTATGAGGCCAGCATTACCCTGAAACCAAAACCAGATAAAGACCCCACAATAAAAGAGAACCACAGGCCAGATCTCTGATGAACATAGATGCAGATATCCTCAACAAAGTACTAGCAAACTGAATACAGCAATACATAAAATCATTCACCACAGTCAAGTGAGATTTTTTTCCTGGGTTGCAAGGGTGGGTCAATATTTGCCAATCAATCAACATGGTACATCACATCAATAAAAGAAAGGATAAGAACCAGGGGCGCCTGGGTGGCTCAGTCGTTAAGCGTCTGCCTTTGGCTCAGGTCATGGTTCCAGGGTCCTAGGATCGAGCCCCGCATCGGGCTCCCTGCTTGGTGGGAAGCCTGCTTCTCCCTCCCCCACTCCCCTGCTTGTGTTCCCTCTCTCGCTGTGTCTCTCTCTGTCAAATAAATAAATAAAATCTTTAAAAAAAAAAAAAAAAGAAAGGATAAGAACCATAGGATCATTTCAGTAGACACAGAAAAAGCATTTGACAAAGTACAACATTGATCCATGATAAAACCCTCAACAGGGGCACCTGGGTGGCTCAGTCGTTGAGCGTCTGCCTTCAGCTCAGGTCATGATCCCAGGGTCCTGGAATTGAGCCCCACATCGGGCTCTCTGCTCAAGCAGGAAGCCTGCTTCTCCCTCTCCCACTCCCCCTTCTTGTGTTCCCTCTCTCACTGTCTCTCTCTGTCAAATAAATAAATAAAATCTTAAAAAAAAAAAAAAAGAAAACCCTCAACAGAGTAGGTTTAGATACCACATGAAGAGATGCTCATCATCACCCATCATCATGGAAATGCAAATCAATGTCTGTGTCCTCAGTGTACATTCTAGTTGAGGAGAGACAGTAAACAAACATGCTGTATAGTCAGCTGGAATTAAATGCTGTGAAGAAAAAGAAAAAGGAAGCAGTGGAAGGGAATGAAGTGTGGTAGAAGTGCTGAGTGAGGTAGGGTGGTCAGAAAGGCCTCTCTGAGGATGAAACATTTGAGGAAGGATCAGAATGAGAACAGGGGCAAGCCACACAGCTATTTCATGGCCAGCCCGCTTGCTTTCCCTCTGTTGGGCTTTATGATGATGTCATTGCCTTATATTTGGGAAAATGTTATTAAAAACATTCCTTCCCATATTGCCTTCACTCTTAGAACCTAACTCGAGAGAAATTCCTTTCTAGTGGTAGAATCATATAATCCTATCCCTGTGCAGCTGATTTGTTTTTATCCCACAGACATGGGAAATATAGCTGACAGTTTCCCTTTTCACACTGGCTACTAGAAAACTCAGATAAATTTGTGGCCCATCCATAGTTGCCATAGTAATCATGAAGGTCATTATGGTATGCATTCTTAGTTTTTTGAGCTCCATTCCGCTTAAGGCTTGCTTTTCTTTAATTCTGCCATGAATTTGTGCCACTTTGTTGTATTTTGTGTATCCATGTAAACTAGTCAAAATCTTTTTGGAATAAGGTACAGTGGTGAATTATAAACATTGTACGTTCATTAAAAAAAGGAAACACGTGGAGAAATAAAGTATTTCTTCTCTAGGTCACTGATTCTGAACTTGGGGCAGTTTTGTCCTTTAAAGATTTTTTAAATTTATTTTTTGACAGAGACAGCGAGAGAGGGGACACAAGCAGGGGGAGTGGGAGAGGGAGAAGCAGGCTTCCCGCTGAGCAGGGAGCCCGATGCGGGGCTTGATCCCAGGACTCTGGGATCATGACCCGAGCCGAAGGCAGACACTAAACGACTGAGCCACCCAGGCGCCCCAGTTTTGTCCTTTAGGGGATATCTGGCAGTATCTGATTCTCAGTTGGGAAGTGCTGCTGGCACCCTAAAAAGAGTATATAGTCCAAAATGTCGACAATGCTAAGGTTGGGAAACCTTACAGTAGACTGGACCATTCGATCCATAATTTCATACATTTCTGGGCTACTTTGTTACATAAATGACAAATGTGTTCCCATGTAGCTTACTCTGGCATACCAATGTATATTCTGAGTGTAATTGTTGAGTCACCCTTCCACTAAATCTGTTATCAGTCAAATAGTCCTGAAAGCAATAGTTTCCTCTTCAGAAATCTATATTATCAGGTCACAAAGTCACAACTTCAGGTCAGCAAAATTGGGGAGAAGGCACCCTTCTTTTCATTTGAGCTCCAGTATTTTGAATGTTTGAGTAAGCAACGTATTTAAAATGAGACTGTTCATCCTCCATTCTGTTTACAGGCTTTCATAGAGACCATGTTTGCCAGTAAAGCTCCCATGGAGGAAGGCTTCCTTTATGCTAAGGTGAGCTTTAAAAGATTGGAAAGGTTTTTTTGGAGGCAAAAACAGTAATAAGTAAAGTAATTCCATTGATTTGCAGATGGCATCCAGTTGGCTTTCGTGTAAGTGACCAGGATATCAGTGGAGAGGATTTGGTTCTTAAATGTCACTGATAATTTATTAGATGTGTCTAAAATACACAGAGCTACAGTTAAATGAAAACTGCAAAGCAGAACAGATGAAGAAGCAAAGACTTAGTCAAATGTGAGCGAGAATACTGTTTAAGTAAATGTAAAGGAGGAGAATCAGAGTAGTACTGGAAAGAGCAGCAGCTGCTCACCAGTCTCCAGCTCCATCCTTGGACAAAGTGAAATTAGTAGAATTTACCATCTGCCTAGCATCCTTTTTCACTTTTCCAGCACATTTAGGTTGGTAGCTATTTGAAAAGTTGAAATTTAGTAATTCAGAGCTGTTGTTAAAACTGCAAGCTGTATTCTAGTGTTTATCTAAGTAAGAATAAAAAACAGGAACTTTACTCGACTGTATCTCTGTACTCAGCCTTGATCATAGGTTTTCTGTGTTCTCTTCTGGACTTAATTTGAAAATCATAGGAAATTTGGAGCACTCAGGAAAGAATAGACTTAATAATAGGGTCAAATAACAGGATGGTGGGGAGAATAAAAAATAGACTGGAATTGCAGCATGAGAAGTTTGGTTAGATTTGATAACTTGTTTTCCAGTAATGACGGAAAAGAAGTACTTGAATGGAGGGATGGGCTGTTTGTTGGAGAGAGCCTGGGCTGGCACAGCCCTGAGGAAATCCTGTCTTCTGTGTTGTTTTTCAGTTTGAATTTGAATGCCGGGCCCGTGGTGCAGACATCTTAGCCTACCCGCCCGTGGTCGCTGGAGGTAATCGGTCAAACACTTTGCACTATGTGAAGAATAATCAGCTCATCAAGGTACGCGAAATACCCTTCAGTACCACTTCCTGTGGTGCCACTTCTAGAGCACTTTATTGTTTATAAAATGATTTTACAGACATTATCTCATTTGATTCTCGCGTTAGCACTGTGAGATAGGAGCAATTATTAACATGCCTGTTCAACAGATGAGGAAAATAAAAAATTAGGCAACTCATTAGGGCAGAGCTGAGAATTCTACTCTAAAGCCTCTGCTCATTTTTTTCCCTGCTCATATTTTTTAATAACACTCCTTCTCAAAGGACTTGGGCCACAGTGGGCCATGCATATTTTGGGAGCAGACAGATTTTAATAGTACCTTATTAGCTGTGAGGGAGTATCTTTTATGATTTTCTCCCCAAGTGACTATACAAGTAAAGAATTGTATATGCCTTTATTAAGTCCACTTTTTTTTTTTTAAAGGTGGGGAAAGGGGTTTTTGTTTTGTTTTAAGTAGGCTCGATGCTCAGCATGGAGCCCAGTGCAGCACTTAAACTCATGACCTTAAGATCAAGACCTGAGCTGAGATCAAGAGTCAGACACTTAACCAACTGAGCCACCCAGGCATCCAAAGTCCACTTTTAATTATCTGTTTTAATTTTCAGTAATTTCAGAAAAATAAATATAGCATATATGTAAATTACACAGCATATTTTTTAAATGAATACTCATGAACTGATCACTCAGCTCAAGAGCTAGAACATTACCAGTTCTTTGCATCTACTTACGTGTCTTTATGCTTGGCTATCCTGTTGCCTCCCTCCCAGAGGTAACTAACTGGTTATCCCAAATTTTTGTTTGTCTTCTCTTGATTTTAAGTAGTTGTATCATGTATACATGATTCCCCAAACAATATTAATTAGTTCTCCTTGTAAAAAGAAAAAAATTAGTTCTGCTTGTTTGTGAACTACCTAAAAATTATACTGCTATATATAGTTTTTTGGAAATTTATTTTATTCACAAGTGTGATAAGATAATACAAAATTTTTTCCCCAAGTATTTGTATCTGTTTATACTCCTACCAGTGGTGTGTAATTCTATTGACCACATCCTCTCTATCCCTTGATGTTATCAGACTTAATTTCTGCTATTCTAATTGGTATAAAGCAGTATCTCATTGTGGTCTTAATTTCTGTTACCTTAATTACCAGTGAAATTAAGCATCTTTTTTATCTTTAGCACTACTAGTTTCAACTTGCTAATGTGTTGTTTAGGATATTCTGATTTGTGTTCATGAGTGAGATTGGCTTATTTTTCTCATACTATCTTTTTCTGATTTTCATATCAAGTCCAAACTAAGCTTATAGAATGAGTAGTTTCTTTTTTTAATATTGTGAAATGATTTGAGTTAATGTTTTTTTGAAAATTGGGTGGAATATACCTATAGAACTTTTGGGGCCTGATATTTTCCTTTGTAAACTTTTTTTAACTACTGATTCAATTTCTTTAATATACTAAAGTTCTCTGTTTCTTTTTTTTTCCTTTTTGACATTTCTTATTTTAAAATGGAACTACTGGTAAAGTACTTAAAACATAAAGGAACAGTTTAATAATTATAAAGTGGACACCCATGTAACCATTACCATGTCAAATAAAACAAGTATTGGCAAGCTACAGCTCTCTGCACCAAATCCAGCCTGCCATTTTGTTTTGTGAATAAAGTTTTATTGGAATACAGCTGTTCCTGCTTTCTTCCCACAATGGCAGAGTTGAATAGTTGCACCAGAGACAGTATGGTCCAGAAAGTAAAAAATATGTACCATCTAGCCCTTTACAGAAAAAAATTGTGAATGCCTGAAACAGGACATTACTATCCCTCCACCCCTAAGAAGCTTTTCCACCATGTGGTTCTTCCCAATGATAACTTCTCTCCCTGGTGAGATAACCACTCTCCTGATTTTGATGGTAATCATTTCTTTGCTTTTCATTTTATTTTATTACTAATAAACAATATGGTTTAACATAGTTTGGCTTTGGTCATGTTTGAGCTTTATATATTTGAAATATTATGTCTGTGTCTTTTTCAAATAACAGTATGTTGTTGCATACTACGGCAGTTTGTTCATTTTAATTGTTGTAGTATAGAACAGCAATTAAAGTGTGGTCTGTGAGGTTAATACATTTTTATAAGACTACTCAGACATTATTTGTCTTTTCCACTCTCATTCTCTCAAGTGTACAAGGAAGTAACCCAGTAGCTTTATGACCTGCAATATCACACCAGATTGAAGGGGGAGAAGTAGATATGAGATTCCGTTTTCTGTTATGCTAGACAAAGAGATTTGTAAAACTATGTTATTCCTAGTATACATATTATCAAATTTGTCTAAGGGACACATAAGAATGGAATTGATGGGCCATAGGTATGCATATTTGCACTTTAGTAGAAAATACCAAACATTTCCAAAGTGATTATATCAATTTATACTTCACTTTTCCTGAGACAATTTGGTAGGTTATATTTTTCTACCATTTTGTCTAAATTTTAAAAATTACTCAGCATCAGGGCACCTGGGTGGCTCAGTCGTTAAGCGTCTGCCTTCGGCTCAGGTCATGATCCCAAGGTCCTGGGATCAAGCCCCGCATCGGGCTTCCTGCTCCGCGGGAAGCCTGCTTCTCCCTCTCCCACTCCCCCTGCTTGTGTTCCCTCTCTCGCTGTGTCTCTCTCTGCCAAATAAATAAATAAAATCTTTAAAAAAAAAAAAAATCACTCAGCATCGTCTACCTTTTAATTTTTTATAATTATAATTTATGTACCTTTTTACATTCTTGATATATTTTTGCCTTTTTTCTTTCTTTTTTTTTTTTTTTTGATTGAAGAAGGCAAGCAATTAGTCATTAGAATTAGTTGGAAAGACCTGGGGGCACCATACTTAAAAGTTCCAAATCAAGCACTAGCTTTGGAGCTAGATTAATTGAACACCATGGTAGTTCCTGGACCCACCGTGTGACCTTGGGCAAATAACAACAGTACCTCGTAGGCCTGTTGAGAGGATTAAGATATGTAGAATGAGTTTACCAATTTCGGCACATCATCAACATGCAGTAAATGTTGTCAGTGTTGTAGAATGCCACGTGACCTGCAGTATATTTACAGGAATATCCCATCCTGGTGTCACATAGGGCTGTCAGACATCTGAGGTCCTGATGGAGGAAGATTTCTCACTCAGGTCAAGGCATCTGAGAATGCCATACAGACTGCTCACCAGCCACTAATTTTCTCTCTTCAGGATGCCCTACTTTCAAGTCATCGTGGGGCTTTCTCTGTCCAAAGCCCACGGCCGTCCCCTCCACACATTTCTGGAGCTTGGCCAGGGTACTCCCGCCAGAGCAGAGGCTGCAGGGAAAAGGACAGCCTGAAGCTGATGCCTTTTCTCTTTTTTTAAAAAGTAAACATACATTTACCCTGTGCACCAGCAATTCCATTTATAGGTATTTTTCAAGAAAAATTAAAACATAGATTCACAAATTGCCTTGTACAAGAATGTTCATAGCAAGTTCACTACCAATAGACCAAGTGTCCATCACCAGGATATTAGATAAGGAAATTGCCATGTGGTGTATTCTTCAAATAAAATGGAACAAACCACTGTACTACCAGTGAATGATCTCAAAGCATTATGCTGAGTGAATAAACCAGACACAAAAAATTATAAACTATATGATTCCATCTATATGAAGTTCTAAAATGGGCAAAACTAATCTATGATGATAGAAATCAGATCATTGGTTGCTTCTCATGGGGATATTGACTGGGAAGGGGCCTGAGGGCATTTGACAAAACTGACTTAACTGTGTATACTTAAGATCTGTGCATTTACTGTGCATACATTAAATCTCAAAAACTTTGGCCAAAAAAAGAAATCTCACCAGAGATTCACTGGGTTTTATTATTCTTGTAAAACCCAACTTTTCACATCATTAATATTATTTTATCTTTGTTTATTATTTCATTACACTGGGTCCTTGCCTTTATTAATTTCACCCGTCTACTTTTTGTGCTTATTCTCTTGTTCTTTTTCTGGCTTCTTAAATTAGATGCTAAACTCATTAATTTTCATCCTTTCTTCTTTTTTTACTCTTAAGTGTCTAAGGATAAATTTCTCACTTTGATTATATTCTCTAAGGTTTTCCTAAGTTGTTAAATGTATCATATAAAAAAAATAAAAATAAATAAATGTATCATATATTAAAAACAATAAATATAATGTACTGTTTAAAAACAATTGAATGAATAACCATATATCTATCATCTAGGATGAGAAGAACATTAGTAGTCCCCTGGGCAAGCTCAAGCACATTCCCCTTTCTGTCTCCTACCATCTTTTGTTTTAATCATTTTTGTTGTTTTTCTTCATAATTTTACCATCAGTGTGTCTATTCCTAAATAATGTATTGCCCATTCTTAAAAAACTGGAGAATAAGCTCCAGTGTAGCCATCCAAGGAGAGAAAAGTATTCCCATTATTAGATAAATTGGCCCGAGAGAATATAAGTTGAGAACTTCTAGGTCATAGTCTTGCTTTGGTTATCCGAAAGCTTACAAGGGCTTTTTCTGGTGAAGTCTGTGGGCAAGGTCCTCAACAAGCTGTGAGAAATGCAGGGTACCGTTGGGGCATCTGGGAGAGCTCTAGTGTGGACTCAGTAGTAGGCATCTGATAGAAATGTCGTCAGAACAGGCTGCCCTGTGCTTCTGCCTCTAACCACAGCTATATGGCACTCTCAGCAAGAGGCCAAGACAGACAGTTTGTTTAGATTTACATGCATGTTCACCTTTCCCTCTTACATCTTAGATGGCCCTCCTGGGATCAGCTTCCTTCAACCTGAAGAAAACCCTTTAGATGAAGGTCTGTGGCTGATAAAATTTTCTATTTTTCTTTAGTCAAAATATCTTTATTTTATTCTCAATTCTTGATGATGGCTATGCCAAGGAAACTATCCTAGATTCTTTTCAATCATCATCTTTAGTATATCATTCCCGTTTCTTCTGACTTTCAGTGTTGCAGATTAAAACCAAACAAATGAGGGGCTTCTGGGTGGCTCAGTCAGTTAAGCATCTCCCTTCGGCTCAAGTCATGATCCCAGAGTCCTGGGATCCAGCCTGGCATCACGCTCCCTACTCAGCGGGGAATCTGCTTCTCCCTCTGCCCCTCCCCCTGCTTGTGCTTGTGCTCTTGGGCTCTCCCGCCCCGCTCACTCTCAAATAAATAAAAAAAATCTTTAAAACAAAATAAAAACAAACAAAAATATTAATTATCATTCCTTATGGGAAATCTCTTTGCTTTGACTACTTTAAGATTTCTTTTCCTTTGGGGAGGGCACCTGGGTGGCATCCAACTCTTGATTTCGAAAAGCTCAGGTCATGACCTCAGAGTCCTGAGATGTAGTCCCATTGTGGGCTCAGTGCTCAATGTGGAGTCTGCTTAAGATTCTCTCTCTCCCTCTGCCCCTTCCCCCACCACTTGCGCATATATGTGCTCTCTCTAAAAACTGAATAAATAAATAAATAATAATTTTTTTTTTAAAGTTTTCTTTTCCTTTGGTATTTTTCAGTTTTATTGTGTGTCTAAGAGTAGATTTATTTTTACATACAGTCGTTATGATACCTTCCCCCTCTCGAAACTGCATTCGTGTCTTCATCAGTTCTAGGAAATTCTCAGACACTGGTGTAGATACGTCTCTCCTACATTCTGTTCACTCCTTCAGCAACTTCAGGTAGATGTGTGTTAGACCTTTTTCTGTTTCCAGCAAGCTAACTTTCGTGTTTACATTTGCCTTGTCTCTCTCTGTCATATTCTAGGGGACTTGGGTATGTCTGTCTTCCAGGAAGCCAGTTTCCCTTTGGTTATCTAATCTGCTTCTTCAGCCATCCACTGAGAGATTGACTTCAGAAGTTGTTTTTTCTTTCTTTCTGGTTCCTTTCAAATCAGCATAGTTCTTTTCTTTCTTTTTTTTTTTTTTTGGTTGTAAAAAAGTCTTTTTACTATTACTGAATACTGATATTCCAAGAACAATTGAAAATATACAAGTACTGCAAATTATCCCTATGCTACAAGATTTTTAGGAAGAAAGAGAAAAGATTATAAATTTTATATCCCCAACTATGGCCATTCCTCCCTTATTTAGGTTGTGACTCTCTTAGCGTATTGTGAAAAATCCTTGTGAGACCACAGCATAGTTCTTTTCAATTGAATTTTCAATTCATCTTTGTGGTTCTGTTCCTTATCCCTTTAAACATCTCATGATAGCTATTCTGTATCTAATCATTCCCTTACCTGAAGTCCTGGAAGATCTAAATTTGGTATATGCTGTTCCTGCTGACTCTCACGTACAATGACCTACCTTGTGTGCTTGACGACCTTTGGTTGTGAGCTCACGTTTATTTACTTGATGTTATTTTTTGGAAATCATGCCAGCCCAAATTTGAGGGAAATTTCCTCCAGAACTTGTTTGAATATGCTTTTGCCAAAAGATAAGTGGTCCTAATGACCTGGGACTCTTGTATCCCCTGTGGGAATCCTGGATTAATGTGAGAATTGCTGGCTCATTATCCCCACTTTTTGCTGCAGGACCTCAGGGCAACATCTCCTTTTATATGTATACTGTACCACTTACCTTATCACTACTCTCAGCTCTAGTTTCAGTTCCGGGTTATCTTTTTTCAAGAGAGAAAAAGTCCTTAAGACCTCTCTTACATTATGTAATGTCCACTTTTCATAAAATATATCTGTATCCAGGATCTAGTTGTTTTCTAACAAGAAATGTATTCTGTCATTTTGCCAGAAACAAAACCCACATCCATTCGTCAAAGTTGCCATTATTAAATATATATACCCATTGAACCATTATTCTACTACATGCCAAGTTGTGTGTTTATTTATACATAAATAAGATGTACCCTGTCTTCAAGGACATAAATAGGTAGTTTCAATATAATATGACAAGTAATAAGAGAGAGATAAACCTAAAGTTTTTTTCTTTCCCCATATGTATTGTGATGGGGAGCAAAAGGGGAAATGATATTCTAAAGTTAAATGGTTAAGGGTAATCGTATTTGAATAAGGCCCTGGATACCAACTTACATAGGAATTTTAAACATAATGGTGATAATGATACCATTTATGATGTGCTATTTACACCTAGTAATTCAGACCTAAGCAGTGTGGTTCCAGTGTGGGCCTATGCATTACTGTGCAACAGCCACTTTCTTGAGTCATGTGAATTCATTTGAAAAATTGAGATGCTGTTTCTTATAAGAAGGAACCAGAGAAGATTAGTCTCCTTTAAGTTAACTTTTTAAATATATATATAAAATGAAAGACACAAAGAGTTTAAATTAGAAAAAACAACTGACAGTCATAAGGTCACCTACTTTGACATATCATACTTTTGTTGCAGGATGGGGAAATGGTGCTGCTGGATGGAGGTTGTGAGTCTTCTTGCTATGTGAGTGACATAACCCGTACCTGGCCTGTCAATGGCAGGTAGGACTTTTACAGATCCCATTGCTTCTTAGGAGTATGAGTTGGAATATGGGTATATTAGGAATAAATGACTGAAAAATATACAGGTCCCCTCTAGCTCAGGTTAATTGCCTTTGCAAAACTCCTGATTACTTTCTAAGACTGTTTTATTCACCAAATCATAGGATCAGTCTTCTAGACACACCTAGTTAGCACACACACATTCACATTTAAAAAAGTAAATTTGAGGGGCGCCTGGGTGGCTCAGTTGGTTAAGCGACTGCCTTCGGCTCAGGTCATGATCCTGGAGTCCCTGGATCGAGTCCCACATCAGGCTCCCTGCTCGGCAGGGAGCCTGCTTCTGCCTCTGACCCTCCCCCCTCTCATGTGCTCTCTCTCTCTCATTCTCTCTGTCTCAAATAAATAAATAAAATCTTTAAAAAAAAAAAAATCATTATTTAAAAAAAAAAAAGTAAATTTGAGGGGTGCCTGGCTGGCTCAGTCAGTGGAGCATGTGACTCTTGATCTTGAGCTTGGGGTTCAGGCCCCATGTTAGGTGTAGAGATTACTTAAAAATAAAATCTTTAAAAATAAATAAATAAAATAATTTGGAGTTTTTATTTTCTGATTACAAAAGTAATCCAGTTTTCAGTTAAAAAAAAAATCACTAGACATGAGAAGAATCAGGAAAAGAATCAGAAAATGACCCATAATCAAGAAAAATAGTCAATAAAAGCAGATCCTGAATAACCCTAAGATTTCAGTTAGTAGACAAGGACTTTAAAGCAGCTATTATAGAGGGGCGCCTGGGTGGCTCAGTCGTTAAGCGTCTGCCTTCGGCCCAGGTCATGATCCCAGGGTCCTGGGATCGAGCCCCGCATCGGGCTCCCGGCTCGGCGGGAAGCCTGCTTCTCCCTCTCCCCCCGCTTGTGTTCCCTCTCTCTCTGTCAAATAAATAAAATCTTTAAAAAAAAAAAAAAAAAAAAAAGCAGCTATTATAGATATGTTCACAGAGTTAAAGGAACATATATAAGTACAATGAGTGAACCAATGGAGAGTCTCAGTAAGAAATAACTAGAGATTCTGGGGAGATGGTAGCAAAAGCATAGTTTTTTGCTCTCTCCAAATTGGCAAATAATAATAGAGCTAGTAAGTAACAAAACCAAACACTGGGTGATAGGATATCACTTAAACTGTAAAATGCAAACAGTTATGAATATACTGCACAACTACAAGGCCTGGATGGTATCAGTATCTGAGTGGAAGAAAGAAGGAGGCAACGGTAGTAGAGGAAGCTATCTGACGTACCTGGGAACAAAGGAACTCAGATAACCAACAGCTATTCACTGGAAAGAATGGTGAGCCAATTTGAAAACAGAAACTGAAAATGGGAAAGATTTGTCACTCCAGAGGCCTGAGGAAGTTTGAGGATGCTATGCTCCCTTCTAAGAAGAAATTGCTGGAAGTAGAATCGAAAGTAAGCAGGTTAAGGACAAGAGAGAAGAAGGAATTGAAATACCCAAATCAGAGAGGGGGAGAGGAATTGAAAGCAAGCTGCCATATTGTTTACCACTACACCAAAACAATAGGAGAGTAAGCTCTGTGATGTTAAAAAATCTTTACTAAAGCCTGCCTCATTCTAAAAGTTTAGGAAAATTAATTTTACATAAAATAAGCAACAAAAAAGTGTCTTGGTTAATCTCATACAAAGTTAATTAAAAGCAAAAAAAGGAATTAAGGAGCACATAACATCAACATCCCTACTGATAATGGAAGCATACTGGAAAGACATGGCTACAAAAGAGATCAAAACAGTGACCTACTATGTTAAAGCAAGCTAGAATTTTTTAAGCACATCATTCAAGACATGAAAGAACAACACAAATCAAAACTGGAAATTTCAGAAACAAAGTGACAATACTCAGGAAAGAACTAGAAATAAAATAAAAAATCATACCAGAAAAAAGACTGGGTTGAAAGGTACACACTAACAATGAAGCACAATAAAGCCTTAACAACAAATAGGAAGGATGAAAGGGAAGAAAAATTTAAAAATCAAAATGAAATAAAGAGAAAAAAGATTACAGGGAAAATGACAAATATTTAAAATAAGCAAAGAAGTTAGAACATACACATAAAGGAAGCTCTGAAGAAGAAAATGAAAGCATGGAAACAGAACATATCCTAAAAACTATAATTCAATAAAATTTTCCTGAAATGAAAAAAATTTTGAAACTACTTTTTTTTTTTTTTAAAGATTTTATTTATTTATTTATTAGAGAGCAAGTGAGAGAGAAACAGCATGAGAGAGGAGAGGGTCAGAGGGAGAAGCAGGCTCCCCACTGAGCCGGGAGCCCGATGTGGGACTCGATCCCAGGACCCTGGGATCATGACCTGAGCCGAAGGCAGTCGCTTAACCAACTGAGCCACCCAGGCGCCCCTTGAAACTACTTTTGAAAGAGCACATCATGTACCTGAGAATATCAGCCCAGAAAAAGCAACACCAAGACATATTCTAGTAAAATTCTGAACCTACAAGAAAAATTCCTTTGGGATCCAGAAAAAAAGAACATGTGATTTATAAAGGAAAGGAAATTAGATTATCAGACTTTCAAAAGCAATGCTTTATACAAGTAGAAAATAGAGTAACATATTAGAGATACTCAAAGAACAAAAGTGTAAGCCAAAGACTTTATATGCAGCAAAAGCAACTTTCAGCTGTAAAAGGCACAGATTGTTATGTAGAAACTTAAGGCTTCCTCCCATGAGGAATCTGCTAGAGCTAGAGCTATGATCCAGTATGACACCTAGTCACCAGTCCCATGGGACTACTTACATTTAAATTAATATCAAATCAAATTTACACTAGTTTTTTACTTGAACTGGCCACATTTAGCACATGTTGCTAGTGGGTACCATATTGGACAACAGATACACAGGAAAACACATCAGCATAGGAAGGTTTATTGGTCAGTACTGCGCTAGAGCATGAGCTTCAGTTGACCAAAGTGACTAGAGACACTGACATAAGGATTGCTGGTGAACATGAGAAACAGTTCACTGTAGAACTAAGACTAAGTGAATCTAAGAGGAAGAGAGCGTTGTAGTAATAGCTGTATGCTCTGATCATGTAGAGTAGTACAACATTTTTTTAAATGGAGAATGGGAGGAGCATATGGAAAAAAAAAAAAAACCCTCAGTATTTCCAGCAGTTGTATTTGTTATAATATCTGTATTGTTATTCTGAAATTGGTGTGTGTCTGTGGTAGGGGGTTAAAACAGATTAAGAGGGGCACCTGGCTGGCTCAGTCAGAAGAGCATACACTCGTGATCTCAGAGTCATGAGTTCAAGCCCATGCTGGGTGTAGAGATTACTTAAATAAACAAGCAATGAAAATAAATAAATAAATACAAACAAAAGAGTAAGAGATAATTTTAATTCTTCTTCCTTGTGCCCTTGAAAACCAGGATGCATGGTATGGAAGAAAAAAAGTAAATGAAATATAGAGGTTACATAAAAGCTCTATCGTCTCAAATTTTAATTGAAGTATCAGTGTGAACTCAAATGATTTTTTTTCTTTTTTTTTTTTAAGATTTTATTTATTTGACAGAGAGAGGCACAGCGACAGAGGGAACACAAGCAGGGGGGAGTGGGAGAGGGAGAAGCAGGCTCCTAGCCAAGCAGGGAGCCCGACGCGGGGCTTGATCCCAGGACCCTGGGACCATGACCTGAGCCAAAGGCAGATGCTCAACGACTGAGCCACCCAGGCACCCCGATTTTTTTTTCTTTATATGATTTTTCCCCTTCCCTTTTCTGTCCACCGAGAAGGCTAGAAACTATGACCAACTTAGTAGCAATGAGTATCACCAGTGCCCTGATTATGATCTTGAAATACAATTTTTCCCTAAAATAAATGAGAGCTTCTTAGAGAGTTGGCTGACTCCAGGTCTGGATCAGGAAATTTATAAGATGAAGCCTGGAACATCTTAGAATACCAGGTAGCAGGGGCGCCTGGGTGGCTCAGTCATTGGGCATCTGCCTTCAGCTCAGGTCATGATCCAGGTTCCTGGGATCGAGCCCCGCATCGAGCCCCGCATCGGGCTCCCTGCTCCGTGGGAAGCCTGCTTCTCCCTCTCCCACTCCCCCTGCTTGTGTTCCCTCTCTCACTGTGTCTCTCTCTGTCAAACAAATAAAATCTTTAAAAAAAAAAAAAAAGAATACCAGGTAGCAAGGAAATGAGCAAAAACCAGTAGCGTCCTGTCAAAAAGACTCAGGAACCAACTTGAAGAGGTCCCACAGATCAAAGATAGGAAACTTTGAGCTTTGATAATGGTAATAACTTAAACCCATCAAATAAATTCAAATTCATGAGTTCATAATGTAACTTTTTTATAATAGTAATTTTAAAAAAATTGTTCATCTTCAGAGGATGATGGGAATCAATTCATTATTTTGAAAAGTGGTAAATAGGGGTGCCTGGATGGCTCAGTCGGTTGGGCATCTGCCTTCAGCTCAGGTCATGATCCCAGGGTCCCAAGATCGAGTCCCACATCAGGCTCCTTCCTTGCTCAGTGGGGAGCCTGCTTCTCCCTCTGCCTGCCGCTCCCCCTGCTTGTGCTTTCTCTCTGACAAATGGATGAATAAAATCTTAAAAAAAAATTTTTTTTTAAAAGTGGTAAATAAAAGAATCAAGTATTCGTCCTACCTTTTATGTATAAACTCTGTCACTAGATAACCAAATAGATTAGAGGAAATATCTCTTTAAAAATATTCCATGAAATGAATGAAAAGGAAATTATAGAATTAAAATTATTACCATTTTGCAACACCCATTAATGTATAGATGTAAGCACTTAAGGATCCGTGGCTGCTAAGATCACAAAAAGAGGCAATCAGATATTATGTGCCTCCTATAATTTTGCCAAGTACTACATATAGCCAGCCTTGCCAAAGGGATTGAACCTGAGTCCGACTCATTCTTGGGATCCAGCTGCCAATTTGTAAGAAATAAGAAAGACAATGGAATATGTTGAACTACACCAAGGGGGTGTGTATTCGTCAGCTCAGGTTGCCATAACAAAATACAACAGACTGGGTGTTTTAAACAACAGTTCTGAAGGCTGGGAAGTTCAAGATCAGGGTGCTGGCAAGGTAGGTTTCCTCCTGACGCCCCTTCTCTTGGCCTGTAAGCAGCTGCCATCTTGCTGTGTGCTCACATGACCTCTTCTACACGAAGAGAGAGAGGGAGAGAAAGCAAGCTCTGTGGTGCCTTATAAGGACACTAATTCTATCAGAGCAGGGCCCCACCCTTATGATCTCATATAACCTTAGTTACTTCCTTTAGAGGCCTCATCTCTAAATACAGCCACACTAGTGGTTAGGACTTCAACATATGAATTTTGGGGAGACACACACTTCCATTCCGTAATGCAATTAGCAAAATCTAGACTGTGATAAACCCTGTTTGTCAAACAGTCTGGATTCTTTAACACATACAAGGAAATGAAAAAGGATAGAAAAAGGAACCTGTCGACTAAAAGAGACTTAAAAGGCATATCAAATTTGTTTAAAATAAGCAGGAAGAAAATTGTCCTGGGATGCATATTTGGGTTATAAAGCATTTTTTTATACAAGAAATGGGGAGTGACTGCTAATGGATATGGGGGTGAGGAGGGTTGCATGAAAATATTCTGGAATTAGATAGTGATGATGGTTGCATAAGCATATTTGTGAAAATATAAAACCATTGAACTGTACACTTTTTAAAATGGGTGAATTTTATGATATACAAATTATATCAATAAAAATGAGAAACAAGTACATAGAAATAAAAAATCACAAGGTGGGGCACCTGGTTGGCTCAGTCAGAAGAGCATCCAATTCTTATCTCGGGGTCATGAGTTCAAGCCCCACATTGGTTGTAGAGATTACTTAAAAATAAGATCTTTTATTTTTTTTTTTTTTAAACATTGATTACTGGACATAGGTTTGTGCTTTTTTTAAAAAGATTTTTATTTATTTATTTGACAGAGAGAGACACAGTGAGAGAGGGAACACAAGCAGGGGGAGTGGGAGAGGGAGAAGCAGGAGAGGGAGAAGCAGGCTTCCCGCAGAGCAGGGAGCCCGACGCAGGGCTCGATCCCAGGACCCTGGGATCATGACCTGAGCCGAAGGCAGACGCTCAACGACTGAGCCACCCAGGCGCCCCAAGATCTTTTAAAAATAAATAAGTAAATATAAAAAACCACAAGGAAATGATAGCTGTGAAAGTTAGGATAATGGTACATACTGAGAGAATTCTAATAGTTATAAAGCACATAGAAGGGACTTCTGTGATAATTGGCCAAGTTCCATCTTTTATCTGACTAGTCAACCTTACACTAATTTCTTAAGGTATATATTTGTGTGGCTTTCTGTATCTGTAAAGCTGAAAAGTATAATAACTGAAATGGAGAATTCACTAGATGGACCTTACAGCAGATTGGAGGCAGAAGGCAAGTGAACTAGAAGAGAAATAGAAATTATCTAGTCTGGGGGCACCTGGGTGGCTCGGTCGTTGAGTGTCTGCCTTCAGCTCCGGTCATGATCCCAGGGTCCTGGGATCGAGCCCCGCATCGGGCTCCCGCTCCGTGGGAAGCCTGCTTCTCTCTCTCCCACTCCCCCTGCTTGTGTTCCCTCTCTCGCTGTGTCTCTCTCTGTCAAATAAATAAATAAAATCTTAAAAAAAAAAAAAGAAATTATGTCTGAAGAACAGAAATATATTGTAGAAGAATGAAGAAAACCTCAGAGACTTCTGAGACATTTTCAAGCAAATTAACATACATCTAATTGGAGACTCAGAAATTGAACAGAGAACAGAGCAGAAAAAACCTTTGAAGAAATAATGGCCAAAAACTTCCCAAGTGTGGTGAAAGACATCAACTTTAGATGTGAATGACATTGTTTTGTTTTTTTTAAAAGATTTTATTTATTTGACAGAGACACAGCGAGAGAGGGAACACAAGCAGGGGGAGTGGGAGAGGGAGAAGCAGGCTTCCCGCTGAGCAGGGAGCCCGATGCGGGGCTCGATCCCAGGATCCTGGGATCATGACCTGAGCCGAAGGCAGACGCTTAACGACAGAGCCACCCAGGCGCCCTGTGAATGACATTATTAACCACCTTAATTACATTGACATTTGTAGAACACTATTCCCAACAACTGCAGAATACACAGTCTTTTCAAATACTTATGGAACATCACCAAAACCATTTGCTGGACCATAAAATGAGTCTTAATGAGTTTCAGAAGACTGAAGTCTTATAAAATGTGTTCTCTGACTACAATGGAATTAAATTAGAATGTCATAATAATACGATATTTTTAAATCTTCAAATATTTGGAAATTAGTGAATATATTTTATTTTATTTATTTATTTTTAAAGATTTTATTTATTTATTTGAGAGAGAGAGAATGAGAGAGAGCACATGAGAGGGGGGAGGGTCAGAGGGAGAAGCAGACTCCCCGCCGAGCAGGGAGCCTGATGCGGGACTCGACCCAGGGACTCCAGGATCATGACCTGAGCCGAAGGCAGTCGCTTTAACCAACTGAGCCACCCAGGCACCCAAGTGAATGTATTTTAAATAACCAGTGGGTCAAAGAAGAAACCACAAGGGAAAGGGAAGAAACCACAAAGTACTTCAAATCAGTGATAATAAAAATACTATATATCAAAATGTGTCACATAGAGCTACAGCAGAAATTTATATGTAGCTTTAAATGCTTACATTAAAAGAAAGGTTTGAAATCAATAATGTAAACTTCCACCTTAGAAAGCTATTAAAAAGATGAGCAAATTAAAACCAGAGTAAGCAGGAGGAAAGAAACAAGACCAAAATATCAATGAAATAGGAAAAAGATAATGAGTAGAGAAAATTAACAAAGCCAAATGGTTGTTCCCTAAATAGATTAATAAAATTGATAAACTCCCTTGCAAGATAAAAAAAAGAGAAGACATATTACCATAATCAGGAATGAAAGAGGGTATATCACTATAAGTCTTACAGAGATCAAAAGGATAATAAGGTAGGGGTGCCTGGGTGGCTCAGTTGGTTAAGCATCCAACTCTTGATCTCAGCTCAGGTCTTGATCTCGGTTGTGAGTTCAAGCCCCATCTTGGGCTCCACGCTGGGCTTGGAACCTACTTAAAAAATAAATAAAGGATAATAAGGTAATGTGAACAACTATGGGTAGTCCTTATTGTTAGTCACAGAGCAAATGCAAATTAAGCCTCTGCATATGCACTAGAATGGCTAAACTTAGAAAGACCAAGCATATCAAGTGTTGACAATGATGCAGTGCAACTGGAACTCTCAGACATTGCTCGTGGTGACATAAAATGCTACAGTTACTTTGGGAAAAAATTTGCTAGTTTCTTATTAGAAACAAACACTGATTCCTTGGCCTAACAAACCCACTTCTGGGTATTGATCAAAGAGAAATGAAAATGTGTCCACAAAAACACTTGTACAAGAATACTCAGAACAGCTTTATTCATAGTAGCCCAAAATTGGAAACAACCTAAATGTCCATCAACAGGAGACTGAATACACAAGTTGTGGTTTATTCATACAGTAGAATATCACTTAGCAATAAAAAGCAACAAACTGCTGATTGAACCAACACCATGATGGATCATACAGACATTGTACTCAGTGAAGAAAGCTTAACACAAAAGAGTATATATTGTATGATTCCATTTATACATATGATTCCATTTATATGATAGAAAACTAAGGTGAAAATAATCAGAACTCCTCTCATGCTGTCTCTCAATTCTCTCTCTCTCAAATAAATCTTTTTTTTTTTTTTTTTAAGATTTTATTTATTTGATAGAGACACAGCGAGAGAGGGAACACAAGCAGGGGGAGTGGGAGAGGGAGAAGCAGGCTTCCTGCCGAGCAGGGAGCCCAATGCGGGGCTCGATCCCAGGACTCTGGGATCATGACCTGAGCCGAAGGCAGACGCTTAACAACTGAGCCACCCAGGTGCCCCTCGAATAAATCTTTTAAAAAAATAAAAATATAAAATAATCAGAACAGCCTTTGCCTCTGGGTGTGGGAATACTGATTAGAATAACAGTGAGGAAACTTTCTGTGTCGTGATGGGAATATGGATCTGGATCAGTCAGAGTTCTCCAGAGAAACAGAACCACTAGGATATATTATGTATGTGGATATATGTGTAGGTAGGTTGGTTGATTGCTTTTTAAGGAATTGGCTTATGCAGTTGGGGCTGGCATGTCTGCATTTTGTGAGGTAGGCCAGCAGGCTAGAAACTCAAGCAAAAAATAGATGTTGCAGATGTGGGAATTCCTTCTCTAGTATAGCAAGACAGTTCTGGCATTTGAATTCATTTAGTGTAGGCTACCTTTTAGTGTGTGTTTCAGCCAACCAACCAAATAGACTGTTAGAGCCTTATTTGACCCTGGAGCTGCAACACTGAATCCAGAATCTCTGCTTAATGGACTTATATCAATACATTCAGCCTTATCCAACTTCATGTTCCTTCCATCATTATCCTGCAGTGTTCATATACATTCCCACACATATTCCTAGATTTTTGTCTGTGTAAATAGGAAAAATCACATCGGTTTTTGTTTTGTTTTGTTTTGTTTGTTTGGATTATAGTGCACGTCCTGGTGGGTCACACTTTATACCTAACCTTTTAGGGCCTGCTGAGAGTAGAATCTGATCATAGGTCTAGAACCATCTGCTAAGGCAGCTACCTCATGGGAGGTTCCTGTAGGTTCTCAGTCAAAATAGAGTGAATCTCCTTAGCTGGGGGGTAGAAGGGCTGCTTCTACTGGCAAAGACTCAACCAAATTTAGGGCTCAATGTTCCCAGCTTTATTGGGATCAGTACATCCATTTGTCAAAATTGTACAGCTCAGATTTCTGTACTTCAGTATATATAAAATTTACATGAAAAAAAAACTTAACTCTTTAGTAATACTGTGGTGGGTTGGAATATAGGTACATTTATAGATGACACAAATATAACAGTGTTGCTAATGCCTAAACCTGGAGATGGATATGAAGGTGTTCATTATTCAATTATATTGTTATTTTAACCATTCTTATTAGGGGACATTTAGAGTGTGTCATAATTATAAAAAAAACTGAATGTTTTTATATATTCAGCTTTTTTTTATTTCAAGTATTTTCTTAGGATGGAATCTTAGAGCAGAATTATAAGCTCAAATTTTATGAGTATCATTATTAAGGCCCTTCATTTAATTGGCTATACTAATTTGCACGGCCATCAACAGTGTAGAAAATCCATATCATATACTATGCCAGCTTAATATTTTCTCATTTTTCCCCATGACGGCTAAAGAAATTATTATTCTAAGGACACCTAGAAACTACATGTTACTAGTAGCCGAAGTATCTACTAGTTTATCTCATGACATCTGCTTTACCTACAGGAAGTGGATGCCTTTGTTTTGGTTTGTTGTTTGTTTGTTTATGGTAAAAAAAAAAAAAAAAAGGAATGGACCAAGGGTGAGCTTGATCTGGCCCTCCCATTGCACTCATGGCTGGGTTGAGTGTATCTGCTAGCCTCACCTTATGTATAGCTGCTGATCATTTGAGAGATAGACTATTGCTGCCCCAGCGTGAAGAGTTATTGCTCTTCTTGTTGAGTGTTGAGGGCACAGTTAAGGTCCTGTCAGTACTGATATACTGGTACTGATGTAGTAATCAACAATGCCCCATCATCAGCACCTTGGAGTTTTCCTAATCAAATTTAGAAGCAAACTTCCTGCAATATCAGATTATTCCAAATGTGAGTTATTTGGTTTTCCTGTCCCCAGGTTCACAGCACCTCAGGCAGAACTCTATGAAGCTGTTCTAGAGATACAGAGAGACTGTCTGACCCTCTGCTCCCCTGGGACAAGCTTGGAGAACATCTACAGCTTGATGCTCACACTGATCGCACAGAAGCTAAAGGAGTTGGGGATCGTGAAGAACATTAAGGGAAATAATGCCTTCAAGGTACTGCCCCTCTTTTGACCCCGGCTCTCAAAAACACCTGATGTGCTGCTGGGTTTTTATCCTATGGAAAACTAATTAGATTTAGAAATGGTCTTTGTGATCTTCATCTATAAGAGGGAGATAGAGTGAACATGGATTAAAACAAAAGGAGTCAGTACTTACTTCTCCCAGAAGATGGCAGCACATTCTAGTTTGTTGCATCCTGTATGAGTAGCTCAATCTGCAGAAAATGAAGTCTGGTGCCGACAGGGTGGAAATGGACACAAAAAAAGGAGAAGAGGTTAACTCTCAATCCCTTTGTGGCGATTTTGAAAAGATAGAAGTCGTGGGGGAGGGTGTTTGTTGCTTCAGTGACATTGGTGAGATGAACAGTATCCCCAAGGGCCATGTCTTTAGTGAATTTCATCTGCATCCAAAATGTAATGATGTTCAGTAAGAATGTAAAACCTTACCTTTAAATTAAGATGCTGGGTGGCCTCGCCAAACAGACCATTAAGGCATCTCATCTCCAAGTTTAGGCTGCCAGGTTTTCTTTTATCAGTAGGAAAGACATTATAAATTCCTCCTGCTGAAGCCAACAAATCTAATTAACGGATAGGAATATCCAACCCGGTAAATGCTTAATAATTACTGTGTTAATTTGATGTTCTATGCCTACTCCACAAGTTGCCATGAGTTCCTCAGGGTCTCCAGAGCCGGCTTTCTGACAAGGACTTATGAACACTGAAAAGAGAACTGTTCTAACATAATCATTCTCCCTCCCCCAAGAAAAGAGGTTTTCATTTGCCGTAGACATTACTGGGGTTACCCAAGTCAGCATGTGTGTAGTATATTAAGTAATGGGAAAGGAAATGTGGATTAGTTCAAAGGCCATCAGTAGAATTGCATTCAAGAGGTAGCAGTTTATCAAGTCTCTTGAGCATTAGCCCGAGGGTAGGTTAAACCGCAAAATGGCAGAAACGTGCGGGAAGTATTAACACATATCTCACTGACTTACGCATGTTTAGCTTTCCCCTTAAGGCGTCATTGCGCTAATAACACTGTGGTGATTACCTTTTCCAGGCTGCTCGAAAATACTGCCCTCATCATGTTGGCCATTACCTCGGGATGGATGTCCATGACACTCCAGACATGCCCCGTTCCCTCCCTCTACAGCCTGGTATGGTAATCACGGTGGAGCCAGGTAAGGGCAGGTGCTAGCAGCCTCTGATCCCTTGGGACACATAATAGTAGCAGATAGAAAGGTAAATGTTGCTTATTTTTACCTGAACCAACATAGTTAAATTAGGAGAGACAGGAAAATGGATTTCTTCAGTGTAGATGGGAACTTTATTTTAGATTTTTTTCTTGAGCTTTCTTATCTAACATCACACAATTTGTTTAATTTGACTTCTCCAATAAAAAACAGATGGGGGGGCGCCTGGGTGGCTCAGTCGGTTAAGCGACTGCCTTCGGCTCAGGTCATGATCCTGGAGTCCCGGGATCGAGTCCCGCAT